>NC_050443.1:71985634-72348967 GCF_903995425.1 Onychomys torridus
CCAAAGAGGAGAATAAACACCACAAGTTATGCTTATCAGCATTTTTAACTCTTCAAAGACCCTAGGTAGGAAGTAAAATTTCCCATCTTTCCATAGTGAGCTTCAGAATCTGAAAAACAAACACACAGTACTGCTTTAGTTATGAAACTGAGGAAAACAGATAATTTGAGATGCTGAACAAAAAAAAGGGCTGAAAAGTTCTCATACATTCGAAATACGGCAAAGACGACACTGAACGCACTTTAATTGGTTGGATACCAAAGTGGGTAATAGAAGGAGTTGGTTAATGCATTAACTAAGGTTATTTGCATTAATATGTCACAACGAAATACATTGTTTTGCATAATTTTGTTAACATATGCTAACAAAGGAAGAAAAGGTAAGTTGGTGATGCATGGTTACCGAGTTTGAGGATCCGAAGTATTTTAGCATAGCTTCATTCGGCATTAGTCCTGAGTGAAATTGCTCACTTGCAGTCCTTTTTCAATATCTTTCACTTTCGCTGGTGAGGAAGAAAGATTAGGTGCTAACTTCTTCTGGTAGCTCCTTGTCTTCCTTATTTTCGGGACCAAAGTCAACCCTCCGCGCTCAGTTATCTACCAATGATTTCTTTGAGGCCTTTTGCAAATCATTACGGGGGGGAGGGGAGGAGAGAGAGATGGAGGGAAGGAGGGAGAGGGAGGGGGGCGTCAGACACCTGAGGAAGAAGGCACGAGGGATAGAGAAAAAAAAATGGCAACACGACAAAAAATTAACCTAGGTTTAGCCTCACTCATCGGGTGCAAGCGGGCTTCTTGTCCAACCTGGCGCGAGGCCCGCCGTCCCCGGCCCCCAAAACACAACGAAGACACCTTCCGCCCAGATTGTCCTGCTAGGAACAATCTAAGGTGTCCTTCGCGCCCAGAAGTGAAGCGACTTCCTGGGTCCCCGGGTAAAAAGCCCAGGAAAAGGGGTGAGGCCCTGTGCAACCCCTGCGGGTTGAAGCTCACGCCGACTCGAGGCCATCGCCGGTCCCACGGCCCTGCCCATCCCCAGTGTAGTCTCCGTCCAGTCCCAGCCAGTGCTCGAGGTTATCGACCCCTACATCCTCGGCCTCACCATTCTCACCACGCCACTTCTCAGCTCCACGAGCGCCGGAGCCTCGGCCCGCAGCAGCTCCCGAGCTTCAACATGGCGGCGGGTCCGGTCTCTCTCTGGGCACTCCGACCGGAGCATCCTGGGCATTGTAGTTCCAGCTGTCGCCTCTGCGTCCCTCACGGACTTCAGAGGACTACAGATCCCAGAATGCACAGCTCTGGAGCATGGCTATTGGGGCCGCTCGGACAGAGGGATGATGTCATTGCAAAACCCCACTGCATTCATTGTGCTACGGTCTCTCCACCCCCCAACCCCCCTGCTGCTGCTGCTGGGCTCGCTGTTGCCGCTCGCTCCAGCTGAGCCCTGAGTAGCAGCAGGACCTGGGCAGGGACTGACTCTAGTCCTTGGACTTAGGACACCGCAGCACCTTCCTTTACGTGCGTGATTCATTCGCATATCATTTCTGTTTATGCCTGGGGTGGGGAGAAAAATCCCAAACCAGGTGAGTTGAAGTGATTTATTCAAATCGTTCTCCCAAGTTATTCCTCCCGCTTAGTGCTCAAGGCTTTCTTTTGGAAGATGGGGCCGGGAATGGGGGTATGGATTCGGGAGGTTCTCACTGGCGCTGCTAAGAGCTAAATCGCTCTGTGCAATTTGGGTCACTGCAAAGAACAACTCCAGCAACCTGCCCCCGCCAGAGGACTGGTGCCTGCCAATTTCTTCACATCAACTCCTTTAAACCTTTTTGAGGCTGGGAGAGGGGGCTGGGATGGCGAGGATGTTGGGAAGTGCACTTGGAAAATAGGAGGAGGGCAGAGGTGGCGGACTGCAGTCCTGTCATTCTCCGGCCCCAGTGCTGAGGTTTGAGTGGGAAAGGGTGATGTGTGGGGAGAAATGGAGACAGCAGTGATTTAAGGTGGTCGTGCTTCTTTGGAACATTTGTGTCTCTTGAACTAACACACACTATTTTTTAAGACGAGGTTGCTTCTCTTGAGTCGCTTAAGTTTTGTAGGGATTTATTTTATGTTTGCATGTCTGTGTCGTTTGTCTCGCTTTTTTTTTTCCCCCTGCTGACTTGAGGTGACAGTGTCCTTTAATGGTGCACTCCGTGCCAGTCAGAAATATTTCACGTGTATAGAGGTTTTTCTCAGGCTGCTAGAAGCAATATTTTTGTTAAGTGGCTTTTTTTTTTCTTTTCTTTTTTTCGTTTTTCCGACTGCGGGATTCAGGGTTGTTTGAAAGTGGAGCTGATAGATTTGTGCTTCTGTGAGTGTTTTAAATCACATCGCAATAGGCTCTTGCCACTGACAATGGTACTGTGACGAGCTGCCGTTTCCCGAGGCTCAGTCTCCACGCACACTTACTTAACGGTTTGTAGACGTAATCGATTAGGAAACCTGGATACTTTGTTGTTGTTGTTGTTGTTGTTTTTAACATTTTAGGGAAAGGAAAAGTTAGACGTGCTGCCACCCTTTACGGTCCATTACTGAAAGGTATCCAAGAACAGTGAGCCTGACCAGGGAAACCAGGGAGCATGCTAGTGTGCTTTTTGTTTGAATTTTGTTTTTCAGTGAACTGACACATTTCGTAAGGCAGGCAACATTCTGGCTTGTGTGATGCTGGCTCCCCTCTTTTAAGAGATACAGGGATGAACACTGCAATAAATATGTTCCTTTGAGATAAACAGCTGGCTGGTTCCGGAACAGATGGGGCCAGTCTTAGCTGAGAGATATACAACCTTGGAAATGAATGGACTTAGGGTCAACCACACCCCCTTTAGGAATGTCAAAAGAAAGAGAAATGCCAGAGTATTTGCTTAACTCTAAAATGCTAAAGCTTTTCACAGCAGAGTCAGGCTCTTTTGGGGGTGGAGGGGGGAGTCATTACTGTCCGTTTTAGCTTCTGTGAACCAATTTTGTTCATTTTTAATTTAGATGCTCAGGCCTCCAAAGTTGCAGCTGGGTGACACTTTGTTAAATGCTGTGTGTTACTGAAAGCGAAGGACAGTCCATTGTAAGGGCTTTGGAAGGAGAGTGATTCATTGGCAGGCAAGGAGCAGCTCTTGGATTTGGGAGAAGATCAACAGTCTGTTGCCTACTTCTTTGTGGTGACACTCTGCCCTTCTCTTCTTTGCCTTTCTTTCTCTGCCCATCCCATTCCCACCTTTCCAAATTCCATTTCTTTCCTTGTCTATTTGCAACAAATGCTGGTTTTTCTTCTCTGTTTCAGGATCTCCCCTGTGTCAGGAGAGTATCACATCTCTTTTTCTAAGTCTCTTTCCAACCCCCCACCCCTCCACCCCACCCCCAAGGAACCCTGGGGTTGGAGGATGTAGGCTGTATGTGAATTTTTATTCAGAGTCCTCTTTGAAGAGGCTCTGGCATTTCTTTTCCTTGGAGTCTGTGCTTGGAAGGATGACAGCAGTGAGCCTGATCCAGGGCTGGGGTTGTGGTTTTCCTGACAGACGTAACCTGGGCCCAGGAGCATTATGGACAATGAAATGCAGCCGTGGAACTCTTGTACCTTTACTTTCCATGACACCTGCTAAGAAGTGGCCAGGGTTTAACAATTTGTGTTAGTGCTTTACACTGATAATTCATAAATGATCCCTAAAAGAAGTAGTCTTCAGTAGTTTCTGATTAATTTAGTGTTTTTATTTCTTCTCTGTATTCCAGTGAGTGGTGGGGAAAGAGTCTATCCCTTGGCATGATGCTTTTAACAGTGAGAGTGGCAAAGCTGCATTTGTGTTTCTGAAGGTAGTTGGAGTTCCTGCCATTTTGTCTTCTTTGTGGCGGAGAGAAGTTTGTTGTTTTATGCTGCTCTCCCCGGGAGCTGGGTGTGGTGGCAGTTGTGTCTCTTTAGTAGTGTTTCTTCAGGCATGCAAAGACCCATGACCATTTGAAGTCAGCCTATGGACGGGACTTCTTTTGTACCACCTTACATTACTAAATCCCTTCTCCTGCAATGCTCCCTCCCTCACTGGGTTTTTTTTTTTTTAGTGACATAGAGAGGAGAGATGAGATGGAGGGAGGATTCGATTTGGCTCTATACCTGCTGTCCTGTGACTTTCAAGAGCTGCACATGTCTTTCTGCCTCAGTTTGTAGATCTGCAAAGGGACACCAATCTTTGCTTCTTGGTTTGCTTGACCTGGTGTTAAAACCCTCCATGATAAAGCCCGAAACTTATTCTGACAGCAAAGATCAAATGAGCAGGTATTGTGTGATGTGTGCTGTGGTACATCAATGAAGAGAAGTGTTTCCCCTGCATTGAATTATTCCAAGTATGATGTACTATGCTTCCTGGTGAATGAGTTGAAGATGGGATGCAGTAACCAGTATGACTCTCTTCCCTTTTCTGGAGCAATCAGGGAAAGTTTCCTGTAGGAGGTGGTACTTGAAGGGACTTGAGTGATCAGGAAGTAGTTTGGGGTAGCAATGGGAGTTGATAGAGTGGAGCAAATAGGGTTTTTGGCAGAAGGAACTGCCCATTCAGCAAACAGAGAGAAGAGTGGTGAGTAGTAGACAGAGTAGAATGAAGGAGCCAGAAGAGATGGGAAGAGGCTGGAGCTTGGGCAGTTTTGAATGACAAGGTGATTTTGGTCTTCATCCTCAGGGCAATGTGAACTTAGGAAGTGCTTGGCCAGGTTGAATCTGGAGACTGAGTAGCAGGTCACTTCTGAAGTCTTGGTGGTGGATGATGTTTGATTCTTGGTTGAGACTGGAAAGAGGGATGTTGATACTCGACCATTGGTGGAGACTGGAGAGACGCCATATTTGAAAATTGTGATTGCATAAATATGTTGATTGATTAGATGTGAGAATAGGAAGAAAAAGTAGAATATGCCTTGCATTTTTCCTTTTTAAGCAATCCAGATGACTTTTACAGAGAAAGAGACAGCTGATTGGGGGGTGTTTGTTCAGGAAGTGGGGGAATTAATGTATGATATTGGGAATGGCGTATTCATTTTCAAGGTTTAGCTTTCTCATTATAAAATGGGTTTATCACACTACAGTATTTGATGTTCAGATGTATGTGCACCATGCTAGGAATCATCAAGTGAGGTAGTGTTTGCTTTCAAGAAAAATCTCTGAAGAAGAAAAGACACGTGAACTTATGGAGGGGTGTGGAGCCATGGGGAGGGGTGTGGAGCCATGGGGAGGGGTGTGGAGCCATGGGGAGGGGTGTGGAGGATGCTGGGACAGCACAGCCCCGCAGGAGGCATTCATTCTTGGGAGGGGGGAGATTAACAATGTGGCCTGCAGCATTTGGCTCTAGGTTCCTGGGTCTTGCACAAACTAGGGGCTCTGTGTGGTTGTTGTTGTTTTCTGAGACAGGGTTTCTCTGTGTAGCTTTTGGAGCCTATTCTGGAACTTGTTCTGTAGACCAGGCTGGCCTCGAACTCACAGGGATCCCCCTGCCTCTGCCTCCCAAGTACTGGGATTAAAGGCATGAGCTACCACTGCCTGACCGCTCTGTGTGTTTGTTAAACTAGGTCTCTAAGGATATTTTCTAAATAAAGAAAAATTTCAATATATTGAAAGATTCCATTAATAATCATGAAATGTCAAATGTAAATGCTATTAGCAGATCATTTTCTGAGACCTATAGCCTTTGAAATGTTTTGTGGGTAAATTTTTAGGGAAATTCAGAAGTATTTCAGTTCTGGTTTCTTTTAGGGCTCAACTTCCTAAATTCAAGTTAGTTTCTCAAAAATCATTCTAATGGCCATAATATTCCCTAAATCATTGAACTTTTTGAATTTTATGAATAAGCAAAGTTACACATACACAAAATAAATACAATTGAGTGAACTATTGACAATATTTTCTGTAGTAAAGATATATTAAAAAAATTCTGTAATGTGTCTTCTCCCCTTTATTTTATTGCACAGGATGGGGGAAGAGACAAATAAAACATCACAATGTTATAATTACTTAGGAAGTAATTTCTGTATTTTCTTGGCTGTGGTAGAAATATGGCTAGTCTCCAAATGAACATTTCCAAGTGAAGAGGAATTTATGTGATCCACAGATAACTTATTTTCAGGTTCCTTCCCATGGGAATCTAACTTTGAAAATTAGAGGCTTTCTCAAGATTATTCTAAAAGAAAGATTCTTGTGATTTTTTTTTTTTTTTTTTTTTCAGTGCTGGGGACCAAATCTAAAACATAAGGTTCCCTTGAAAGTCATCAGGAAGACAGGACCCATAAAGTCACATGTTAATTTGTTTATTTGTGGATCTCTGCATTTTCTCTTATTAGTGTGTGTGTGCTCTTTGAACCTATAGTAAGATTGTTTTGAAGGTTAAATGAAAATGTTTTTCTTCTTTTCTTTTTCTTTTTTTTTTTTTGGAGCTGAGGATTGAACCCAAGACCTTGTGCTTGCTAGGCAAGCGCTCTACCACTGAGCTAAATCCCCAACACCGAAAATGTTTTAAGATTTATTTTATTTTATGTGTATAAATGTGTGTGTGTGCGTACACACACACACACACACACACACACACACACACACACACACACACACGTTTAGTGTCCTCCGAAGCCAGAAGAGGACATCAGATCCTCTGTAACAAGTTATAGAGGGTTATGAACCACCATGTGGGTGTTGCGAACTGAACCTGGGTCTTCTGTGAGAATAGCAATACTCCTTTGTTATTATTGTTTGTTTATTTTCTGAGACAGGGTTTCTCTGTATAGCGTTAGTGCCTGTCCTGGATCTCTCTATCTGTAGTCCAGGCTGGCCTTGAACTCAGAGATCCACCTGGCTCTGCCTCCCAAGTGCTAGAATCAAAGGCGTGCACCACCACTGCCGACTGAGAATAGCAATACTTTTAACCACCAAGCCATCTCTCTATTTTAAGTATCTAGCACTAAGCCTGATATAACTGGTGTTTATTCCCTCCACTCTGTCCCCTCACCCCCACAAGACAGGGTTTCTCTGTGTTGTCTTGGCTGTCCTGGAACTGGATCTGTAGACCAGGCTGGCCTTGAACTCAAAGAGATCCTCAGAGAGATCCACCTGCCTCTGCCTCCCCAGTTCCAGGGTTAAAGATGTGTGCCACCACTGTCCAGCTTCAATAAGGATCTTAATGGCCACCTGATGTGAGCTTCCATTCACATTTCCCCAAATGTCCTTATAAGATTTGTTTTCCTTAGCACTTAGGAGGCAGAGTGAGTTACAGGACAGCAGGGCTACACAGAGAAACCTTGTCTGAAAAAACAAACACAAAATAAGATTTATTTTAGGCCTTCAATCAAAGATTACAGGCGGCTTTAAGTTTGTCTAATTTCTTTAATCTCCATTAATGTTTACCTTTCATTCTACTCTGAATCATCCACAATGTTTGAAGATCACAAGCCTATTGTTGTGTATAGTGCATTCCACAATTTGGATTTGTTTAATTATTTCCTCGTGATCAGATGCAGGTTAAAATTTTTGACAAACATTGATATCTATTCCAGCAATCAGTGCTGATGATGTGAACTTCAGCTGGTCTTGTTACACCATTTCTCATTTGTCACTATGAGTACTAAATAGGAATCACCCAATAAATAAAATGTTGAAAATTATCAGTAAGTGTAATGTTTAAAATAGCTGCCATGGAGCTGGACAATGGCTCAGTAATTAAGAATACTTTTGCCGCCTGGTGGTGTTAGTGGCGCGTGTCTTTAATCCCAGCACTTGGGAGGCAGAGACAGGCGGATCTCTGTGAGTTCGAGACTAGCTTGGGCTACAGAGTTCCAGGAAAGGCTCCAAAGCTACACGGAGAAACCCTGTCTCAAAAACAAAACAAAACAAACAAACAAAACAACACCGCCCCCCCAAAAAAGAAAAGAGTTCTTTTGCCATTGCAGAGGATCTGGGTTCATTTCCCAGCACTCACATGGTAACTCAAGTTTTAGGGGATCTTACATTCTTTTGTGACCTCTGCATGCACTAGGCCTATATGTGGTACAATTATATACATGCTGTCAAAATATTCATACACATCTAATAAAATAAATCTTAACCCCCCCCAAAAAGAACCAAACTAAATAAACAAACAAAAATCCTTATTGGATATAATGAGTCCACTGTTTGGTTCAATGTGTGGATATTTTAGTGTGTCCTTCAGGTGCTGTTGTTAAACATTTTCAAGAGCATCATAGCAAACCAGAGGGCGTATTTGTGGTTATTTTCTTGATTGATTAATGTGGAAGGGCCCAGCCCCCTGTGGGTGGCACCATCCCCTGGGCAAGTGGTCCTGGAAGGTTTGAGAAAGGTAGCTGAACCTGAGCCTGGAAGCAAGACGGCAAGCTGCATTCCTCCATGCTTTCTGCTTCAGTTCCTGCCCCCATGTTTCTGGTTTAAGTTCTCGGAAGTTGCATTTGGTTAAGTTTTTTTTTTTTTTTTTTTAAGATTTATTTATTTATTATGTACACAGAAGAGCGTTACATATGGTTGTGAGCCACCATGTGGATGCTGGGAATTGAACTCAGGACCTCTGGAAGAGCAGTCGTCGCTCTTAACCTCGGAGCCATCTCTCCAGCCCTTGGTTAGTGTATTATCACAGCAACAGAAACCTCACTAGGACATGTTCGTAAATTAGCTCTGACTAATTTGCATGCACATAAGCACATAAATATATGCTGTCTGTAAGGTGCTGGCACCTCTGACTAAGCTGGTTCATGTTGACCTTTCCTGTGATTCCAAGGTCATTTTTAGGCAGAAGGTTTTTCTTGTTCTCATAAAGTCTTTTTTATTTTGTCACCAATAAAATACAAGGTCCTGAGCTGGGTGTGCTGACAGAGACACAGGTGGAGCTTCCTCCTACCCCACTTTATTCTATGAGATTCAGATCCTATAGTAGGGTCTTTGGAAGGAGATGCACTATGAAGGTGCATTCTGCATGCTCCTTCATTCTTTAAATCCTATGCAGATTAAAAATGCTTAAAAACTTTCCGGGTGTGGTGGTGTACGCCTTTAATCCCAGCACTCGGGTTCGAAGCCAGCCTGGTAAACAGAGCAAATTCCAGGACAGCTGGGGCTGCACAGAAAAACCTCATCTCAAAAAGAAAAAAAAGAAAGAAAGAAAAGAGAAAAAGAAGTTTAAATTACGTTAATTGATTGAGTGTGTGTCAGAGAGAGAGAGAGAGAGAGAGAGACCTGGGGAGCAAACTCATTCAGATTAGCAAGTACTTTCTTCTGATCCATCTCATTGGCCCATATGGAGCAGATTTTAGGCCCATTTTTATATGTAAATAAGGGAACAAGTCTCTATGTGGTTAAACAACTTCCCCCTCTCCCCCAGAGCAAATGTAGATTTAATAAGGACAGTGAGTGGGAAGGTGTCCAAGGGAAAAATAATGCTGTTCTGACATTTGGAATTAACCTAGCTAAAATGATGATGATGATGATGATGATGATGATGATGATGATGTTGATATAGTTTCTGTAGGTTTGCTGGAGCCCAGAATCTCCCACTTCTTCAGCTGCCTCCTGTTTGCCTTGCTCTCTGATTGAAAGTCTAGGCTTCACACATGTTACAGTCAGACACAGAAGGGTTAGCTGAAGCACACTGTGCTAACATTAACCGGCACTAGGAGATTTATGTTTTATTTGATTCTTCCTTTCCAATTTATTTATTTATTTGTTATTTATTTATTTATTTATTTATTTGCTTTTGTTTTTCAAGACAGGATTTCTCTGTGTAGTTTTGGTGCCTATCCTGGCTCTTGCTCTGTAGCCCAGGCTGACCTGGAACTCACAGAGATCCGCCTGGCTCTGCCTCCTGAGTGTTGGGATTAAAGGCGTGTGCCATCACTCCCCCCCCCCCCCCCCCCCCCCCCCCCGCCCCAATTTACTTTTAAAAAACTAAAACCTTTCATGCTTACGTGTTTGCATGTGTGTGTATGTGTGTAGAGGCCAGAGGTTAATGTCTGATCTTTCTTAATCTCTCCCCTCCTTAGTTTTGAAACTCAGTCTTTTCATAAACTTGAAGCTAATTTAGGCTGTCTGGCTGATGAGTTCCAGTGATCCTCTTTTTTTCCCTCATTAGTGCTAGGATTCCTGCTTGTGCCTTGGAGCCCTTCTTTTTTATTTTCATTTATTCGTTTGTTTATTCTAGCTATCATCTATCTATCTATCTATCTATTTATATTTTTTGACATAGGATTTCCTGGAATTTGCTCTGTAGACCAGGCTGGCCTTGAAGTTAGAGACTAACCTGCTCGTGCCCACCAAGAGCTAGGATTAAAGGCATGCACCACTACACCTGGCTGAGCCTGGCTTTTTTTTTTTTTTTTTTTTTTTTGGTTTTTCGAGACAGGATTTCCCTGTGTTTCCCTGTGTAGCTTTGCGCCTTTCCTGGAACTCACTTGGTAGACCAGGTTGGCCTCGAACTCACAGAGATCCGACTGCCTCTGCCTCCTGAGTGCTGGGATTAAAGGTGTGCACCACCACCGCCCAGCTCAGCCTGACTTTTAAAAACATGGTTGCTGATTTGAACCCATGTCCTCATGCTTTCACAGCAAGCACTTTATCAACTGACCCATTCCCAATAAAAATCTGTTGAAAAAATTTGTCTTAAAAAATGTTTGATCCAAAATCTAGTCAGGTATGTTTTGTACCAGATAATTGTGTCCTTTGGTTGTTTATTTTTAGTGTAGCACAATATCCATCTTCTTATCTTGGTGTTATCTTTGAATGTCTTAAGCTTGTTCTGGAGGCTAGAACTGGAATCTTCTGATCATTTTTCTCATCATTAAACTTGGCTTAAGGATTTGTGGTTAGAATTTTCCATTAGGGACACTGCATTCCCACCCCCTTGCATCTTAGGGATATGCAGGGTCAGCTTGTCAGATCACTGGTGATGCAAGGTTTGAGCCTGTGGTTAAGGAGGAAAGGTCAGCTCTTCCCACTGAAGGGGCATCATATTTAAATGACCTGTATGTGTAGGGGGGATATCTTGAGGGTATGTGGATATCCTGTTTCTCAACAACTTCCATCTAATATTTTCTAAATTCCCTCATTTTACACTTATCATATGTTCAGTTAGCTTCCCGCCCCTCCCTGCCACTTCAGAAAACCACTACTCATTCTCATCCCTTTCCCGTCCAATGCATTATAATCTGTATATCAGTCTTCTTGTGCTTTCTGATACTCAAAATATCTCGGATGTAACCTGGGAGAGCCTATCTTATTAATCCTTAAAAGCTTGTGATAAAGGAGGCAAGATGCTCACGAAAGCAGGGAAACTAAGTCTGAGAAGCGACAAGTAACCTGGTCACAGCCAGTTAACAGGTGAGTCAAATTGTGACTATTATTCTTTTTTTCCACAATGGCCCTCCTACCCCGCTCATCTTCACATCTAGGATCAGAATGTCTCATGTTGAAATGAATTTAAAGCATAGAGTGCAATCATTGCAGCATCTTGCTGATTGAAAATGATTGGAAGTGTGCAACATCATGGGACTGGACATGTTTACACGAGGGAAAAGCTTTAAAGCTATAAGCAAGAGTTAGGATGATCTCTGAGGATATATATTAAGTGACAGAAGGAAATACGAAATGTGTTTATTTCATGAGGGATAAGGATATTTTGAATTTTCACAAAGAAACCCTGGAAGACTATAAAAAAGTACCATGGTTACTGGTAGAAAGTAGGCAATAGACAATGTATGGATTATGGATAATGTACGTGTATACAAGTATACTGAGATTTCTTTGCACACTCGTGTGTGTGTGTGTGTGTGTGTGTGTGTGTGTGTGTGTGTGTTTTATGAGACAGGGTCTCTCTACATAGCTCTGGCTCTTGGAACTTGCTCTGTAGACCAGGCTGGTCTAGACTTTACAGAGATCTGCCTGCCTCTTCCCCAGCCCCCAAGTGCTGTTGTGGCTACCACACTTGGCTTATTTAATTAATTTATTTATTTTTGAGATTTCTTAGTAGACATGTATCATGTTTGTTTGTGACAGGGTTTTACACTGTAGCCCAGGCTGGTCTGGAACTCATTCTGTAGCCCAGGGTGGCTTCAGACTTAAAGCAGTTCTTCTATCTTGTGTTCTGAGTGCTGGGATTTTATAGGCTAGAGCTACCATACCAAGTATATAGTACTGAGTTTGAAAGTAGCTCTATTGATATGTAGTTCACATGTATCACATAAATTGCCCATTTAAAGCATACAATGTAATTTTTTTCGTTTGTCTATCAAGTTGTATAATCTTCGCCACAATCAACTTTAGGATTTTTTTAGTCACCACCAAAAGGAACTTCATGCCTCTCAGCAGTTATTTGCTGCTTTTCATACCCTACCTGCCCAGTTTAAGGCAACCTCTATTCTGTTTTCTGTCTCTATAAATTTGTCTATTTTAGTCATTTAATATGCATGGAATTATATTCTATGTGGTCTTGTGTGAATGACATCTCCCATTAGCATAATATTTTCAAAGTTCATAGATCATAGGCTTCCATCAGTACTGCCTAACTTTTTATTATCAAATAGTATTCCATTGTATGGACATTCTGCATTTTATGTATCATTTATTATATTATGGGTATTTGAGTTGCTTATACTTTTTGACCATTTTGAGTGATACTGGTGTCAACATGTATTTACATTTTGGTTAGATATATGTTTTGATAATTAATTATTGGGTGGTCAACTGGGAATACTATGTTTGACCTTTTGAGAAACTTCCAGGTTGTTTTCCAGACAGTTCTAGCCCTTGGAATTCTCAGCAGCAGTGTGTAAGAGTAACCCTAGCCCTCAGAAGGCAGGCACAGGTGGATCTCTGAGTTTGAGGCCAGCCTGGTCTACAGAGTGAATTCCAAAACAGCCAGGACTACACAGAGAAACTTCACTTTGAAAAAAAAAACAACAACAACAACCCAAAGAACAAGAACAAACAAACAAACAAAAAGGAGTTCTAGTTTGGGGGCTGGAGAGATGGTTTAGTGGTTAAGAGCACCTGCTGTTCTTCAAGAGGCCCTGGGTTTGATTCCCAGCGCCCACAAATGTCTGCAAATCCAGTTTCAGGGAATTTGACACCATCTTCCAATCCGTTTGGACACCAGTTAAGCATGTGGTCCATATGTATACATGTATACAAAACACTCATACAATGCAATAGATAAAAGAAAAATAATGAATTATTTAGAAGAGTTCCAGTTTTTCCACATTTTTTTAAATCATTGCATCTATTCTAGTGGGCATATAGCATGTTGAGTTTTGGACTGTGTCAGTACATTAACAATGTAATATCTATTCCAAAACTAAAATAAAAACCCAGGAAGAGAGACTGGGGAGATGGCTCAGTGGTAAGGGCACTGGTTACTCTTCTAGAGGACCTGGATTCAATTCCCAGCACTCACATGGCAGTTTACAATTGTATTTCACTCCAGTTCTAGGGGATCTGAAGCTCTTTGGCTTCTGTGGGAACCAGGCATGCACGTAGTACGTAGACTTGCATGTAGCCAAGACGTCCATACTCATAAAAAAAAAAAAATTACAAAATTTTAAAAGGGAATCTTGAAAAAAAAAAATGGAAGAAGTAGGAGCTCAGAAAGAAAAGTTTCAGCCACGTAGTTGAAGGGTCAGTGTGTGAGAGATGGTTTCAAGGCAGAGACGCTGCCTAGCTTTCCCCTTTCATCTGGGTGTCCAAATGCATGCACAGTTTCCTGGGAGGCTTTTTAGTCCCCTGGCTTGCCTTCCACTAGCACACCCACATTCATTGTCCGGAGTGTAGAGGCCTTGGGTCTAAAGGGCTACCCTCGGGATGCCTTACACTTCAGTAGAAGTAGCTCTGAGAATTGAGGTCCTTTTCTGAGCTCCCTCCACACAGGGTTAGGGCATTAGACGAGGCTGCTTTAGCCATGGTGGGCTGGTGACCTTTAGGAGAGACCTCAGTGTGGGAACTTGCATATGACTTTGCATTTATGTTTTGCTATCTTTAAGCTTTATGACAATGGACAAGTCCCATTTTTTCCAAAACTCTCATTATCTATGGCAGGGATGCCTACCTCAGCATCACCTCACAGATAGGTGCTCATTAGTTGTAAAGGGGAAAAAAAACCCTTAACTATAGAAAAAGATGGCAGACACCAATTTTACTAACTGACCAAAGTTAATATCAACCATGAGGCAACTATATTTCTGAGAGAAACAAACCACCACTTTGTGGAATCCCTCCCCAAATTTATAACTTCAAGGGCCTAGGGAGATGGCTCGCAGGGTAAGAGGCCTTGCTGTGTAAACACAAGGACCTGAATCTGCACCTTCAGCACCCACTTGAAAGTTGAGTGTGCTTGTGGATGCCTGTCATCCCACACACTGGAAGGGCAGAGACAGGTGGATCTTTGGGCCTTGCTGGCCAGCCAGTGTAACTGAAACAGGGGCTTCAGGTTCAGTGAAAGACCCGTCTCACAAAATAAGGCAGAGTGTGAAAGACAGGAATCTTCTAAAGTAAAGGAGACTGAAGGACAAATAGAAACTAAATGCAACACATGGTCCTGGATTAGTTCTTGGATCAAAGAAATTTTTCTCATGGTCTATTAATATAATTCATATTGCCATAATAAATGCTGTTTGTACAGTGGGTCAAAAAATCAATTAAGAGTTGAAACTGGATTAGATTTAGGGTCAGTATTAATTTCCTGATTTTGATAATTATACTGTGGAAATATGAGGGAATAATCCTGGCTTTTAATGAAATACTACATACTGAGAGATAAAGCAGTATCTGTAGCAGAGAGAATGATAAGGAAAATGTGATAAAACATTATTAACATTTGAGTAATTTGGGTGGTGGCTATATATAAATTCTTAGTAACTGACTTGAAATTGTTTGGTAAGATTGAAATTAATTTGAGATAAAAGGATAAAATTGGGGGGAGGAGAGACATCATTCCTTAGACTTCACTCTGGCTGTGAGCACTAAACCCGATTCAGGTCTCAGGATGGTGCCTCGTACCAGGGAGATTTTGGCCATCCTCCAGTGAGCAAGGCTAGTGGTGGTTCTTAGACATGATTTGGGAGTCCAATTGAAGTGAACCTGTGTTTGTGACTGGAGAGATGGGTCAACGGTTAGAGAAGGATCCACGTTTGTCCCAGTACCTGTTCTAGACAGCAGCAAAACTTTGTCTCCAGGGAGCCAATACCTCTGCCTCTGCACACACCCTGCCATGCATAGATGTACATCCCTCACATAGACACCCACACAAACCCACACATAACTAAAAATCATAAAAGTAAATCTTTAAAAAAGTTTACCTGCTAACCCAGATCCAGAAAGACAAACACAGTATATACTCACTCGTATGTGGATATTAGATGTAAAGCAAAGGATAACCAGGCTACAATCCATAGCCCCAGAGAAGCTAAGTAATAAGGAAGACAAGAGGGATGCATTGATCACCCTAGGAAGGGGGAATAGATCTTCTGGGTAAACTGGGGGTGGGGGGGCAAGGATAGAGGATGAGAATATGAGGGAATGGCATGGTTGTGTTTGGGGAGGAATGAAGGGGGAGAGCAATGAAAGAGATATCTTGATAGAGGGAGCCATTATGGGGTTAGGGAGAAACCTGGTGCTAGGGATATTCCCAGGAATCCACAAGGAAGACAGTAGCTAAGACTCCTAGCAATAGTGGAGAGGGTGCCTGAACCGGCCTTCCCCTGTAATCATAATGATGAATACCCTAATTGTTATCATAGAACCTTCATCCAGGAATGGATGGAAGTAGATACAGAGATCCACACTCAAGCACTGGGTCGAGCTCCTGGAGTCCAGCTGAAGAGAGGGAAGGGGGATTATGTGAGCAAGGGGGGTCAAGATCATGATAGGGAAATCTACAGGGACAGCTGACCCAAGCTGGTGGGAGCTCATGGACTCTGGACTGACAGCTGGGGAACCTTCATGGGACCATACTAGGCCCTCCGAATGTGGGTGACACTTGTGTGGCTTGGTCTGTTTGTGCAGCTAGGAGTTATGCCTGGTGCATGAACTGGCTTTTTGGAGCCCATTCCCTATGGAAGGATGCCTTGCTCAGCCTTGAGGCAGTGGGGAGGGGCTTGGTCCTGCCTCAACCTGATATGCCAGGTTTAGTTGACTCCCTATGGGAGGCCTTAACCTCTCTAAGGAGTGGATGGAGGGTGGAATGAAGGGAAGGGTTTGGGTGGGAGGAGGGGAAGGAGGAGGGAACTGTGTTTGGTTTGTAAAATGAAAAAAAAAAAAAGGTTTATATGGTATATGGTGATGGTATTGTTTTGAACCAAAACTGGGATTCATGCCAGGAATAGTGGTGCACATCTTCAGTAGTAGCACCTGGAGGCAGAGGCAGTCTGGGCTCTGTGAAGTTGAGGCCAGCCTATTCTACATATCAAGGTCAAGGCTAGCTAGGGGTATATAGTGAGACCTGGTGTCAAAATAAAATTCATTCATTAAAAACAAATAAATAAATTTGGACTCATGGTCTGATGGAAATTTCTCCCTTATTTATAAATTCATTGACTTGAAAAGTCTTGTGAAAGTACATACACCAAATCACATTAGCGGCCATTGTAAGGAGAAATCGTCTTAGTCTAATGTTGGTTTTATGTGGAACTCTGATTGTCTCAGGAACGTTGTGAAAAATGGTCACCTTTGCATTTGGGCAACTTTTGGGCCAGCACTAGCATTTCTGAATCTGTCTCTTACTTCCTTTTCTCTTTCCTACCCACACATAGGCTTCTGATTTTGTCTTAGAGAGCAATTTTAATTAGCTATGCCAAATTTTAATTGTTTTGGCAGACAAAAGAAAGCTGAGTAAGTCTTTCTGGTCAAGATTCAATAATTTTGCTTTCTAAGAGTTAACTTTGGGAAGAATGCCACTAGTCCAGAAAATTCAGGTAGTAAATCTCAGAAGAAATTCCTCTATCCTACCTCTATCCTAGAGGAATTGTGTGTGGGATGGGGAACCAAGCTTTTGAGAAAGACTGAAAGAAATATGTCTATCTGAAATAAGTATTTCATTTTTGTCTTTCTTCTTCAAGCCTCAATATATGAATGATTAAGTTTTTTTTTTTTGTTTGTTTGTTTGTTTGTTTTTTTAGCTGAGGATCGAACCCAGGGCCTTGTGCTTGCTAGGCAAGCCCTCTACCACTGAGCTAAATCCCCAACCCAAATGGGACTTATGTGGTAGAAGAGAACCCTACTTCCACAGATTGTCCTCTAATTTCTAAATGTGCACCATGGCATATGTTTACACACACACACACATATACACACACACACACACACACACACACACACACACACACACATAAATATATTTAATAAATACATCTAATACATTTAAAACAGATTTGGTTCATACACCCAAACAAAAACAAAGACCCTCAAATAATCCTGATTAAAAATATTTATGGGGGTTGGGGTTTAGCTCAGTGGTATATAATTTATTTATGAGGGGGATGGAGAGATGGCTCAACATGAAGAGTACTGGCTATTGTTCCAGAGGACTTGGGTTCCATCCTCAGCACCCACATGGTACCTCACAGCCATCTGTCACTCCAGTTTCAGGGTATCTGATGCCCACTTCTGGTCTCTGCCGGCATCAGCCATGTGCCTGGCATATAAATACACATGCAGGCAAAATGCCCATACACATAAAATAAAAATTAAAATAATAAAATTTGAAAACATTGGACAATCCTTACCTAGTGTGGTACTTTAAGTGCTCTCTTTGAGGTGGTGAAAGCCCCACCTGCTGGAGCTGGAGTTTTGTATGTGTTTGTTTGTTTGTTTTTGTTTTTGAAACAGGGTCTCATGATGTACCCTTCCTTGGCTTGCCTGGAATTTCCTACGTAGACCAGGCTGGCCTTGAACTCACAGAGTTCCGTCTGTCTCTGCTTCGACCATTCTTGGCTAGAGCTATAACTGTGTTACTGAAGATTCCAAATTCAGTGACATCAATCTGGAGCCAGTGTTATTTCTGTAGGACTTAATTCTGTTTGGAATGTTACCTACAAAAAGTTTGTCCACTTTTTGCTTTTATAGTTATGGCTAAGAAATGGTTGAATGTGCAATAAGCCTTTTTTTTTTTTTTTTTTTTTTTTTTGTGGTTTTCGAGACAGGGTTTCTCTGTAGCTTTGGAGCCTGTCCTAGAACTTGCTTTGTAGACCAGGCTGGCCTCGAACTCAGAGATCCACCTGCCTCTGCCCCCTGAGTGCTGGGATTACAGGTGTGTGCCACCACTGCCCGGCTATAATAAGCCATTTTTATTATAACTTTATAATATTGAACACATTTGAAAATTTTATATTCTAAGCACTGCAATGACAACATAAATTATATCATATAATTATGACAGAAATCTTAAGAGGAAGCTTTATGTCTGAGAGCTTCAGTGGAATGCTTAAAATCATTGGACCACCTTGATTTCTGGTCCTAGACCTGCCTCTTACTAGTCAAATGATTGATTATTGTTAAAATGATACATTTTGCTGGGTGGTGGTGGTGCACACTTTTAATCCCAGCACTTGAGAGGCAGAGCCAGGAGGATCTCTGTGAGTTCGAAGCCAGCCTGGTCTACGGAACGAGCTCCAGGAAAGGTGCAAAGCTACACAGAGAAACCCTGTCTCGAAAAACCAAAAAAAAAAAAAAAAAAAAAAAAGATGATACATTTTAGATTGGGTGTATCTTTCTATGATTAAAATAAAATAGATAACATGCCTTGTCTTAGTAAACTTGATCTGCAATAAAATATTGACTGAGGCTGTGAAGTTCCTTTAAAAAATTTATTATTGCTGGGCAGGGTTGGTCATGTCTTTATTCCCAGCACTTGGGAGGCAGAGGCAGGCAAATCTCAGAGTTGGAGGCCAGCCTAGACTACAGGTCAAGTTCAGGGACAGCCAGGCTGAAATACAGAAACTCTGTCTAAAGACAAAGTTATTATTATTTGCTTTTGGGGACAGGGTCTTGTTGTATAGCTCATGTTGACCTAGAACTCACTGTATAGCCCAAGTTTGTCATGAGCTTGTGGTGTTCCTTCTCTCTCAGCCTCCAAGTGCTGGGATTACACATGTGTGTCACCACACCTGCCAATAAAAGTTTATTTCTACAGGCAGTTCAGGCTGGAAGGCAAGGTAAGGTGCTGGCAGGCATCTGCTGGTGGCTTCTTTCTGCCTCCAGGAGGATACATATGTCTCTGTCTTCAAATGCCAGGAGGGTGAACTTGCCCTCGAGATGTCTTACACAATATTTATTTATATTATTTTTAAATCTCTGTGTGTGCATGTTGCCTATTTGTGTGAGTTCAGTAGCCCAAAGATGCCAGAAGACAATGTCAGATCCCCTAGAGCTGGAGTTATAGGTAATTGTGAGCTTCCTGGCAGGGTGCTGGAGACTGAATTCAGGTCCTCTGCAAGAACAATTAAGTGCTCCTAATGACTGAGCCATGGCTCCAGCCCATTTAAATACTTACTAGGTCACTAATGCATTTATGAGAGCATAGGCCTCCCTTGTGGTCTGTTCAGTCATGAATACTCTTAACACTGTATTTAAACTGCAGTTTCAGTGTGAATTTTGGAGGGGACACAGGCATTCAGACTGTAGGACTCTTCACTGTGTAGTAGAAAGTGACCATTAAGGGAAGGAAGGACTGATGAGATCACATGCATTAGAGATGCCTTTCTACTTCCTGTGTATTAGTCATTTTTTTCGGTAACTGCACTAGACCACCATAACCAAGGCAACTTATAGAAGAAAGAGTTTCCTTTACCTTAGGGTACCAGAGGGTTAGAGACCTAATGGCAGGGACAGTATATCAGTCGGTAGCAGTTGTGGTGGCTAGAACAAAAGGCTGAGGGCACACATCTGTTACTGCAAGTATGAAGCAGAGAGAGAACCAGAAGTGGTGTGGGGCTTTAAATTCTCATTGCCCACCCCCAGTGATGTAATTCCTTCTGCAAGGCTGCACCTTCTTAACCTCCCCAAACAGTCCATCCAACAGGGGATTAAGTGTTCAAATATCTGAGTCTCTGGGGGACATTTCTCATCCAAACCACTGTACCCTATGACAGGGCAAATCTGGCTAGGCAGTAGAGGATGGGTAATTTTCCTGTGATGTGAGGACCGTGGGGAGGGCAACTCAGATGAAGGAAACTGTGAGTAGGTTGAAAGAGGTTCAGTTAAAGAGTGGCTTTGAGATCTAATTCTACCAAGGAACCAGTCTCTGATTATATGACTCTACAAGTACAGGTAACCTTGCCACCTTCCATGTCAGCAGAGACTTAAAAGCAAAGTCTAAACCAGCTTCGTGAAGTTGTGTTGTGCTGGACAGGGACTCACTCATGATTCATTCAGTAAACGCCTCTTTAGCACATAGTGCTGGTGCTTTGCTAGGCACTTTATGTATGTTGGCAGATTTAATAACTCCCAACAACTTGGGAGTTATTAATAGCCCAGTTAACAGATACAGAAATTATGACTCAGATGAAGTAACCTGCTAGAAATCACGTGACTGGTAGATGGCGGAAACAAAATGATACCTGGAGCCTATGCCTCCGGTAAACTACACGGCCTCTCTCTGGGCTAAGTGTGAGGTGATGGCTGTCTTTGAACTCAGTCCCAATGGCAGGTGACTGCCATCACTTGTCATTTGCTCCATGCTTTTGAGGGTACCTGGGAGGAGTTATTTGACATCGTTGAGACTTGGTTTCCGTCTCAATGAACGGATGATCTGTATTAGACCAGATTGTTTATAGTCTCTCTTGGTCTCGCTGATCGATTTCTGCCATATGGTGAAGGGTACTATATTTGTGTCCCATCACCACTAATTAATTAACTAAACACTAATGTCTGCTATACTACCAGCTATTCTGGATACTAGCAATTGAGATTTAGCAGGACATTGCCTACAACGCAGTGTTAGGCCAGCAAAAGAGACACACCATATAGTTTGGTCAGAGTGCCAATATGGGTGCATACGCAGGACCCGGGAACACAGAGGAGGGGCACCAGACCTATTTTTGGATAGGAAGATGTTTTGAAGAAGTGATTCTACAGACCAGGAGGATGACGTGGGAGATCACTGAACCTCGCCCTTCTTATATTGTTCTCACGGTCATAGGAGTAGTACCATTTAATAAGCTTTGGTCATCTCTGAAGTCCCTTTTATCTTGTGTTAAGTCTAGTTGAATTTGACAGTTAAATCTAAGTATCGGGGGTGCAGACATGGCTCAGTGGGTAAGAGAATTCAGGGTAGAGACAGGCAGATCCCAGGAGCTTCCAGTTTGGGGGGAGACCTTATCTCAGAGAGTAAGGTGGAAAGTGATAGGAGGCAGCTGCCATCTTACTCTGGATATGCATGTGTATGGGCAGACCTGTAGACACAAATACACATATACTACACACCACACAGACACACACACCAAGTGTAGGTATCTACAAAGTGTTCCTCTTGTATTGGAGAAGGATTATAAAATGGAAGAGGGATCCAGTGGTTAAATTATTTTAAAAGGAATTGGGAAGCATGGAGCAGATTGGTAAGAGGCCCAAGGACCCAGAGTTATTTGAGATGTTGAGAACTAAAGTCACAGATGGTTGTGTTTCATAAAAGCGAATGACATGGTCGAGATACTGGGTGGAATGAACAAACCTCTCATACTGAGGACTAGTAAAGTACTAGGAATTACTGAATATTGGAATTCTAATACCAAAAGGGTAAAGTGGAAGCTGGTATAGTCAGTAGCTAACATTTATTAAGTAGCTACTAAGCCAGGACTGTGTTATACTATTTTTTTTTTTTTAAGTTTTACTTATTTATTTTTTTAAAAGAGGTTTATTATTTTTTAAAGGTTTATTTATTTTTATGTATATAAGTACTCTATCTGCATGCATGCTTTTATGTCAGAAGAGAGCATCAGATCCCACTACAGATGGTTGTGAACCATGGTTGAATTCAGGGAATTGAACTCAAGACCTCTGCAAGAGCAGCCAGTGCTCTTAACCATTGAGCCATCTCTCCAGCCCCAAGGTTTATTTTTATTTTGTGTGTATGAGTGCTTTGCTTGAATGTATGCAAGTATACTACATGTGTGTCTTGTGCCCATGGAGGCCACAAGTGGGTGGTAGATCCCCTGGAACTGGAGTTCCAGACAGTTGTAAGCTCACATGTGGATGCTGGGAACTCCGAACCTCAGGTCCTCTGAAAGAACAGCAAGTGCTCTTATTATTTTATTTCTCTCTCTCCTTCCCTCCTTCTCTCCCTCCCTCTGTGTGTGAGTTCATGTAAGTAAGTTTGTACTGGAGCCAATAGAAGCCAGAAGAGAGTGTTGCATCCCTTGGGATTGCAGTTACAAGTAGTTGTGAGCTGCCTGATATGGGTGTTGGGAACTGAACCTGGGTCCTTTGCAAGAGCAGCAAGTGTTCTTAAGGACTGAGCCAGCTCTCCAGTCCCTATGTTTTACATCCACAGATTTATTTTATTTTCTCCACAGTATTATAAGGCAGGTATATATTTCTATATCACTTTAGAGATATAGAGACTGAGGCTCACAGAGGTTATGGCTTGATTAAGGCCACAGCTAACAAGAGACTGAGCAGTAGCTCAAGGCCAAGTTGTCAAACTTTGCTCATCTTTTACTCTGTGCTGCTTCAGGTCCTAAACCTCGTTTTGTCTTTCAAGGAAGAGTGCTGAAACATAAGCCCACTTTCTTCCATGGAGCTTAGGAGAGCAATGATCATCATGTGGTATCAACTCTTGAAGTTTTCTAACTCACTGAAGGGAAGGAATTGTGCCTCCAGTTTCCTGTGTTATCTTCTGAGGTGATCCATCACCAGCTCCCAGATCTAAATTGCTCTTACTAAATCGTCATCATCATTATTATTATTATTATTATTATTATTATTATTATTATTATTATTATTATTTTGTCTTTCCCAGTTAGTATTTGCGAGTTAGTGTCTTAGAATTGTCTCATAAAAATCATCGGAGATAATGCTCACTGAGGCCAGGTAGGTGTATGGTTTGATCCTGGCTCTGTCTTTAACTAAGGGTAATTTCTACTTATTCTCCAGATTTTATCTTTTAGTTCTTAAGATACCCTGTCTCCTTGTCCTCAGAGAACTTGAACAAGATTCTGGCTGGACCACATGGAAGTCTCAGTACTTTCAATCCTTTGACTCTTCATTCAAGATCCTTGGTGGTCCTGGTGTCTAGTCAGAGAATGTTTTCTCAGCTGGTTTAGAAAAGTCACACATCTATCATAGGCCTTTTAAACCCTCCAGAAAGTGCTGACATGTAGCTTTATGAAACACTGAAACCAACTGCCGGCATGTTGATGAATTGTGAGTGTTGGGAAGGCTCTCCTGCAGGCTTTCCTGTGCCCTGTGTTCTCTAGCTGTGGGCTGCAGTGAACTGGAGACAGGATCAGAGTTCAGGAGGTTGGAGCCAAGACTTGGCTCAAGTCACAAGTTCTAGGGCTGTGAGCATCAACCTGTCTGCGCTTGTTTTCCTAGCCATAAATGAAGGCTGATGACAACCCCAGTTTTATTTGGTTGTTCTGGAAGTCAAAAAACTCACCATGTAGTGTTAAAGGGCTTAATAACAAGCCGCAGAATGTATTATACTATGTTACCATGCTTGTTGTTGCAGACCAAATTTGGCTCCTCGAGAGACCATTCTAGACCCTGCATAGCATACTTACCCTTGGTCCAAGTCTTGGCAGCTGTCATTGGCAACATGGCTTTCTAGCATCACTCTCCTGTTTAGTTGTAACCTTCTCATTTATTGTTTTAGAAATGCTCTTAAGCTTTGGTGACTCTTGAATACTCATTGTTGTAAACACTGCTTGGGCTCCTATACTTATCCAAATGATACTGTTTACCCCAGCCTCATGAGTCAAATTCTTGGAGTCGTGTCTTGATCTCTTTCCTAGTAAGTTCTGGAACAGCAGCAGAGGCTACTTATGATTAGTGAGCTTTACCATGCTTGCTAGAATTCTAGATAATAGTTCCTCAGGGCATAGCAATAGGGAAACCCCAAGTCAGGGCTGTTATAACTTCATGCACATTTCTAGGATGGAGGGGATGAGGAAAAGAACAATTTGCTATTGCGTGTGAGCTTAAGCTAGTAGCTCCTAGAAATAGGGAAAAATGTCTTTGTATGTTGTCTCTTCAGTTTATTGGAAATGTCACTCTGTTCTGAGAAAATGTTTAGGTGTTCCCTAGACATTTGGGGATTGCTACACACACACACACATACACACACACACACACACACACACACACACACACACACATTTGGTTTTTCGAGACAGGGTTTCTCTGTGTAGTTTTGGCTGTCCTGGAACTCACTCTGTAGCTCAGGCTGTCCTTGAACTCATAGAGATCCGCCTGCTTCTGCCTCCCTAGTGCTGAGATTAAAGGCTTGTGCCACCACCATTCAGCTGTCATACATTTCTATCTCCTTGACATTTCAGATGGTTACTATTTATTCTTCCTGACTGTTAGACCTCTTGAAGTTGTAAGTGAAAGAAACCTAACTCTCACATGAGCAAAGAGGGACCCTTTAGGAAGGACACTGAAGTATTACATAACTGTCTTAAGAATCATCTCAGACCAGAAAGTATTAGAGCAGTTAATGCTGAACAGCCCCCAAATTTAGTGATTTGTGTTAACCAGGTAAACCTCGTTGTTCTGATTAGGCTGCTTTTAAAGTTCCAGGAGGCCAGGCTCCTCCTTTCTTGTGTCTTTCTTTCTTGTCTCCAAATTCTGAGGTTTTTTTTTCCCTCTGAATGCCAAGTTGGGGAAGATCCCCTATGGAAAGTTTTAATGAGTAATGGGGTGGGAGAGTTACCATTCTTGTGTTCTCATTACACCAACTATAATCAGTGTGTGGTTCCAGTGAACAGTAAAGAATGCTAAAACACATGCTTTGTTTGTCTATGAAGGAGAAAAATGAGTTGCTTGGGCACCTAAACTACACTGGGCTCTCCAAATTGTCAAGATTCTGTTCCCTGCCTTTGTTTCTCTGTTGTGTGGCAGGAGTTTTGGCTACTGATTTCCTCTCTTTATTTCTAGACTTGCAGAAAATTGAGTGCAATTTAAATTATGTTCCTATGTTAAGTCTCACTGTTGTTAGGAAAAAAGGACTGACCCATGCTCTAATTGTGTCTTAGTAGAATATCTCAAAGATAATGATTGGTCTAGTTTGGATCATGTGACTATCAATTGGCCAATAGAAAGACAAAGTGATCAATGTACCATGTGGGAGCCCCATTTGCTCTTAGAGAGGAAAGAATCATTGTGAGGAAAGGTCAAGTAAGCCAACCACAAACAAGGCCCAGTTCCTCCAATCATTTGTACTCCTGTGAAAAAGTAAGTACATCGTTAGAGTCACCTTTCCAACCGCCCTTACCCAAGCCACACCAAGTAATTTTACTTCACTGAGTCTCTGGATACCATGATTTCCAACATGCACTCCTATTTTATATATACCTGAGAAAGAAAGACAAAAGCAGGTTTGAATGCAAGGTGGCACTAAGTGAAGATGTCATCTGTTGTGGAATGTATCCTAATTTCCAAGCTGTCAAAATGTAAGGAATATATATGGATTTTCGAGACAAGGTTTCTCTGTGTAGCTTTTGGAGCCTGTCCTGGAACTTCCTGTAGACCAGGCTGGCCTGGAACTCACAGGGATCCACCTGCCTCTGCCTTCCAAGTGCTGGGACTAAAGGTGTGTGCCACCACCTCCCAGCAATGAAAAATATTTTAAAAACCGGTGAAAGATTGTATATATCCTACAACAAAGCTCTATACTTTCATCCCTTGGTATCACTGCTCATTTCATTTTTTCCCATTTGTCTATTTACAAAACATTTGTGCATCAGATAACAGTCTATTAATGTTCAGGTGTCTACACCCACTCTTACTGTTTTTCCTCTTTTAAAACTTTTTCTTTGGGGCTGGAGAGATGGCTCAGAGGTTAAGAGCACTGGCTGCTCTTCTAGAGGTCCTGAGTTCAATTCCCAGCAACTATATGGTGGCTCACAACCACTTGTAATGAGATCTGGTGCCCTCTTCTGGCCTGCAGGCAGAACACTGTATACGTTAACAACAACAACAACAACAAAAAGTGCATACTGCTTTTGAGTATAGTTCCCAGCATCCACATAGTGCTCAAAACTGTCTGTAGCTCCAATTCCAGGGGATCCAATGCCCTCTTCTGGTCTCCATGACCATCAGATGCACAACTGGTGCTCAGACATACATACAGGCCAAACATATAAATAATCCATACCTATTAAAAAAAAAAAAAAAAGCCTTTTTTTTTTTTTAAGATTTATTTATTTATTATGTATACAGTGTTTTGCCTGCATGTATCCCTTCAGGCCAAAAGAGGGCACCACATCTCATTACAGATGGTTGTGAGTCACCATGTGGTTGTTGGGAATTGAACTCAGGACCTCTGGAAGAACAGCCAGTACTCTTAACCACTGAGCCATCTCTCCAGCCCCCAAACAAACCTTTTTCTTTAATGTGTCTGGGTGTTTTGCCTGTTTGTTTATGTGTTCATTATATAGATACCTGTGGAGAGCAGAAGAGGGTGTGAGATACCCTGGAACTGCAGTTACAGACGGTTGTGAGCCACCATGTGAGTGCTGGGAATTCATACCTGGGTCTTCTGGAAGAGCAGCCAGTGCTTTTAACCACTGAGCTCCCGTCCCTGTGTTTGTCCTTTTTTTTTTTTTTTAGCCTGACAGTATTAGTTTTTGTTTGTTTATTTTATGATTAACAAAAACTTGGTGAGCCAGGTCAAGTATAAAGAAAAAGCTTCCTGTAGCTTGCAGTTTCGGAGAGAAAGTCCAAGAGCATGGACCAGGCTCTTGCCAGGGTCCCAAGGCTGATGATGATAGTGAGATTGCAGGAAGAGAGCACATGGTGAGCAGAGGTCCAAGGAGACACTGGGATCAGGGCCGAGCTTTTTGTTTTGTTTTGTTTGTTTGTTTTGTTTTTTGAGACAGAGTTCTGGTTGTCCCAGAAGTCACTGTACAGACCAGACTGGCCTTGAACTCAGAGAGCTCTGGCTGCCTCTGGCTGTGGCACCACTGTAGCCCGGGACTAGGCATCTACTATGTGGCCTTTAGGGCAGCAGCAGCATCTAAGTCACATCCTTATCTCCTCTCTCCCACTTTCACCCTGCTACTATGAAGCACCAGCTGTGTGTCAGGCAGTCTGTTGGACATTAAGGGCTCAAGAAGGAATCAGGTGGAGATCCTTGTCCCCAGGGACAGTCATGAGGTAGTGAAGTTGCACATGGGGAGACCATTCTGTAAAGAAATGAGCCTATGAAGGTTATAGTCCTTACTATTTGTCGTCTGAGTACCTGGGCCTCCAAAGCAGGGAAGGGCCAGTATGAATGGAAGAAAGAGGACGGCTGCACTGTCTTTACTGTTAACATGACTGTGCCTTGTAAAGAAGATGAGGAAGCCTCCTTTGAGTGTTAATATGGGATTATTTCTATAGCTGTCTGATTAACAATCACTAAGTAGGTTGCAGTGTCCTCCAAAGCCCATTTGAATCCCCCAAACTTTCTATTGACCTCCATGTTCAAGAGGCACATGTGCCTCCTTTCTTTGTACAAACATCAATGAATCTTTTATAGAGATAGAGTGAGGAAATAATCAGATTTATCTTATTATGGAGGCAGGCCGCTTTTGAAAAAAAATTAATTCTATTAACAGGATTTTGTGGGTCTGAAGAGATGGCTCAGTTGGTTAAGTGTTTGTCAAACAGACATGAGGCCCCGAATTCATCTCCCCAGTACCCACGTAAGAAGCCAGGCTTGGCTGTGTGCAGGTTATCTGAGTACTGGGGAAGCAGAAGCAAGAGGATCCCTGGGCTTTCTGACCTGCCAGTCTAGCTTGCTTAGTGTGGTTCAGATTAAGTGAGAGACCCTCAGCTAGTTAGGGTTTCTATTGCTGGGATGAAACACCATGACCAAAAGCAAGGTGGGGAAGAAAGGGTTTGTTTGGCTTGTATTTCTACATTGTAGTCCAAACGGAAGGAAGTTGGGATGGAACTCAAACAGGGCAGGAACCTGGAGGCAGGAGCTGATGCAGAGGCCATGGAGGAATGCTGTTTATTGTCTTGTTCCCTTTGCCTTGCTCAGCCTGCTTCTTTCTTTCTTTCTTCCTTTCTTTCTTCCTTCCTTCCTTCCTTCCTTCCTTCCTTCCTTCCTTCCTTTCTTCCTTTCTTTCTTTCTCTTTTTCCTTTAAAATTTTATCTATCTATCTATCTATCTATCTATCTATCTATCTATCTATCGTGATGGGGTTTTCTCTGTGTAGCCCTGGTTTCCCTGGAACTCACTCTGTAGACCAGGCTGGCCTTGAACTCAGAAATCTACCTGCCTCTGCCTCCCACAAGCGTTGGGAATAAAGGTGTGAGCTCCTACCGCCCAGCTTAACCTGCTTTTTACAGAACCCAGGATCTCCAGTTCAGGGATAACACCACCCACAATGGATGGACCCTCCTGTATCAATCACTAATTAAGAAAATCCTGTACAGGCTTGCCTTATGATCTTATAGAAGCATTTTCATGATTGAGGTTCCCTCCTCCTAGATGACATTAGCTTGTGTCAAGTTGACATAAAACTACTGAACATAAACTGTCTCAAACAATAAGATAGGGAAACAATTGAGGAAACACCCAACAGCAACCTCTGGCACACATGTGCACAAACATGTACATATAATCATATACATACATGCATGAACATAACACACACATACAAGAATTTTTTTTGTTTTGTTTTCGAGATAGGGTTTCTCTGTGTAGTTTTGCACCTTTCCTGGAACTCGCTCTGTAGACCAGGCTGGCCTCGAACTCCCAGAGATCTGCCTAGCTCTGCCTCCTGAGTGCTGGGATTAAAGGCGTGCACCACCACCACCACCACCACCACCACCACCGCCGCTGCCCAGCACAAGATTCTTTTTTTTTTTTTTTTTTTTTTAAGCTGAGGATCGAACCCAGGGCCTTGCACTTGCTAGGCAAGCGCTCTACCACTGAGCTAAATCCCCAACCCCTCACAAGATTCTTTTTAACTGTGACTTTTTTTTTTTCCTGGCCCCAATGAGTTCTGCAGATCATATGCTCCAGCAGGCAGAAGGGAGGGGCAGCCAAGAAGGGCCATGTGCATAACTCGTGCATGCTGTGTCCCAGCCGCAGGGAATACAGTTTGGAGAACATGTGGGTGACGGGATTTGGAATGAGATCAGCGATCAACGATAACTCATCCCAAAGCCAGAGCTCCAGGGTTCAGAGTGTGGGATCTTCAGCCCTCAAGCAAGGATGTCAGATGGGGTGGGACCCATTTTACACAAACCACAAAGGAAATCAAAAGACTTTGGGAGATAAATATGTTTGGTGGAGGGTCAGAAAGAGGTCCACAGAGAGGGCCAATGTCCGATCTTTGTGTTCTGGCTATTAGAACATGCTTACCTAATGAGTCAGAAACAAAAAGTAAGTTTCAACTCTTCTCTCTTCTGGCTTATGAGGAGACTGGACAGGATCACTGCGATAGCCAGGATTTTTGTTTCCAAACTTTTCAGGCTAGCATGTCCAGAGTAGGATACTTAGCAGTTGTGGTGGCTAGGGGAGAAAGAGCAGGGTTAAGGCATGTGACTCTGCCTTGTCTTTGGGCACAGGGGCCTTGAGGGTGAAAGGATTTCTCTGGTCCTCTGGGAGAGGAGCTCCTCAAGGGATTCCTTTTTTAAGAATACTTTAATTTTTTTATGTGAATGGGTGTGCACTACATGTATGCCTGGTGCTTGCAGAAACCAGAAGACCTTGGATCCCCTGGAATGGGAGTTACAGATGGGTGGGAGCCACCGTGTGGGCTCTGAGAATCGAACCCCTGGTCCTCTGGAAGAGCAGCCAGTGCTTTGAACAGCCTCTCCAGCCACAGAAAAAGCTGCTTTAGAGGACAGGAGAAATAGGGGTGGGGAGGTTGGTTCTAGACAAACTTTGTGATTACTAAATAGCAACGTGACAGTGGTTATAGCTTAATGTACTTGCAGAAAGAGAAGCTTGATTGAGAGGTAGGGAAAGCACCTCTAACCCTCTTCAGAACGTGTAAATTTACAAATAGAGTAGGAGAAAGAATAAGCTGTTTTTTAAAATCAGCAAAAATTTTATGCTGTGCGGTGATTTATCAGTGTGCAGAGGAGGCACATTAAAAGAATAATTGCTGGCTGTTTATTCTGGAAAACTGCGTGTAGCTTGAGTCAGGGCAGGGAGCTTTATTTCCTCTTTTACCTTGATCACACTTCCATTAGTGTTAATAGGATCATAGATCCTAGGCTTTCCTTGGCTCACTGCCCTGACATAAATGGTTGAATTCCTTGTTTTGGCATTGTATATTCTTAATGACAACAGGGGGGAATGGAAACAGAATGTTGTGTGCTACATTATTTTATGTGCTTTGTTGTAGATAGGATTTATTCACTGTGGTCCATGACTATTAAGATGATCTGTTCAGATGATCGGTGTGCCTGTAAGCTTTGTTATTTGCCTGAAGCCGGTTGTTCCTAGATGCCTGCATATATATTTTATTTGATGGAACAAGGTGAGTCTTGATCCTGGTTGTTTGAGCTCTGGGTCCTCACTGTTGTATGTGTTATCCGTGAAGTCAATAGCTCTGTGGGTTTGTTCCTCTCATGTGGCATCCCCGCAGCCTTTATCAGGAATCTTCTGGTTCACATTGACCCAACAGACTGTCTTGGTGGGGGAGTTAATTCTTGGGGTTGTTGCCTCTGAGACTATTTAGCCATTTTAACAAATAGCAGATGAACTTCTGTTGTGTCTCCAGGATCATTCTGACTCGGCAAGCTGTGTGTGGAAGGTCAGAACCAGATTACGATTTAAGGAAACATGGTGGAATTAGCATGCTAATATGTCAGGGTTTTAAGGGAACTTAGATGACTGAATCCAGGGCTTAGCAAGCTTTTTCTGTAGAAGGCCAGAAAGTAAATATAATGGGCAATAGGGTACACATATGGTGTCCAATATGTATGGTGTCTTTATAATCTTTTTTGTGAATGAAAAAGGTCATTCAGAGCTAGGCATGGAGGCTTCAACTCATGGCCTACAAGCTGTAGTTTGAGCCCTGATCTCTGTATTTTACCAATGATCGAGAAGATTATCTCTGCTTCCTCCTTTCCCAAGGTCATAGAGTTCATTCCTAACAGAGTGGGATTGTGGACTTATCATAAAGGAGCCTGTGCTGAGGTTCTTTGCACATATATCCAGAGAGAATGTGACTCTTAGTTGGTAAATTATTGTGTGTCTACCCCATCCTTATCTGGGCACTCTGTTTTAGGGTCGAGGATGCAGAATTAAGCACCACAGCATCTCAGCTGTGGGTCAGTGGTTGGCATTGCATGTGGGGAAGGAGACAAAGCGGACAGTGGCATGTAGATATGGGTAGGGAGCTCCTGCCTGAATCTAGCCATTTACCTTCCTCCCACTCTTAAGTTTGAGAAGTCACTCCTCAACCCAGAGCAATGGGACAGATGCTCAGCTTCCCCGGCAGCTGCTGCTTTCTTTCTCTGAGAACACATCTCATCTATGCACGTGGAGGTAATGAGGAAGTTCAAGGAACTGCAGTGAAAAAGATTCAGGCGGCCACCGGAGAACAATGGGGTGGCAGTTGCTCTTTTACGACCAGTTTACCTGAACAGTGACATTGAGACATTGGCAACCATGCATGTGAGTGAGACTGGGGAGTCTTCTAACATTTGTAGACATGGATGGCATTTTAGGATCACTAAGCTATCACCTCTCCTGTGACAGACAAAGAGCACCGAGGCTTAGGGATGCTGTGTGTCTCGTTTTGTAGAACTCCAGGATCAGAATCATATATAATTAACAACAATAGCCAAGATTTATCTCATATTCACTGTAGCTTGCTGAGTAATATATACAGTATCTATTTAAATTCCAACAGTAAATCAATGTGACTGGTGTGATTATCCATTCCTGTACTGTAGCTGAGAAAGTTAAATCTGAAGAGATTAAGTACAAATTGCCAAAGATAACACACTGGGTTCGTTGAAAAGTCAGGATTCAGGCTCAGGCCCAAGTCCTCCTGTGCTCACAAACATTGACTCCAAATTGACTAAGTACTTGTGTGGACTCTGCTTCTGCTTCTGTAGTAGTTTGTGCTACCCTGTGGGCAGGGGCCATGTCTCCTGCATCTGTCCTTTCTTATTCTGGCCTTCACATGTGCAGTTCACTTAAGAGCTATGTGTAGATCAGTGAGCCAACAAGTTTGTATTCCTTTCAATGATTGACACTCCTGGTGAAAAGGAAATAGGAACTCAGTGGCTGAGCCAGACCCAAGTCCAAGTCTTCTGGTGTCTATTCTTTTTATAAAGCAGACAGGTTAGCACGTAGACAGGGGCCTTGAAGGCTGATGGCTCTGCCGTTGTCTTTACCATGTTCCTGATATTTATTTACGTATTTATTTTGGTAAGATCTCACTCCATAGACCAGATTGGCCTCAAACTTGCAGGCTTCCTGCCTCGGCCACTGGAGTGTTAGGATGACAGGTCTGCACTGCTGTGCTCCATGCTCTCTGGACACTTAGAAAAGTTCATGTGCACAGTAGAACTCTACTGAGCATCAAAAGTTCCCTGAAGGCGTGACAGCCTGGCTGGTGCCTCTGAAGCTGATGGAGTTTGTGTGGGCAGCTGGGAGGTTCTCTCTGCATGTGGTGGAGGATTTACCTTTTGCACAGTCATTTGAAAGCTGTGGTTTCAACTATATTCTGAGGCATCCTGGGGTTCGTGGGCCAGAGAACTAAGGAATTCTGCAAGAAAAATCAGACATGGATTTTTCCCCATGCCAAATAATGCCTAAAACAAATAACCTTGCAGCATAATTTCTTTAGTTCTGACAGATATGTGCAACCCACTCACAAAAGGCACAAGATCCTGCAGTGCCTTTCTTTTTTCTTCCGGTTCTTATGTAATTTGAATGCTTTCCTCACCTGACAATGGTAATAGATAGTTACAATATTTTTTATTAGTTCTTTGAGAATTTTTTACAATGTGTTTTGTTCATATTCATCCCCCAGCTCTTCCTAGATCCATATCCACTTCCTCATCCACTCAACTTTGTGTATCCTTAACAAAAAATTCAACAGGACTTACTGGTGATACCCAAATATTCTTGGATATGTGGCCTTCTGCTGGAACATGGTTGACTCGCCAATGGCTCCACTCTTAGAGAAAATGGGCTGTTTTTCTTAGTCAGCGCTGTGAGGAGACATCACGCCCATGGCAACTCGTAAAACAAAAACAAAAACAAAAACAAACAAAAAAACAAAACAAAACATTTAACAGGGGCTTCCTGGCATTCAGAGGTTTAGCCCATTATCATCGTGGTGAGAAGACATGGTGCTGGAGCAGCATCTGAGAGTTCTACATCCAGATCAGCAGGCAGCAGAAAGAGAGAGACGTGGGGCCTGGCTTGAGCTTTTGAAACCTCGAAGTCCCCCTCAGTGACACACTTCCTCTAACAAAGCCACACCCGGTCCAACAAGGCCACACCTCCTAATCCCTGTCAATTAGCACTGCCCCTAATGGTGAAGCACTCAAACGTAAGAGTCTATGGGGGCCATTCCTAGTCAAACCACCACCCTGTTCCTCTGCCAACACCTAAAACTTGTCCCCCTGGCTGGGGACGGGACTTCATGCCCAGCTCCCCTCTCCATTGCTAGGACTGTACAGGTTTTGTGCATGCTTTATAGGTGCAGTTACCCTGCAGGGTCCAGAAAACACTTAGTGCTTGTAGTCATCCACCTCTTCTGGATCTTGACAATCTTTCTGCTCCCTCTTCCAAAATGATCCCTGAGCCTTGGGAGGAGTGGATGCAGTCTGTGTTCCATTAAGAAATGAGCATTCTCAGCCTTGATGCGGGGCAAGGGTTGGGCGGGGAGGCGTAGGCCTGCCTCAACTTGATGTGCCAGATCTTTTTGACTCCCCATGGGAGGCCTTACCCTCTCTGAGAAGTCGGTAGGAGTGGGGGGTCTGGGGAAGGTGGGGAGGGGAGGGGGAGGAGGAGAGAGAAGGGGAACTGTGGTTGGTATGTAAAATGAAAAAAACTTTTAAATAAAATAATATTAAAAATGAATTGCGTATTCTGCAGTGTTCTATTTTATTTTATTATTTTATTTTATGCCTTGTTCAGTTTCGGGTCTATGTGTCAATCTCCATCTAAGTCAAAGACTTTTCAAAATAGATTACTGATATTGTTCTAAAAATCGTCATCTATGTAGTTTACTGTTTTTATATAAAGAATGACAGACTTTGTTTGCTGTTCATTGTTAAGCAGAGGTTTTCTATATGGCATAATAAAGCCAGGGTCCTTGGATTTGAGTTCACAGCTCTGTATCCTTTGAATTTAGGCCCCTGGGTTTGTTCATACAAGCTAATATATAATATTAATAATTATTTCATATTACTTAGAGGATAATCCAAATTAAATAAAGGAAGCTTTATTATACTGTTTGTGGGGAAACAGATTTAATCCCATTGGTAAGAAGACTTCAGGGATTTTAAGGGCAGAGGTGGAATGTGAGACACTCGGCTCATTTGTAGGTTGAGAAATCCCTCACAATGGAGAAATGTGTGAACATAGAAAATAGCTTGATGACCTGCCCTTGTTCTTGCCAAAGCTTTGTTTTCTTTTTACATCTTATCTAGCCCAACATGAATTTGTTTCTGATTATATCAGTAAGAAAACTTACCTTATTGATTGTTTCCTATTAACACCTACCTTTAAACATTCCTTAATTATTAACTCATCTTTCATGTAACTATCAGTTGGGGCTGTAGAGTTGGCTCAACAGTTAAGAGCACTTGTTGCTCTTGCAGAGGACCCAGGTTCACTTCTTAGTATCAGTGGATCTGATGCCCTCTTCTGACCTCCTTGAGCACCAGGCATGTATGAGTTGCACATAAATACATGAGAGAAAACATCATTCGCACGAAACAATAAAATCTATTATCTACCTACCCATCATCTTTCCATAACTGTAACTGCTCTCCTCGCTCTTCAGAAGCAATCGTGGTCTTCAATAATAAAGGAAGGGGCTACGGCTGGCTAGAAAGGATAACGGTCTGTTCCTGCTGGTGTTTCCTGCTTTTGGAAGCGAAGATTTGGTATCACCATGGAGAGAGCTGTGCACTTTTTTCTGTTTGACTTTGTGTGTGCATATGCCTATGTATGTGGAGGCCAGAGTAGGGCATTGGGTGCCCTGTGCTATCATTTACAGCCTTATTTCTTTGAGACAGTCTCTTACTGAACCTGGAGGTAAGCAGATGGACAGCAAGTTTTGGTGATCCTCCTGTTTCTGGCCCCACAGTTCAGGGTTAGAGGTACTTGTGGCTACACCTGGCTTTCTACATCGTGCTGGACATTTGATTTTAGATCTTCTTGCTTGAGTAGCAAGTGCACTTACCAATTGAGCCACATGCCCAGTCCTCTGCTTAACTTCTTATTAAAAAAACAAAACAAACAAACAAAACCCCAAAACAGATTAGTGTATGGAAGTTGAAATCCTCTTCACTTAGATATTAGTAATTTTTTTTTTCTCCAAGACAGGGTTTCTCTGTGTACCTTTGGTGCCTGTCCTGGATCTCGCTCTGTAGACCAGGCTGGCCTCGAACTCAGATCCACCTGGCTCTGCCTCCCTAGTGCTGGGATTAAAGGCGTGCATATCTGACAGATACATATGTGAAGAAAGATTTTCTAAAATGCCTTCCTACCTTGTCTTGGCAAAGTTTAGCAGTCCTTCATGTCCTGCTTGTCCGTTTGGACAGCATACTGTCAGCAGTTGAGGTACAGGCACTTTTTTGCCCAGTGACTTACTTTTACCACAAAGAATGTAAACTCCATATGGAGTTTCTCTGATGCCCACCATCTTCTCTGAAGTAGATTGGTGCTGCCAGAAGCAGACACGTCTCATAGTCATTAAAAAAAAGAATCTATGTTATTAAAACATCTTAAATGCCATATTCTGTAGATCTCTGAAGTTTTTGAAGATGACCTGTCTATCTAAAATATATATCTGTTTGACCTTGAAAACATACCTAACCTGACTACAATTTTGATTGTAGTAGGTAACTAACCACTAACCTGCATTTCTTTATATCCTAATTAGTTGATAATAATAACTTTCAAGGATGAGAAATTTGCATTACGTTGTTAAATGAACTGTATAGGTATAATACCTTGAACAAGATTAGAAGTGTATGTATAGTATTTTTTAATAAAATTAATCTCAACTTGGCATCAATATACAAAATTTGTATACAATATACAAAAATCTAATCCAATGTAAATATTTAAAACTAGTAGTTGCTTTTTAAAAGTAGATTCAATAATCTACCTTTTTATCTTATATCTATATTCCTGTTTTTTCTTTTCTGAGTAGATTAAATAATCTACCCTTTTGTCGTATCATATCTATATCTTTTTTTTTTTTTCCCCCGAGACAGGGTTTCTCTGTAGCTTTGGAGGCTGTCCTGGAACTCACTTTGTAGACCAGGCTAGCCTCGAACTCACAGAGATCCACCTGCCTCTGCCTCCCGAGTGCTGGGATTACAGGCATGCGCCACCACCGCCCGGCTATATCTATATCTTTTTTTTCAGAGTAGATTTAATAATCTACTTTTTTATTTTATTATGTCCATATCCTCCTTTTCCTTTCTTTTCAGAATTTTTCTTAACTCACAGAGATCCAGACAGATCTCTGCCTCCCAAATGTTAGAACTAAAGGTGTGTGTGCCACCACTGTGGGGCCTCTGTATTTAATCTAGTGGCTTGTTCTGTTCCCTGACCTTCAGACAAATTTTATTAGGGTACACAATATACCAGCACACCCTCCCTTGGGTTTTTGAGACAGATCTTGTGAAGTGCAGGCTGGCTTTGAGCTCACTATAAAGTAGAGAGTGACTCCCAAGAACCAGGATTACAGGAATGTACTATTGCCCCACTTTGCCTCTACATTGTCTTTCTTTATAAATGTATATTAAAACTGGGGGCATCACATTTATTTCCTTTTTCCTTCCACATATCTACAAAACTGTTTTTATACTCTGGAAGTGTAAAAGATTCCACATTGTTTTGTTATACAGTCTGCATTTAATTCTTGCCTGCAGTCACCTTGGTATTACTATGTAACAAATTATAGAAACATTTGGGTGAAACAACTTCAATTTATAACCTTGTAGTTCAGAGGGTAAGTTGACTGGCTCTTCTAAAAGTAAAGGAGGGAGGATCTCTTGGTAAGCTGGGGGCCCTCATGGGTCTGCAGTCAACTGTTGGATCCTGTAGGGTTGGATTGTTTTCAGTTGACCTCAGTTTTGATGACTGGTGTGTAACTAGGATTGTACTAAATTTAGTTGTTATGTATCTTTAATGTCTTTAAACCTACAAGTATCTAAAAGGAGTTTTGTTTTGGTATGTGGAGTTTTTAAATTTTCAACCCTGTTTTCTCACAGTCAGAATATGCCTAATAATTTCTTTATGGTTATAGGCAAACTAAATACTTTGGGTAAGTGTTCTGAATAGCTGCTCTTGCCATTGCATCACAAGACAAAGCATGTGATAGTAATTTGTCCAGATTATTGGTGATGCTAAGTGTCCTTTGGCTGAAGTGGGAGTCTGCCAGGTCCTGGGGTACCATGTCCTGCATTTAGATATTGTACTGTTTAATTTTATGTCACCTTGACACAGGGTAGAGTCATCTGAGAGGAGAGAACCCCATTTGAGACACTGCCTCCCTAAACTCGAGCTGTAGGCAAGCCTATAGGGCATTTTATTAATTAGTGATTGATGGGGGAGAGCCCAACCTATTGTTTGGCTATTTTGGGGAGCCTGCCACCCAGCTCCCTAATAAATCACACACAGAGGTGTATTTGGAAGTTTTCCTGTGTCCCACCTGGTCCATAGATGCTCAGACCCAAGTGAACACACAGAGGCTTATATTAATTAAAACTGCTTGGCCATTAGCTCAGGCTTACTACTGACAAGCTCTTACATTTAAACTCAGCCCATTTCTGTTAATCTATATGTTGCCATGTGTTCTGTGGCTTTACCTGTGTGTCATTACATGCTGCTCTCTGGATGGCAAGCTGGCATCTCCCAACTCAGCCTTCCTCTTCCCAGAATTCTCCTTGTCTGCTTATCTCACCTATACTTCCTTCCTAGCTACTGGCCAATCAGTGATTTATTAAACCAGTGTACAAAAGCATTATCCCACAGCACAGAGTCTTATTCTTTTTTGTTTGTTTGTTTGGTTTTGGTTTTTTGAGACAGGGTTTCTCTGTAGCTTTGGAGCCTGTCCTGGACTAGCTCTGTATTCCAGGCTGGTCTCGAACTCACAGAGATCCACCTGCCTCTGCCTCCCTAGTGCTGGGATTACAGGCGTGTGCCACCACTGCCCGGCTGAGGCTTATTCTTAATTATGAATGCCCGGGCTTAGCATGGCTTAGTTTCTAGCCAGCTTTCCTTAACTTAAATTATCCCATCTACCTTTTGCCTCTAGGCCTTTCGTGTTCTCTTATTTCTGTAAACCTTACTCTGTAGCTTGCTGTGTAGCTGGGTGGCTGGCCCCTGGAGTCCTCCTCCTTCTCTGGCTCCTAGATTTCTCCTCCCAGTTTTCTCCTTCTATCTATTCTCTTGACCTGCCACCCCAACCTATCCTTTCTCCTGCCTTGCTGTTGGCCATTCAGTTCTTTATTAGACCATGAGGCAAAGACACACAACTTCACAGAGTTAAACAAATGCAACATAAACAAAAGTAATTCACCCTAAAATAATATTCCTCAACATTTCCCCCTTTTTGTCTAAATGAAAATGAAAGGGTTTTAACTTAAGCATGGTAAGACTAAATACAATAAAAATTATCAAGTAAGGATTACATTCACAATATTTGTCCATTTGTAGTTAGCATATTCAGTGAAAATATGTGTTATCAATCCTATCTTAGTGAATCCAAAGTTTTACACCTAACTTACTTTCTATGAAAACTAGGAAAAACTTTAACTATAACTATCTAGTCTTCAACTCTATCAAAGACCCAGAAGGATGTAATATTGTTTAACAACAGAGACATTTGGCTGCCTGAACAGTCACTCTAAGTTCCTCTGCAACTTTGGGGTATCCATCTTCAGCCTACAGGCCTAAAGTATCTGGCAGACTTATCTATAAAGCTGGAATAGTTGGAATTTTGAAGGACAGTCCTACCTTGTTTTGGCAAAGTTCAGCACTCACTTTCCTGTGTGTCCTCCAGAATATCTGGCAGACTCTTCTGTGAAGCAGGAATTTTGAAGGACTGTCCTGTCTTGTTTGGCAAAGTTTAAGAGTCTTTTTTCCTGTGTGTCCTGCATGTCCAGTCTGCACAGCACATTGTCAGCCGTCAAAGGCAAGAACAGTTTCTTTGCCACAATGAAAGCTAACTCCATAAGGTGTTTCATCAATGCCCATTATTTCTGAAGTAAATTGGTGCTGCCAGGAACAGAGGTGTCCCATTGTCATGAAAAACTTTAAGTTAACAAAAAGTTTTAAATGCCATATTCTATAGGTCTTTGAAGTATTTGAAAACCATCTATGTATCTAAAATATATCTCCACATGATCTGGAAAGCATACCTAACATATTTACAAATTTGATTGTTATAAATGACTAATTACTAACCTATGCTTCTTGATTATCCTAAACAGTTCATAATAATAGCTTTCAAAAACTAGAAGTTTACCTTCTATTTTAAATGAACTGCATAGGTACAATACCTCAAACAAGAGTAGAAACATATATACAATATGTTGCAACAAAGATAACCTTAAATTTGTATCAATATGGGCTGGAGAAATGGCTCAGAGGTTAAGAGCACTGACTGCTGTGGATATCACTCTGTGTAAATAAAGTTCTGATTGGCCAGTGGCCAGGCAGGAAGTATAGGCGGGACAAGAGAGAAGAGAATTCTGGGAAGTAGAAGGTTGGAGAGAGACACCGCCTACCGCCGCCATGAAAAGCAACATGTAAAGACACTGGTAAGCCACAAGCCATGTGGCAAAGTATAGACTAACAGAAATGGGTTAATTTAAGATAGAAAAGGTAGATAACAAGCAGCCTGCCACAGCCATACAGTTTGTAAGCAATATAAGTTTCTGTGTGCTTTCTTGGTTGGGTCTGAGAGACTGTGGGACTGGTGGGTGAGAGAGATTTGTCCTGACTGGGCCAGGCAGGAAAACTCTAACTACAACTGACTGCTCTTCTAGAGGTCCTGAGTTCAATTCCCAGCACCCACATGGTGGCTCACAACCATCTGTAATGAGATCTGGTGCCCTCGTCTGCATACATAATAAATAAATAAATAAATAAACCTTAAAAAATTTGTATCAATATACAAAAATCCTTAAACAAGAGTAGAAACATATATACAGTATATTGTAACAAAATGACCTTAAATTTGTGTCAATGTTCAAAAGTCCTTTAAACAAAAGTAGAAACATATATATATATATTGGTTTTTCAAGACAGGGTTTCTCTGTGTAGCTTTGCGCCTTTCCTGGAACTCACTTGGTAGACCAGGATAGCCTCGAACTCACAGAGACCCACCTGGCTCTAACCCCGAGTGCTGGGATTAAAGGTGTGTGCCAACACTGCCCGGCAACAAAAATAATTTTAAATTTGTATCAATATTCTATATACTCCTAAATGATAACAAACATCCATAACCCACCAAATAACCCAAAACCACCCATATCCCCCAACTCTTGGGAATGTGGGAGTAGTTTTCTCCATATTTCCTGCTGTCAGTGGGTGAATTATCTTTAGGGTCCCAGAGAGAAAATTTGAGATAATGACCAAGTCCTAGGAAGACCAGCAGTAACCTTTGCTGATAGATATTACCACTCAAGATTCAGGAAGTCTCAACCTGATCAAACCAGATCCATATTAGCCCTGAAGGAATCCACAGCCTCTCATCTCCTGTGGGAACAAAACTCCAAAGCATTTTTCATTTCCATTTGACAAATATATTTTGACTTTTTAGAAGTTAAGGCATTCCTAAAGTATACAGGCTGATCTATTTCAACAACCCCTCTTTCAATTCCAGGTCTCTTTGCAGCTGTCCTTTGCTTTTCAGCAATCAAAAAATTCAAAATCAACAGGATCCAGACTCCCTGTGTATTTCCCATCTTATGTGTCTTTTTCTTTTATATGACTTTTACTCTCTTTTTAAAGACTTTAGTATTTTTTAAACTATTCATTTTTTCTATGACGATACGATACCCTTTTTCTTTTCTTAAGCCTGCACACATTGTTAAACACACTGTAACCTGTTTAGAGGGTTTTTTTTTTTTTTTTTTTGGTTTTTTTTTTTCCCCATCTGGACCTCTTTTACTGCATATCTTTTAGCCTTTTTTGACTGTGTTAGCAAACCTTTAAACTGCTAACCTACACCTGGATCCTCCGAACGCAGCTCTCGGCTGGCTCTGCCAACTTCTTGGGTATTGAAAGCCAAGTGTGTTCTTGGAGCCAGTTGGTCAGAGGTTTGTCTGGTCGGGAACTGCATTCAACCTTCCTAGCCATGGAAGCCTGTACTGTGTTGCCACAAGCGGTTTTTACTTAGCTTGCCATTTGATTTAGCACTGCTGGCTGAACAGCAAGCAGTGCCTCTTAAAGGAGCCATGTCCTTTTTCTTTTCTTCTTTTTCTTTTCAAGCTTTCTCAGTCTTATGGAAATTTGAGAACATCTTGGTATACCAAGATATTGTTGTTTGTCTTATTCTTAATTATGAATGCCTGGCCTTAGCTTGGTTTAGTTTCTTGCCAGCTTTCCTTAACTTAAATTATCCCATTTACCTTTGCCTCTGGGATTTTCCTGTTCTCTTACTTCTATAAATCTTGCTCTTACTCTGTGGCTTGCTGTGTAGCTGGGTAGCTGGCCTCTGGAGTCCTTCTCCTTCTCTGATCTTGTCTCTCAGTTTTCTCTTTCTATATATTTCTATTTCTATATATTCTCTTGGCCTTCATGACCCCGCCTCCTATCATTTCTCCTGCCTTCCTATTGGCTGTTCAGTTCTTTATTAGACCATCAGGTGTTTTAGACAGGCACAGTAACACAGCTTCACAGAGTTAAACAACATAAACAAAAGTAACACACCTTAAAATAATATTCCCCAACACCAGCCCATTGTGGGTGGGGCCACCCTTGGGCTGATGGTCCTGGGTTCTATAAGAAAGCAGGCTGAGCAAGCCATGGGGAGCAATTCAGTAAGCAGTACTGGTCTATGGCCTCTGCATCAGCTCCTGCCTCCAGGTTCCTGCCCTGCTTGAGTTCCTGCCTTCATTGCCTTTGATGATGAATTGTGATATGGAAGTGTGATTGAAATAAATCCTTTCCTCCCCAAGTTGTTTTTGGTCATGATGTTTCAATACAGAAATAGTAACCCTAAGGCAGATGTGTTTGAACATTTCTGGTTAATGTTCTTCCAGTTACATGAACATAAATTTGTCACATACATTTGTATCTAGTATGTCCAACTGAATTCAAAGGTGATGTAAAAGAATGTAGCCTGACTGAAGGAATATATATTTTTCTTGAGTTATTTAAGAAATGGTCTTGTGTACACGATTTGACCTTCAACTTGTGGTGTAGCTGAGGATTACCAGGAACTTTAGATCCTCCTGTCTCAACCTGCCCAGTGCTAGGATTACAGTGTGCACCACCACACTAAGTTTAAGTAATGCTGGAGATTGAACTCAGGGCTTCTTGCAAGTTAGACAAACACTTTACCAATTTAGCTATATCTCCAGCCCTTGAGTTATTCTTTCAAATCCCGAAAAAGAGCAGATGAGTGATGAGTCTTTATTAACATTTTAATAGTTTTTTTTTTTTTTTACATTTATTGATTTCATATATGTGTGAATGTATGCACACACTTGTATGGCACAACTTATGGGTGTTGGATCTCTTCCTTTCACCATGAGGGTTCTGGAATCAAATTCAGGTTGTCAGGTTTGTAGCAAGCACCATTGCCTGCTAAACCATCTTGTAAACCTATTAAAACTTGTTGTTGAATGGCAGGAGAGATGGCTCAGCTGTTAAGACCACTTGTCTTTCTAGAAGACCTTGGCCAGCGTTTGAGTGCCAGCACCAAGATGGTGTGGTTCACAAACAACCCTCTATACCTCCAGCTTCAAGGGATCTCACACCCTCTTCTGGCCTCCAGAGGCACTCTCATACATGTGACATTCTCTCTCTCTCTCTCTCTCTCTCTCTCTCTCTCTCTCTCTCTCACACACACACACACACACACACACACACACACACAAAGAGAGAGAGACACACACAGAGAAACCCTGTCTGGAAAAACCGAGAGAGAGAGAGAGAGAGAGAGAGAGAGAGAGAGAGAGAGAGAATGAGAATGCATCTTTGAGTCTCAAAGCTGAAGAATATCTTGATGGTAGAAAATTCCCAGCACACACAAAAACCTTATTAAAAAAAACTTTTTTGAAATGTAATATACATAGGGATATGTGTGTGTCATGGTGCATATGTTGACAACTTGCAGGAGACCATTCTGGGGATGAAACCAAGGTCACCAGGCGTGTGTAGCATGTGCGTTTAAGTAAACACTCCTTAAGCCATCTCACTGGGCCATGAATTCTCTTTAATGCTAGTGTCTTGATACTCTGCCTGACAGGAATTCACTGTGTTTGTTTGGAATCATTCATTCAATTATTCACCTATGTGTTCAAGATATATTAACTAAATGTTTAGCCAGTAAATTAAGATATTAAATTCAGTAGTTGGCTGCTTCCCCTACCCCAAATTATCTACATATGGCTTTTTGTTAATTTTTTCAGACTCTGTTGACATTTTAAAATTTGTTTTTTCATAATTTGCACAATCACTAGTTAATGGCCTCTCAACTCATTATTTGTAAAACAGGGATATTAATTTTGTTTTTTTTTTTTTTTAAGATTTATTTATTATGTATACAGTGTTGTGCCTGCATGTTTGCCTGCACACCAGAAGAGGGCGCCGGAAGGCATTAGAGATGGTTGAGAGCCACCATGTGGGTGCTGGGAATTGAACTCAGGACCTCTGGAAGAACAGCCAGTGTGCTTATCCTCTGAGCCATCTCTCCAGCACAATTTTGTTATTTTTAAAACAGGGATAACAATAGTGGATACTCTTTGGTGACTGAAAGAATTTAGTTACAACAATTCACACAGCACATGTCAGCACGAGCACAGGGTCCGTACAATAGATCACCATTTTTACTAGGAAGTGTCAGAACCAAGCTGTGGTCCAGCATCCAAACTGTCTTCTCTCCACTGCTTATTTGTTTAGGGTTTTTGTCTAGCTCAGGTTGGCTTTGTACTCATACTTCTTGCCTCCAGCCTCCCAAGTGCAGAGATTACAGGTGTGAGCCACTATGCCCAGCTATTCTGAGAACAATGAAGATAGAAATGATTCTTAATAACTAGCCAGAGGACATAGAGCTATTACATTGGAGCTATGGGGCTATCTAATTTACTAACTGTGCCTCTACCTACAGCAGAGAACTTTTCAGGATCCTTAATGACATGTAGAAGTGAACCAGGGTTCCTTTTGTAATGATGGAAACCAGCTAATAGCCTCACATGTCTTCTGAGAAGCAAGACATAGCAAGGAACTGTTGCGGGAAACTCCAGGCATAAAAGCTAGAGTAATGTTATCTTAAAACTACAGAAATCTGTTGCTGGAGTTATCTCTAGTCCCGCCCAGACCTGCAGCCACTCAGACCCAAATAAACACACAGACGCTTATATTATTTAAACTGTTTGGCCTAACCCAAGCATATTGCTTAAAAAAAAAAAAAAAAAAAGATTGAGAAATTTTTCTGTCCCATACTAGAGAAATCAAGAGGTTAGGATTTGATTTGACCTCAGTTCTTAACTCCTTCCCTCTAATCATCCAGGTAAGGTGTCACCTAGTTGATTCTATTTTTAAATCTCTCTCTTCTCCCTCCCTTCGTCCCCCATATCTATCTCTCTCTCTCTCTCTCTCTCTCTCTCTCTCTCTCTCTCTCTCTGTGTGTGTGTGTGTGTGTGTGTGTGTGTGTGTGTGTGTTCATGTGTGTGTTCATGTGTGTGTTCATGTGTACACTGGCCCATGAGCTTCTTGGCATTCTCCTATCTCCACCTCCCATCCCACCATAGGAACACTGGGATTATAGATGTATGGTACTAAGTCTGGCTTTCCACGGGTTCTGGGAATCTGAACTAAGGTTTTCATATTAGTGTGGCAAATATGTTATCCACTGAGCCATCTCTGTACCTCTTGTTTGTATGTTTGTTTGTTTGTTTGTTGAGACAGGATCTCACTATGTAGCCTTGGCCTGGCCTGGAACTCTCTATGTAGACCAGACTGGCTTCGAACTCAGAGATCTGCTTGCCTCAGCCTCTAGAGTGCTGGGATTGAAGGCATGCAGTACCATGCTCAGCAGCTCATCTGTATTTGTCCAGGTACAGGGAAGTCACTAATAATTCACCCAGTTGTTCAAGCTAGAGACCTATGAGTTTGTCTCTGCCGTTGTTTTCATACAATGCACCAGCAAAGTTTTTCAGTCCCACCTATCTGCAAATATAAAATTCATCTCTGCTACCCTCACCGTGGCCCAAACCTCCTAATCCTTCCTCCTCTGTTCCAACTCTTGTCTCTTTTATATAGTCTCTCCTTCACAGAGCAACCAGAATTATTATTTTTTGTTTTATTTTTCTCATTTTAATATTCTTTTAAAGTAAATCTTTTAATTTTTTTTCATTACATTTATTTATTTTTGTGTGTGTCTATACATGTGTATATGTTTGTGTGCAGATGGGTATGGAGGTCAAATCTGTGCTCTTTGGGGATGGAACTCAGGTTGTCAGGCTTAGTGGTGAGTGCTTTAACCTGCTGAGCCAATTCCCCTGCCCTAATATTCTTTTAATTTATTTTTAAATTCAGCATGCACAATAATGATTTTATTATGATGTGATCATCAGGGTGTGCCCCCCCCCCATTCTAGGGATCAAATTCAGCAAAACCAGTGCTTTACTGACTGAATGCCTTAGCTCAGTATTATGTCTTTAAAGCATGAATCACGTCATGCCATTTGCCCATTAAACTTGTCTTTTATTTCCCATTTCCCTTAGCACACACGGTTAATTGTCATGGTTAACAAGGGCCTGCCTCCTCTGAACCATTTACCTTCTTTGTCCTGCTAAGCCTCTTCCCCTTCCCCAGCTGACTCCAGCCTCATCCTGAAGTTAGTGCTTGCATTTCCTGTTCCTTCTGCTCCCAACTTCCGAAGTGGCTGACTCCTCATCTTCCAGATCTCAGCTGGAATCCTCCTGCCTCAGAGAGGCTTGCCTTGATTCTCATCTGATTGCCAGAATGGGAGGGTGTGGAAGTCATATTAAAAAGGCATTTGAAGCTAGGTGTGGTAGTGCATGTCCGTAATCCCAGCATGCAGGAAACTGAGGTGAAAAGATCCTGAATTCAAGGACAGCTCCAATCACGTAACAAGAGCTGAGTGTGGTGGGGGCATTCCTATAATCCCAACTCTTGGGGGTAGAGACAGGGGGCTAGTCTTGATCGCATAACAAGTTCTAAGCCAGCCTAGGCTTCACAAGACCCTGTTGCAAAAACAAACGAACAAACAAAACAAAACAAAACAAAACAAACCCCTCAAACCAAAAAACAAACAAACAAAAAAACCCTGAGAAAACAACAACAACAATAACAAAATCCAATTAAATAAACCAACTAAAAAAAAAATCAGGTTTGAGCTTGAGCTTTAAGCCTTCCTGTGTGACTTTAGGCAAATTATATTAACTCTCTGGCTTCAGTTGCTGCCCTTGCTGAGTAGCAATCCCGTCTGCCTCACAGAATATTCTCAAGGTTAAGTCACCAGCTGCCTGGCTAATGTGTGCTCAGTCTACCTCAAAGCCATCATGAAACCTCACTGTGCATCGAAGAGCTCTTTAGGTTTCAGTCTGCTTCCCGTAACTGTGTGTGGTGTGCCTGTGTGTGCAAGGTCCACAAGCATGTCATACTCCGGTGTGATACCCCCTCCTCCAGAGACATTTGCCTGGCTTGGAAGACAGTTCTAACTCAGTGTATGAGCTGTTGGACTGGGTGATAACCACCCAGAAATGTCAAGTCCAGAGCTTTGGCTAGAGCACGGGGCACACACCCTGAGATCTGTGTGAGCAAACCGGGCAACACGTAGCTCTTTTCTCGTCAAGATGGATTGGGATGCTCTGTCTAGACAGTCTCTTCTCTTGGGGAATCACAGCTGCTCTAGGTAGATGCACATGGTCTCCTGTTAAGAATACAAAATGAACCTGTGTGTGGCTGGGTGGAGGCTGCTGTAAGATTATGTGGGTTGGTGGAGCAGTGTGCAGGAAGGAACTGTCTGTCTCTCAGAAATGGGGGTCTCTGGTTAATCGTGGCAGCTTCCTCTTCCACACATGCAGTCTGCAGAAGCCATGTGCTTGAGAAAGTAGAGGTTTAGTGATCAGCCTTCCCAGGGCCAGTGGCTCTGTGATTCTGCTGAAGGGTACCAGGGAGGACCGAAGGTAAGCGTAGAATATGGATCTGCTATTGGGAAGGAGCAATCTCTGGGAGGCTTGCTTGCTTGGCATGATCGCTTAAGCTATTTCCTTCTGTAGGCTGCTAGAGTGCTTAAGGTGGGAATTAGCCTGGGATTAAAATCCTGGTACCAATTAACATCAGAGCTGTAGTTTCTTCATAGGAGAATGGGGATAGAAGGGACTCCTATCTTATCTAATTGTTCTGAGGATTACATGATAGAACGCTGGGGAAAAGCTTAGCTTGGTGCCATGCACATGGGTAGTGTGCAGCTAGTGAACGTTCCCCACCCTCTTCTTTTTATTAGGGAGGCAGCTTGGGGTATTGAATTTGATTCTTCCCAGTGCTGAGGACCAAATCCATGGTTTCACATGCACTACAGTTTTGTTTTGAGATAAGGGCTCACCCAGTAATTCTGTCAGGTCTGGAATTCAGTATAAAGTCCAGACTGGCTTCAGGTTCACAATAGTATTCTTACTTAGCTTTCCAATGTTGGCATTTACAGGTGTGAGCCAACATGCCAAGCTTTAGTTTGTATTGTCCGCCCCCCACCCCCATGTTATGAAGGCTGGCTTCAAATTCATCTTGAACTACTGATGTAGTTCTTACCTCTACCCAAGTGATAGGATTATAGGCATGTGCCACCTGTATGCCTGGGTTATGTGCCGTTAAGGATCCTTTCCAGGATTTCATGCATTCTAGGCAAGCAGTCTACAAAGCAAGCTGCATAGCAAGGCCTATAGTTTGTATTTGTGATGTGCATTACTCATCCTGAACTTCAGTCTTGATCCCCGCCCTGAAGAAGTTACCCAGCCTCCTGAGTTGGCCTTGTTCTCCATCACACACAATTTAAATCCCCCCTCCTAGAGAACACGCACTTGAGATCAGCACCACTGATGCCTGTAAGTGCTCCAGATGCACGCTTCTTTCCCTCTGGTTTTCAAGTTTTCGGAATCTGGTCCCTTCCCTTTAAGCTCGTTAAGATTCTCTACTAGCTTCGTATGCAGCTGTGGGCAGGCAGGCAGCTTTGGCAGAAGGAAAGAGGAGCCTTAAAAAAAAAAAAAAAAAAAAAAAAAAAAGACTGTTTCATAATCTGTTGGCACCCAGATCTGCTGCAGCCACACCCTGTGCCTCTCAGGGTCCTGGGTCCTGTTGCAGTCAGCATGTGCCTTGCTCAAACCTAAATAACCCCAGAAAGCAGCTGCTGGGAAAAGCAGTACTGAATGCAGGATGAATTTTTTTCCCTCTGCACTCTGGGAGGAAGCTGGCTCAGGGATTCTTAGCTGCAGAGGGAGGGGCATTCCGGCTTGGACTGCAGTCCTGCCTTGCAGCCAGGGGTTTTCTGGTTTTCATTAAAATTCTTGGGCTGTCTTTCGAGGTTGCTCCATTGGATATGACTGTGCTGTAGCTGCGTGTGCTGTTCTCTCAGCTGCACACCCATCACATACCAGTGGCCCCAGGAGGAAAGAAAATCGAAGGTGGGAAACAGCCTGGCAGAGGGGTTTTGCTCAGGGGTCTCTCTGTGTGTGTGTGTGGGGGTGGGGACCCCCTAACTGTAGAGCTTGAGTTTGTTGAGTTCCAATTATACACAAGAAGGCAGACATGGGGATGGGTGGGTTACAGCCAGCTCTTAAGGGCAAATGGAGGTCCCCATTAACGGCATCAGCTTGACCCGATCATTCTTTGGCATCGCTGATACCTTCATGTGCCCAGTGGGGTCTGGGCCAGGGTTGGGGCCAGTTCTCAGAGGGTGACAGGCTTTTTAGTATGTTAGTTGCTGGTTGCTGAGAGAAGCTCTCTGGAGAGTAAAACCTGCCCCGCAGGAGCTGGGTGACTCGTGATTCTGCAGCTAACTTGCTCTGTGACCTTGTACCAGTTACAGTCCCAGCCTGGACTTTGCTGAGTGCTCCTCAGGATTAAAGGAAACAAATTATGTAAAGCTCCGGCAAATCCTATATTCTCAACAACGGTAAATGTTCTTATAAATTGGGCTAGATTTGACCTGTCACTCCAGCTCACCGAGCTGCATGCCTGTTCTGTCATCTGAAGCGTTTGTTCGGCCTCCCTTCCAGCTTTATGCCATTTACGAATCGGAGGCAAACGAATTCCCTGGGGGCAAGCTGGAAGTCTTCTTACTGGAAAAATATATCAAGCCGTATTATTGGGCTTCCCAGGGAGAAGCTTAGGATGTCAGATATTTCATCGCTAGGTAATTTAGTAGAAGGAAAGATTTTTCTCTAATCATTCTTGATGGATAGATGGTGAGAAAGCCATCTTAGTTGATCTTGGGAATAATTATCCCCCGATGGTACCCCCAAAAGAGCATCCCTGGGGTGCTCATCTGCCTTTTTGTAAACCCCATTTCCAGTCTTTCTCGTTGTAACTCTGAGAAGCTCGTGTTGTAGCTGTAGTAGACGGCTCACAGACAAGCCACATTAACCTGAGACATAGCACAAACTAAGGAGTGCTTTAAGTTCTGTGATCAGCATGATGTCTTCATCATTCTGTTACTTAAATTGAAAGTGTTGATTCCCTGGAAACAGTTACTGCCCCCCTCCCCAAAACAAAACAGAACAGTGATTCTCCTGACTTTTGCCTTCAGCTTTCCCTTACTATCTTTGTGGTTTAACCAGTCATGCTTGTATTACTTAAATCTATGCTGTTTTATTTTGTAAAAATAGAAGCAAGCACAACCCTAATGGAGGTAAGCCCTGGGTCAGTCTGCTTTTATCTCCCTAAGGGTTAGGAAAGGTTCTAAGGAGGAAGGGAGTGTGAAACATGGAGAGCAAGTGTGAGGGATATAAGGTCGTCCACTGCTGGGGTATCAGAAGGTTATCATGTGGTCACAGAGTGGATGGCTCTGTCTTTTCTAGTCTCCCTGGCCTTCCTCCAGCTCTTAGGAAACAGGTCAGAGTCAAACTCCTGTAAGTTGAAGTGAGTGCCTATCCCCGACCCAAACAGGCACCAAGGAGGAGGTGTGTAGCTCTCCCTCGGCAGGTCAGGAAAAGCACCCTGGCAGCTTTCCCTGTGCAGTCTTTGTGAGGTGAAGGAAACTATGCAGAAATGCTTAGGGACTGCCCTGACCTAACAGTAGACCCCTAAAGTCAGCCAAGTGCCAGGGTTTAGATTTCCTGGAAACAAGGGGAAGGATGACAGTTGGAATGATACTCTGAGCAGCAAACACATGAATTCAGAATGTAGGACATTGTATCGGAGGTCTTGTAGGACATTCTATTGTAGGACATTCTATTGGACACCTGTCTTGGCTTCTGAAACAAGTTAATGACATTTTCAAAGAAGGTAGTGACTTAAGAATTATAACCAGAGCTGGACCCAGTAATTCACATCTGTGGCTCCAGGTACTTGGGAGGCTGAGGCAGAATGATTGCTTGAGCTGAGAAATTCAATGATAGCCTAGCAAGGCCTCATCTAAAAGAAGAAATATAAGTAGCAGAAGTATGGGGATCTTGCTTTAGTTTGGGATAGACTATGTATTCACTTGCTGGGACTGCCATAACAAAGTACCACAGGCTTGGGTGACTTAAACAAAAACTTTTCCCTCAGCTCTGAAAGCAGGGAGACCAAGGTGAAGGCCCTTGTAGGTTAGTTTTCTCGGAAGCCATTCTTGTTGTCCTGTCCTGCAAATGCCCCCATCTCTATGTCCTAGTTACCTCTTCTGTATGGATACCAATCAGATCGGGGCCACTTTAACTTTATTACTTTTTTAAATACCCTGACCCCGCTGGGTAAGGTGGCGCAGCCAGGTGGTGGTGGTACACGCCTTTAACTCCAGCACTTGGGAGGCAGAGGCAGGCGGGTCTCTGTGAGTTCCAGGCCAGCCTGGTCTATAGAGTTCCAGGACAGCCAGGGTTGTTACACAGAGAAACTGTGTCTTGAAAAACAAACAAATCAACCAACCAAAAACCCTGACCCCAATTATAATTACATTCTGAGGGCTTGGGAGTTGGTTAGTGCTTCTGTGCGAATTTTGGGGGTTAGGACACACTTCAGCTCATAACATATATAAAGGTTTTTTGTTTGGTATTTCTTTTCTTTTCTTTTCTTTTTTTTTTTTTTTTGAGCTGAGGATCGAACCCAGGGCCTTGCGCTTGCTAGGCGAGCACTCTACCACTGAGCTAAATCCCCAACCCTTGTTTGGTATTTCAAGACAGAGTTTCTCTGTGTAGTTTTGGAGCCTGTCCTGGAACTCGCTCTGTAGACCAGGCTGTCCTCGAACTCACAGAGATATGCCTAACTCTGCCTCCTGCATGCTGGGATTAAAGGCATGCACCACCACCGCCCAGCTATAAAAACTTTTTTTTTTTTTTTTAAAGATCTTGGGCAAATTTTATCAAGGATTCTTAGGTGATAAGTATAAGTTACTACTATGTTTAGGAGTGATAATAGTATTTTGAAGGAGAGGTGATATAAAAATGGACTTTGAGATTCATAAAGATGGGGTACTGTGAGGTTGAATAAACAAAAATAAATGTGGTACATTAAGTCAGTATGCCAAATTCTTGACAGTTGTTGAATCTGGATCATGGGAATAGGAAGGACCTCCTTTTGCGTTTGAAATTTAATAATCACACATATAAAACAGAACTATGACAAGAAAGGATTTATTGGTGGTGGAGTGGTTGGTAATGGCCGTTTTTGTTTTTGTTTTTTTGAGACAGGGTTTCTCCATGTAGTTTTGGTGCCTGCCCTGGATCTCACTCTGTAGACCAGGCTGGCCTCGAACTCACAGAGATCCACCTGCCTCTGCCTCCTGAGTGCTGGGACTAAAGGCATGCGCCACCACGCTGGCGGTAATGACCATCTTTCACATGCCTGTACCATGGATTTCCCATCTGGTTGGCTGCTGTGTGTGGTAGTCTGACTGGGGACCTCAGTCGCTGAAACCTGTATGTCACTTGGTGAAGGACCTCCTTGGGAGCAACTTTTAAGAAGGTGAATGGAAAGTGAATGTCTGTGGGCTTGAAGGTGCTTTGGCTGTGCTCTAGACTGGATCTGTCTGTGCTTTGCCTAATGTAGTACTTACTCCTCTAGATGCTGAGCTGACATACACAACAAAGGTAGCTTAAGGTAGAAAGGATTTATTGTGGCTTCCGATCTGAGGTTACAATTTCTCATTACAGGGACCGGCATGGTGCCCCCAGGCTCCTGGCCACTGTGTCAGCCGTCAGACAGCAGAGGGAAGTGAATGCTGGGGGTCAGACAGCTTTCTCTGTTTTTAGTCTGGAATCACAGCTCAGTAGATGGTGTTGCCCACATTCAGGGTGGATCCTCATCTTCAGCTAAACCTTTCTGGAAGTACCCTTATAGACATCCCAGAGGTGTGTTTCTATGGTGATTCTAAGCCCAGCCCCGTTGACAGTGAAGATGAGCCGTCACACCTAGATATTGCAGTGCGTGTTGGAAGTCATTTTTCTTTGCCTTTTAAAGGTATTGCTTCATCTTCTTGCTGCTGTGGAGAAAGAAGTCTGAAGGTTCCGATTTCTCATTCTTTGTATAGAGCCTGTTTGCTTTTTTCCCTGGATGACAACTTATGGAAGGAATCTTTTCTTTGTCTGACATTTTCTGAAATTTCATAAAATCATTACAGCGGTTGGTGAGCTGAATCATTTCAACTCAGCAATCTGAATTCTTTGCTTCTTTGACTTCTTATTGAATAACATTGCTATGATATTTCTTTCATTTCCCCCTTCTCCTTTTTTAAATATTTATTTATTACGTATACAGTGTTTTGCCTGCATGTGTGCCTGCAGGCCAGAAGAGGGCGCCAGATCTCATTACAGATGGTTGTGAGCCACCATGTGGGTGCTGGGAATTGAACTCAGGACCTCTGGAAGAACAGCCAGTGCTCTTAACTTCTGAGTCATCTCTCCAGCTGCCCCTTCTCACTTTCTTGAGAGCTTATTTTATTCGACCACAGGCCCATTATACTAGTCTACCAGAGCATTCATAGCATCCCTTTTCTGTCTTCCACATCTTCATCTTTTGATTTTTGCTTTTAAGATCAGTGCTCTTAACCTCTGAGCCATCTCTCCAGCCCTCATGTTTATCTTTTAATACTTTAATTGAGTTTTTAAGAATTTTACTATTATGTTGTCAGTTTCTAAGAACTTTTTGTTCTCATAGCCTTTTCTCTTAAACTGTCCTGTTTTTGTTTTATGGATATAGAGTTTTTACATTTTTAATGTGTATGAATGTTTTGCCTGCTTGTATGTATGTGCACCTGTGGGTAGCTGGTGCCCACAGAGACCAGAAGAGGGCATTGGAGCCCTCAGAACAAAAATTACAAATGATTGTGAGCCACTGTAGGGGTGCTGGGCACCACACCCAGGTCCTGTGCTAGAGCAGCAAGTACTCTCAGCTCCTAAGCAGTCTCTCCAGCCATGTCTAAGCCATTTTATTCAGTTATATCAATGAGGACATTAGTGGTATTTTCCCCTGCTTTTGTAGTTAGTATGTTAGTATGTATGTATGTATGTATGTATGTATGTATGTATGTATCTATCTATCTATCTATCTATCTATCTATCTATCTTTCTATCTTTCTTTTTTCAGGTTACTTTTCTCAAGATAACACTCTGGATGTGATTCCTTAGCTGTGTTGCTCAGGATTAAGAGTATGTGTGTTGTGGTGGTGGTGGGGGGAGTGGGTGTGGGAGGGCGTGTGTGCTTGGGGGAGTGTGTGTGGTGGGGAGTGTGTGTGGTGGGGGAGTGTGTGGGTGGGGAGTGTGTGTGGTGGGGGAGTGTGTGGCGGGGGGAGTGTGTGTGGGGGGAGTGTGTGTGGTGGTGGAGTGTGTGTGGGGGAGGTGTTGGGGGGGAGTGTTGGGATTGGGGGAGTGTGTGTGGTGGGGAGTGTGTGTGTGGGGGGAGTGTGTGTGGTGGGGGTGTGGGGGGGTGTGTGTGGTGGGGGAGTGTGTGTGGTGGGGAGTGTGGGGGGGAGTGTGTGGGGGGAGTGTGTGTGGTGGGGGAGTGTGTGTGGTGGGGAGTGTGTGTGGTGGGGAGTGTGTGGTGGGGAGTGTGTGGGGGAGTGTGTGTGGTGGGGGAGTGTGTGTGGTGGGAGTGTGTGGTGGGGAGTGTGTCGGGGAGTGTGTGTGGTGGGGAGTGTGTGTGGTGGGGGAGTGTGTGGTGGGGGAGTGTGTGTGGTGGGGGGAGTGTGTGTGGTGGGGGAGTGTGTGGTGGGGGAGTGTGTGTGGTGGGGGAGTGTGTGGTGGGGGAGTGTGTGTGGTGGGGAGTGTGTGTGGTGGGGAGTGTGTGTGGTGGGGGAGTGTGTGTGTGGTGGGGAGTGTGTGTGTGGTGGGGGAGTGTGTGTGTGGTGGGGGAGTGTGTGTGTGGTGGGGGAGTGTGTGTGGTGGGGAGTGTGTGTGGTGGGGGAGTGTATGGTGGGGGAGTGTGTGTGTGGTGGGGGAGTGTGTGTGGTGGGGAGTGTGTGGTGGGGAGTGTGTGGGGGAGTGTGTGTGGTGGGGGAGTGTGTGTGGTGGGGGAGTATGTGTGGTGGGGGAGTGTGTGTGGTGAGGGAGTGTGTGTGGTGGGGGAGTGTGTGTGGGGGGGAGTGTGTGGGGGAGTGTGTGTGGTGGGGGGAGTGTGTGTGGTGGAGGAGTGTGTGTGGTGGGGGAGTGTGTGTGTGGTGGGGAGTGTGTGTGGTGGGGGAGTGTGTGTGGTGGGGGAGTGTGTGGTGGGGGAGTGTGTGTGGTGGGGGAGTGTGTGGTGGGGGGAGTGTGTGTGTGGGGGGAGTGTGTGGTGGGGGAGTGTGTGTGGGGGGGAGTGTGGTGGGGGAGTGTGTGGGGGGAGTGTGTGTGGGGGGGAATGTGTGGGGGAGTGTGTGGGGGAATGTGTGGGGGAATGTGTGGGGGAGTGTGTGGGGGGAGTATGGCGGGGGGGGGAGTGGCAGGAAGGCTGTCAAGATCTTAACATTATAGTCAGGGAAAGAAGCTGCTCAGTAAAGACCACATAGAATATGACTTCATTTCTACAAAATGACCAGACGAGACAAACTGACGGAGACTGAAAATAGATTAGTAACTGCCCAGATTGGAGAACGGGAACGCAGAGTGACTGCAAACGGGGATGGAGTTTCTCTGAGGGAGAGGAGAGAGTTCTAAAATTGATTGTAATATGCTTTTCAAATGTTGAATTGGATGCTTAAAAGGATCAATTGTGTGATACGTGAATTCTGTTTCAATAGAGCTGTTTCAAAATGTGGCCAGGAAAGTCCACAAGTCAGATACACATTACTAGCTCTGAGTCTAACCGGAGAGAGATTGCTGTGGGTTCTTCGTGAGGACTCCCTGATGTCAGTGTCTTCAGGATTTCCCTTGGCTGCTTCCGCTCTCTTTGCAGAGTGAGATTCTACCTGACCATGTGCGGGACACAGGAGGAAGAGTAGGAGGGTCTACCTGACCATGTGCGGGACACAAGAGGAAGAGTAGGAGGGTCTACCTGACCATGTGCGGGACACAGGAGGAAGAGTAGGAGGGTCTACCTGACCATGTGCGGGACACAGGAGGAAGAGTAGGAGGGTCTACCTGACCATGTGCGGGGACACAGGAGGAAGACTAGGAGCATCTACCTGACCATGTGCGGGGACACAGGAGGAAGAGTAGGAGGCTCTACGTGTTGCATCTTTGGTAGCCATGGTGTTGATTCCTACCCCACCTCTCTGGGTTCTCCCAGGCCGAAACATGCTGCCTTCCCACTGTGGGAAATCCTGATGATGTCAAAGGTAGAGAGGAGGCACAGTGTTCTCTTTGCTCAAGTACTCCCACCGTCAGTTATGGATATTTTTATTGCCTTTCTAGCCTTGGCTCCTCTTCCCCAGAGTCATTTGGAGCAAACGCTAGACCTTTGTATGGATGCTCCCAAGTGACTAGGCCTCCAGAGTTTGCTCAGTGAGGAGGAAGCTGGAGCTGTACATCCTTGAGTAACTCTTCCCTATGTTCTCTTGGCATCCTGGCTACTTCCTAGGAGAAGGGCTTGCTTTGTCCTGGCCTTTTAGAGGAGTCTGGCATTCAAACAACTGAGTCTTGGCTTTTACCGCAAATGTCTCAGGATTCAGATTTCTCCAATCATCACTTCTTGTTCATCTACTCCCAACCTTCCTGGATTGGACACCTTCCTCTGTGTCTGTACTTGCAAGGTTTTGTTAGTAGAGGGGAGAGGAGAACATTTAACGGAGTTCTTACACAGTTTTGGGAATATGTAAAATTAGATGCAGTTCTGTGAGCCAGCTTCCCCAGAAGTTGGCTCCTTACTTTTTCTTTGCAATCTTGTCTCAACATAGACTATTCAACTCTCCAGCCCGATTTTATTTATTTATATATGTATTTGTTTGCCTGGGAGGCTTTCAGGTATTTTCAGGGCACTGGGGAATCTTCTTGGTTTCACATACCTCTCTTCTGAGGCACAGATGAGGAGTCCTGGATTTTTTCGTCTCCTTGGCCTTTCTACTCACTTCCCATTTAGAGAACCAGCTGCCTCCACTTTTCCTTGCCCACTGTGGCTTTTTTACCTGCCTATCTGCCCCATTGGCCTGTGGAGCAGGACTTGGTTTTATTCTCCTCTGCATCATGGTTACAATGCTTCCTTCCCAGTACACATTTCTTAACTCACAGACTGGATAACTCAGCATTGTGTTCCCAGGGGTGGGGCGTGCAAGCATACAATGGGCCTTTTCCTTATTATCTTCTAAAGGCACTCCTGTGCGGGAAATATTAAACAGCACAATGTGCTTTGTGAGCTTGTTGTGGAACGTCATTTCTCTGTGTTCAAGTCTTATTTTTTAACCTAGTCAGCAGGTTGGAAAAGAAGGAGGAGGGAGGGAGGGCTTCGTGCATGTAAACATCTTAGCAAGGATGTGCTGAACTGGGTCAGACAGGCAGCGGTCCCCTTCCTCGGCTACAAAGGCTAGGTAGGGTCTGCACTCTGCTTCCTGCTAGAGAAGGAAATCATTCGTTCTGTATTGACAGATGCACACCTAGTGTGTTCCTCTACTTTTTCCCTTTGGACAAAACATTGGGAGAGTTTTGGAAACTGCTGAATACATTCTTGAAAAATCTGATGTTAGGGTATTATCTGTGTGAGGTCCCGTTCAAAATGAAAGCATGTAACCATGAAAGGATAACAGCATGTTGTCTCTTAAAGGGCTTCCCCACAAATGTTAGAAATAACCCTCAGGGGGAGAGGTACAGGGAGCTACTGTGGAGCAAGCTTGGGGTGCTGGATTAAACAGTGACAAGGTGTTCCTTTCTTCAGATCTCCTGGAGGAGAGAATAGTAGAGAGCTGGCTCTATGTGCATCTTGAGAGGAGCATGGCTCGGAAACAGCTCCTCTGCTCCAGTCAATCCTTTTGGTCCAGTTCCATGCCACTCTCTCTGAGGCTTTCCAGTCCGTCCCTAGGGGTGTCTAGTCCTTTGCTCTTTGAATGGCACTGCCTTTAGTGCCTAGTCATCTCACCCTCCTCCCCTACCTTCTGGAAAGTCATGTATGTCTGAGTCATGTTCTGTCTCCTTTCTACACTGGATACTTCTGAGAGCCACCCCAAAGTGCAGAGGACACTGGTGGGGATGTTCTTGGGGTAGAGCCCAAGGGAGCTTGGGTGCTCAGGACCCTCATTTCTCGAGCATAGAGATAGGCAGCAGGCAGACTCCCAGGGAGGATGTGGGGTCAATGTAGGATCCCGAACAGGAGATAGTGAGAATATAAAATGAACATGTTTGACATCTGCATAAGCACTGAATGTGTCAACTTAATCCCAATCTTCAAGTAGATTGTGTTTGTACCATTTCACAGACTATTAAATAGAGTGCCTGGCACAGTGAAAGAATTAGGTCATCTATGAGTCTACATATGTATCTATGTGCCTCTAACACTTTCCCCCAAAGCACCTTTAAGTTTTATGAAGTAGAAAGTCCTATAAATAAGTATTTATGAATGCTGAGGTAACTGTTGTAATTAGGAGTAGATACTAGGTCTTATGAGAGAACCAGCTAGGAGATGCTACGTTATGCATTGGGGATGGAAGGTGGCAGCTCCTGGGAGGGAGGGAGTCTAACTGAGGAACAAGAGAACAGTGACTGAAGGAACTGAAGAGGAAGCTCAAGAGTGAGAATTACCATGATACCTGGGGGTCACTGGCCATGGAGTGTGAGTTAGAAGCAGGGCAGGAGAACCTGAGAGGGTGTTGTAAACAGGTTGAAAAGTTTCCCTGTTGGAAACCGCTGCCTTCCAAATTCTAGGATTAAAGGCATACACCCCCCACTCCAGGTTCAAACCGGTGAATGGAAGCCAGTAAAGCCGACTTTTAATCAGTCCTTGGGAAGGACTATAGCAGCCTTGTTTTCTATTGCTTTACACGATACTGGCTTTACCTGGTTTGATATGAGGCACATCTACAGCCATCATTCTTGTTTGAGATCAAACTAAGAAATGCTTAGTCAAGGGCCTACAAGTGTGTTGAGCTATGTGCTCGGGACTATGGACGGTTTAATACAATATATAGAGTATGATCTGTCTTCCTGAATTTCTTATGGGAGAAACTGGCATTTATTTACAAAGTCATTGGGGCCAAGAGAATTAGTGTTTATGGAGCACTTGCTATGTGCCAAGTACCATGGTGGGAATTTTAGCAAAGTACCTCATTAAACTTTCCCAGCAGGCCTCAACGTAGGTAATAGTGTTTCCACTTTCTGGATGGAGGAGCCAAGCCTTGGAGAGTGACTTGCTCAGGACCCTTCAGCTAGCAAGAGGGTAGAGCTACAATTCCAACCCCAATCTTTCTGGGTCCACTACCAGGCCATGGCTCCTGTTAACAGAGGCCAGTAAGTGTCTTGAATTCCCTGAAGCACTCTTTCTTCCGCTCTGACACTTGAACCAGAGAACACTTTTAAGATTTGATGTGATCAAGAGCTAAAGGTGTGTGGTTCACATAACCTGGTCTTAGGAAATTTCAGAGGAGAGGCCAGGAGGACTCTGAGGGAGATGGCTCTCCATTGACCTCAGAGCAGGAATAGACCGGCACTGGCAATGGAAAACCATGGAACGATGCAGCTAGGCAGAGCAGCATTGTGCTGCCATGTGATAAGCAGGTCACGAATGAAAGGAGCTGCTGATGAAAGGCCACTTCCTAGAACATGTGGCCACTTGCAACCTAAGGAAACTATCGAAGAAAAAAATTCCAACCTGTCATGTGCTTTCATTTCCATCCTAGTCTTGTTGAAGGTAAACTGACATCACAAAGCCTTTCTGGTGCTCTGTTAAGCACTGGAGAGTTAATTCCTTAGTTTTTCTACTGACATGGAAATGTGGTTTTCCTGTGACTCCATTGTCTCAACAACTGTACTCTGAACATAAAAAGGTAACAATACCAGCAAGGGTCCCCCAGTTAGTGGAACCCCTGACATATTGCAAACATCAATGACATTTGAAAGCAAATTCAGTCTGTGATGAAGAACAGAGCTTGCTCACAGAGATGCCAGAAGGGGATGTATGTTTTCGTCAGTTCGCTCAGCTTTGTTGTGGTTATCTTCAGAACCGGGGCTTGGCATCTTTCCAGAGGACCTCTGTGTGCATTGAAGATGATGGTGATGGTGTGGCCACAAGGGGATTCGCGGGGAGCGGGGGTAGGGGGGGTGGGGGGGGGGGGCGGCGCCCAGAGCAGACCTAGCTCCTCTGATACCAGTTTAGTTTTACTTTTTTAACCGTGGGGACATTACTGACTTTAAGTTTTCCTGTAAGGCCTTTGCAGTTTGTAGCTCTGTCCTTCCACTCTCATTAAATCTACTCTGACCTGGAGACTTCTCAGTGCCAAGTAGACGCGCTCCATTGTTTCTTCACCAGGAATCCAGGAAGAAGCCAACTCCAGGGAGATCCTAAGAACTTTCCTACTTTTCTAATCCTCCACCCGCCTCTCTCTTTCCAGATAGGGTTTCTCTGTGTATCCCTGGTTGTCCTGGAACTTGATTATCTCCCTGCCTCTACCTCCTTAGTATACTGGACTAAAGGTGTGCGCCAATCACTGTTCGGCCTAATGTTATCTCTTAAACTCTCTGAAGTAAATTCCTTTCTTAATTAAAAGCATATTGATATGATAGCCCTATCGCCAGCTCTGACTTTCTATGTCTCATTTTTGATACGGACTTCTAAGTTGCCTGTGGGTTGAGCTTCACTCTTTGTCCTCAACTAATCCTCTCCCACTGTTCCACCAGAACTATCCTGGTCTTTCTTACTCAGCAGCTTTCATGTCAAATCTAAGGCTACTTCTTTTAGGTATATATATATATATATATATATATATATATATATATATATATATATATATATATATATACACACACATATATATATATATATATGTATTGATTGATTGATTTTTGTGACGTGTGTGTGTGTGTGTGTGTGTATGTGTGTGTGTGTAGATATGCATGTATATCTGTAGAGGTCTGAGGTCAACATCTATGTTGTCCTCAATCATGTCTTATTTTTGTTTTTTATATGGATGTGTGTTTGCCTGTATGACTTTATGTGTACAACATATGGGATAGTCAGTTGTGAGCCACCATGTGGGTGCTGGGAATAGAAGCTGGGTCTGTCTGCAGGAGCAGCAAATGTTCTTAACTGCTGAGCCATCTTTCCAGCCCCTTCACCTAGTTTGTGAGAGAGTCTCTTATTGGCCTGGAGCTCACGAAGTCGATGGTCTGGTCATCAGGCTCTGAGAACCCTCCCCTCTCTGCTTCTCTGTGCTTGGACTGTAAACACGAGTTTCCATGCCTGGCTTATTTATATGGGCTCTGAGAATCAGACTTAGGCCCTGATGGTTCATGGCAAGTGCTTACCTTGTGTGTATGAGTGTTTACCTGCATATGTATGTGTGTGGACCATGTGTGTGTCTGATGCCTGCAGAGGCCAGATGAGGGCATTGGATTCCATGGAGCTGGAGTTACAGATATTTGTGAGCTGTCACATAGGTACTGTGAACTGAACCTGGGTCCTCTGCAAGAGCAGCAAAGTACTCTTTGGTTTTTTGTTTTTTGTTTTTGTTTTGTTTTGTTTTTTGTTTTTTGTTTTTTGAGACAGGGTTTCTCTGTGTAGTTTTGCGCCTTTCTTGGAACTCACTTGGTAGCCCAGGCTGGCCTCGAACTCACAGAGATCTGCCTGGCTCTGCCTCCCGAGTGCTGGGATTAAAGGCGTGCGCCACCAACGCCTGGTGCAGCAAGTACTCTTAATTACTTATCTCTTCAGACCTGTGTTGTCCATCCATCTGTCCATCTGTCTATCTGTCTGTCTGTCTGTCTGTCTTCCTTCCTCCCTCCCTCCCTGCCTCCTTCTCTCCCTGTCTCTCTTTCTCTCTCTTTCTTTCCTCCATCGGAGGCAGGGTTTCTCTATGAGGCACTGGTTGTTCTAGAGCTCTCTTTGTAGAGCAGGCTGGCCTTGAACTCAGAAATCTGCCTTGCTCTGCCTCCCAAGTGCTGGGGTTAAAGGTGTGTGTCACCACCGCCTGGCACACTCTGTGTGTGTTGTTGCTGCTGTTTGTTTTTATTTTCCTGAAGAAAGGTTTTATGAAGCACCATCCACTAAGTGGTCAGCGTTGGCTAATTTAGAATCATTTCTGTGTGTGTGGGGGGGGTGTCCCCTCCTGCCCCCCTTCCAGTGCACAGACACAGCATTGTAACACGGAGTGGCTTCCTCCCGGGAAATTCACCTTTTCTTTTGCGGTTATATCATCTTTCCAGTTAACTTGCATTTGGATCAAGGTGTCTGAGGGTTTGACATCCTCATCCTGGTGGTTACTTTCTTTGAGTAGCATCCTTGGCTTTTGTGAATACTGGTCAACTTTTCCGTTCTGTTTTCTGAACAAATATTTGCTTAGAGTCTATTGAAGTGCCGGGTTATGAAGCTACAACTAGAAATTCACAGGGCCCCTGTCGTAAGGCCTCGTGGAGCAAGCGGGTAGTAAACCAAGAAACATATGAACATGTTCCTGTAGAACAGGGGGAGGCACCAAAGACGGTGACTAATTGCCCCGAGGAGGGGACTTCAGAGTTCTTCCTTAGTAGTCAACTAGCAGAAAATGCCCCATGACTAAATGTGTGGTAGGATGAGCCCACTTTGACCCAGGCTCTAGGAGCTTACTCTACCTTGTGATCCCAGTCACACCAATGGCATTGACATTGCAGGAAACTAAACCGGAGAGCTGTGCAGGGGCTGGGTCTTGTATGCCCTGCTAAGATTGGCACATGCTAGGAAATCTGGCCATAATAATAATGGCACAGCTCTGTACTTTGCCTGAGCATTTCTGGAATGCCAGGCTCTTTGGTAGGCAGAGTTACATGTAGATATCATTATAATGCTTATTTACAAATAAAGGCACTTGGGTACCAGGGCAGGGTGGGATGGCTCAGTGAATAAAGTGCTTGTTGTGTGAAAATGAGGACCTGAGTTTGGATCTCCAGCCAAAGAGGCTGGGCATGGTGATGTGCTCCTGTAACTCCAGCCTTGGGGTAGGGTTGCTGGCAGACAGGCAGATCTTGAGGCCATGTTGGCCAACTAGCTTAGACAAACACCATGCTCCAGGTTTAGTTAGAATCCTTGTCTCAAAAAATAAGGTGGGAAAAAACAAAACAAAGAAACAAACAAACAAAAAAATCCCTAAAACCAAAACCAAACCAAACCAAACGAAATATCAAATTTAAGCCGGGTGGTGGTGGTGGCGGCGGCGGTGGTAGTGGCGGCGGCGGCGGCGGCGGTGGCGGGGGAGCATGCCTTTAATCCCAGCACTTGGGAGGCATAGGCAGGCAGATCTCTGTAAGTTCAAGGCCAGCCTGGTCCACAAAGCGAGTTCCAGGAAAGGCACAAAGCTACACAGAGAAACCCTGTCTCCAAAAACCTAAATAAATAAATAAATAAGGTGGGAAAGGACAGAGGAAGATATCTGAACTCAACCTCTGACCTCCACACATGAATGCACAGGTGAGTACACCCATGCATACGTGCACGCACACAAAAGTGTACACACACACACACACACACACACACACACACACACACACACAGGCAGAGGAATAATAGAATAGTCACCAAGAGGATAGGAAATTTGCCTAAGGCCACATAACTCATGACAGAGATAGGCTCCTGACTTAGGCAGTTTGAATTTAATGTTCTATCTCTCAATCAGGGCACTGCATTTCCTCCTGCAGATGACTTTGTGAATGCATCAGGGAGCCCTGAGGGAGATTTCAAGTTGCAGTGACAGGAAAGGATTAGTTCATTAGCAGGTTGCAGTGGAGTCACATTGCAGCTTGTATAGAGGCTGATTTCTAAAGACAGTATCACAGGCCACAAATGCCAAGTTCTGTTTCTCTTTGACCATGAGGGACATTGCTATGTTGGTGACATACTGCATCTCAACCAGTACAACAAAGCAGCTTTCCTCCATAGGAACAGAGGGCAGTGTCATAGGCAGACAGTTGATGAATAGTAGGTTTCTGTTGTGGGCACCCATTGTTTGGAAGCACAGAAGGTTCACACTTCTGCAGAAATGGATCCCCTCTGTGACAACTGCACCCAGAGTCCTCTCACTAGGACCCAGAGCAAAGCATGGACTGCATGCAGAGGAAAGGGGGCGGGGAGGGATGGGTGGGGGAGCCTCTGCAGCTGCTGCCTGCAGAGGAGTTTGGCCTCAGTGAAGGTCAGAGCAGGGGAAAGACAGAATAAGGACATGAGCCATGTACAGGAGGTTAAATATTCTGGACAAACAACCAATTGGATTTGTTCCCTTCAAGCCCTTTCTGATCTGAATATTTACTGTGGTACTTTTTCTGCTTTCAGAGTCTTGTAAAATTCCTTCTGCTCTCCAGCTACTTCAGCCTATGCTTTCTTGCTCTTGGCTCACTGATACTGACATCGATCTAAGAGGTCCTCTGCAGTGTTAGACACGTGGAGCAATCTATTGCTGGAGAATAATATTTACATTTGTTTATGCTGTGGAACATTTGTTTAATGATGCAAAGATGTGTTGCATTCTTTTATGTTGCATTTGCTTAACTCTGTGAACCTGTGTTACTGTACCTGTCTAAAACACCTGATGGTCTAATAAAGAGATGAATGGCCAGTAGCAAGGTAGGAAAAAGGATAGGTGGAGAGAATAAAGAGAAGGAGAGTCTGGGAGGAAAAGAAGAAAGAGCAAGAGAATAGGAAAGGAGGGTACTAGGGGCCAGCTACCGAGCCACACAGTGAGCCACGGAGTAAGCATAAAAGTAAGATATACAGAAGTAAGAAAAGGAAAAAGACCAGAGGCAAAAGGTAGATGGGATAATTTAAAGTTAAGAGAAGCTGGCAAGAAACAAGCCAAGCTAAGGCCAGGCATTTATAACTAAGAATAAGACTCCATGTGTGATGGTATTGTGTTCTCCAAAATATTGTGCACCCTAATAAACTTATTTGGGGTCAGAGAAGAGAATAGCCACTAGATATAGAGGCCAGAAAATGGTGGCACTCACGCCTTTACTCTTAGCATTCCAGAGGCATGGATGTCTGTGAGTTCAAGGCCACACTGGAAATAGCCAGCCATGATGACTCACACCTTTAATCCCAGGAAGTAATAACAGAAAGCAGAAAGGTATATAAGGCGTGAAAACCAGGAACTAGGCTGGTTAAGCTTTTAGGCTTTCAGCAGCAGTTCAGCTGAGAGCCATTCTGGATGAGGACTCAGAGGCTTCCAGTCTGAGGAAACAAGATCAGCTGAGGAATTGGCAAAATGAGGTAGCTGTTGGCTTGTTCTGCTTCTCTGATCTTCCAGCATTCACTCCAATATCTGGCTTCAGGTTTGATTTTATTAATAAGTACCTTTAAGATTCATGCTACATCCATCTATAATAATCACGTGTATAATTTATTTGGGAGCTGGGTGTCAGGCCCCCTAAAAGAGCAAGGACAACCAACTATAATCTATCTGTTTTGTCACAGTGGCATACTTATTGTTCTTTGTTTAAAAACAAACATTAGTTGATGCCTCTTTATAGACCTTGAAACAAATCACCAAGATGTTTTCATTTAGGACTTGTGTTCAGTTCCCCATTTTTTTTTTAAAAATTTGAAATAATTTTATGAAGTATCTTTTAAAATTGACTTAATTTTGTTTTATTTTGATATTTTTTAAAGATTTATTTTATTTTTATTTATGTGTATGGGTGTGTACACTATATGTGTGCCCTTGGAGGCCAGAAGAAGGTGTCATATCTCCTGGAGCTGGAGTTACAGGCAGTTGTCAGCCACCTGATGTGGGTACTGGGAACCAAGTCCATTTCCAGTCAGGTCCTCTGCAAGAACAGTGTGTGCTTTTAACTGCTGAGCTCTCTCCAGCACCCTGGTGTGATTCTCCCCTTTCCCCCAGACAGTCTCACTATGTAGCCCTGGCTGGACTGGAACTCTTTGTGTAGAGTAGGCTGGCCTCAAACTCACAGAGTAGTTCATCAGCCTTTACCTCCCAAGTGATGCGACTAAGTGTACCACTAAAAAGGAAAAAGAGATGGAGGGACATGCTGTATGCTGAAGTGATTGTGCTCCTATTGCCGATTTATTTTCCTGCTTCTTCTCATTAGAAACACATGTATTTGATGTTTAAAAAAAGACAAAATTTAAAACATAACATGCCTGGAATCCCATAATTTTAACCCAGAATATGTTTTACATTCCAAATTCCCGTGTTCACATACATAACTGCCGTCCTAACAATGAGCAGCTCTGTGCATTTCTTTCCTATTGCTCATATTGTTTCATATTTCTACATAGTTGTCATAATTGGCATTTCTAATGGCTGCCCTGCATAGCATGGTGTGTGTTCCATATGAACTAACTCTCCTTGGACATCTGTATTGCTTCCAGTTCTTTACTCTATTAGCTAAGAGGTGATGAGCATTTGTTCAGTTAACATTTTCCATTTGTCCAGTTCTTCCCTTCAAGTGAATTCCCAGCAGTAAAGCCTCTGCATGAAAGGTGTGCCTTCTATGGCTTTAGTTAGATGGTGTTCTAGAGAGCCATTTGAATGGGAATGGCCACTACTAGCATTGCACTTATGTACCCACAAGTATGTTTCTTTTACCACCATTGAGTCCCAGGATAGTTTAATAATGTCCATTTTTTCTAAATAAGTCCTAGATATTCAAGGAGGCATCTTCTGAAGAAAACATAGGAAATATATAAATGCATAAACAAAAAAATAAGTTACTCCTAATCTTGCTGTTACAAGGAAAATCAGGGTTCCTTCTGGGTTCTTAATATTGGTAATAAAGCAGTTTAGAAATGAACTCAGGCTGGGCAGTGGTAGCGTACGCCTCTAATCTCAGAATTTAGGAGGCAGAGGCAGGTGGATATCTAAGAGTTCCAGGCCAGCCTAGTCTACAGAGAGTTCAAGGACAGCCAGGGTTACATGGTGAGACCCTGTCTTGGAAAAAAGAAAAAAAAAATGGACTAAAAAAAAAGCTCAAGAACAATTTCATTAAAGTTTGAAAGAAGAAAAAAACAAAAACAAAAACAGGGTAGGCAAGCTGTAAATCTTAGCAGCTGCCAGGAGGAGGGAGATGGAGAAGAGGAAGATAGAAATGAGCCCCGGTCTAAGCATGCCAGTTGTTTGGCAATGGAGGTTGACAAGCAGCTACATGACAGAGTAGGGAAGGGGGTTTCAGAAAAAGAGTGGAAAAAGCCCAGAGTGTCAGGGAAAACACAATAAGGCTTTGGCCAGTATCCAAAAGAAAACTAAGAACAAGAAGTTACACCTTTTGAGTTAGAACTCAGAAAGCAGGCAGGCTGTAAGTGGCTGCTGAGAGGGAGGGTGCTCTGGGAAGGCTAAATGAATAATCTCTAAGAGAATAATTATTCCTCCCATCTCCTTAGCTTGTCTTCAGATAAATCAGCTTTCCTAAAGAATACTTTCCTGAGCAGGTGATTGACAAACATAGCTGGATTAACTCTTTTTATTTATTTATTTTATTTTTTTTTACTGGATTAACTCTTAAGGGAGGAGACAATAGCATGTAATGTTCTCATCTCTGGAGCAGATCACAATGCCATTTTTCTATCAAGAGCCAGAGGCAGAGCTCACCCTTCTGTTCTTTTGACTAGGACTTCCCCTCAGTGGACTTCACCAAAGCCCCAAAACCTTTATCCATTGATATCATAATTTAAATCTTAAACTGGGGGAAGTTGTGATAGTTCCCTTTTTAGAGTTGTCTGGGAAGTAGGAGGTGGGGTCCAAAGCCCACAGTGAAGGGGAAGTCTACTTTCAATGGCCTCCAAGCCTGATAATGCCTCCTTAGCTACCCAATACCACCAGCCTGAGGTAAAGATTTTAAAAATGTGCTTTTCCCCCAAGGATCTATTTCATGATGTAGTAGTTACTTGTCTTGTTGTTGTGAGGTAATACCGGATAGCAGTAACTTGAAGATAACAGAGGCCTTATTTTGACTCACAGTTTGAGGGTCCAGTCCATCACAGTGGGGAAGTCATGGCAGCAGGAGCCTGAGACAACAGTCCCATAGCCTCTGCAGTCAGGATTTGGTTAAGTAGTCAAGGTGGGTCTTCCACCTCAATTAAGTAATCTGGATACTCCCTCAGACATGCCCAGAGGCTTTGCTTCTAGGTCCTGTCAATAAGAAGCATCACCCATGTTACATCGTTCTGCTCTCTGAAAGTGTATCTACTTATGTACGGCACAATATAAGTTTACTCTCCCCTCCATCTTGAGAGCCTCGTCCAAGTGATGCTGGAATGGACTTGTCATCCTTGTGCATACCCTGGGAACATTCCTAGAAGTGGAATTGCAGGGTCAGAGGATGGACCTTGTTAAGGCATTTGATGAATATTGAAACCATGTTCTGGGGGGAACTGTACTCTTGTTCCTCATTTGTTGATGTTTGGATGTCATCCTTGACTTCTCTAGGTTAAATGCCAGTGCTAATTATTTATCTATTATCTTAAAAGAGGTTTGGACTTCTGCTTTTGGTTCCTAGACATCTTGTTCCTGGGGTAAGATTCCCAGAAAACAAAACTTTTTTTTTTTTAACCTCAGGATTTTCCTCAGATTTCATCTCTTGGAGATTTTTACCCATCACCACCTGTCACACAGACCTCTGTGTCTTGCAGCTCTTTGCTGGGCTTCTTAATTAACTAGATGTCTTGAAGTCTAGAACTCCTGGAAAGATACTTCTGACTTTAGCTTATTTTTCTCATTTCTTTAGTAATGATCACTGAATTCTGGCTTGAGTTTAAGAAAAATGGATAATATTTATAATGTGCTAGATGAGAGGGCTTTGTCTTTACAAGGGCTGGGGAGATACGGAGAAAGAGACATTGTGTGCAGGACTTGGACGCTTCATCTGGGAAGATGGAGTTCTTCATCAAGAGGAAGGCTGGGCTAAGGAGGGAAAGGCAAGGATGAATGCCCAAAGGCAGCAGGTACTTGAGACAAACCTGTGTGATGGTAGTTTGAGTTCTGTGGCAATTGGAGAGATGTACATGTGGGTCAGAGTCTTTTTATATTCACCTAAGGAATTTGAACTCAACCCATCTACAAGGCTGAGAATTAGTAGGCTCTTTGAGCAAAAATACTTGGTAGATAGGTCATCGGGAGCCTGGCTAGAAGTCTATTGTAGACTGCTTCATGTGAGCTGTTGAAGGCCTGAGCCACAATGGTGTAGGCAGGACAAGGGTGGAGGAGAGGGGGTGTTCAAGATACATTTCTGACAGAAAACCTGCAGGTGACATATGGCTTAGGGCAAGGTGTGTGTGTGTGTGTGTGTGTGTGTGTGTGTGTGTGTGTGTGTGTGTATTACGAGAGAATTTGTATAACGAGAGAATTTGTACCCTATCTGTTCTATAGGAATTTGCCAGGATACACATAAATTAGTGCACAAGAAAGCACTTAGTCATCTAGAAGTGTTCTACAGATGTAGAAACTTAATTTTTTTCCTGTGGTACCAGGGAGATGGCTCCATGGGTGGAAGCAGTATGGTGGGAAGCCTGACAACCTGACCTTGGTCCCTGGACCTATGTAAAAAGCCAGATGCGATTTACATGTATAATCCCAGTACTCCTGTAGAAAGCTGGGAGGTGGAGATGGGAAATTACAGGGTTGGGGATTTAGCTCAGTGGTAGAGCGCTTTCCTAGCAAGCGCAAGGCCCTGGGTTCGAGCCTCAGCTTAAAAAAAAAGAGATGGGAAATAACCTCAAGCTCTCAAGCTAGACAGCTTGGGGCATGTAGCACAAGAAGTATGCAGAAACAAGAGGGGAGCCCTGCCTCAAAATGGTGGAAGGCAAGAACTGACTCCTATAGCATGAATCTTAAAGAGTCTTATTAATAAAATCAAACCTGAGGCCAGTTATTGGGGTGATTGCTGGAAGATCAGAGACACAGAACAAGCCACAGCTACCTCACCTTGCTAGTTCCTCAGCTGATCGTCTTTCCTCAGACTGGAAGCTTCTGTGTCCTCATCCACATGAATCTCAGCTGAACTGTGTTGCTCCAAAGCCTGAACGCTTAACCAACCAAATGCTTAACTAACTACATGCTTTTTCTTCTAGTTCCTGGTCCCACCACAGACTCCCCAAAGTTGCCCTCTGCCCTGCACACATCCTATAGCTAATGCCCACCTGTGTGTCCTCTCTCCCACTTTCTCTCTCTGTCTTACACACAATAATAGAAAAAATGTTAGCATATGTATGTTGTATGAAGTGAGGGGTTTTCCCGACGACCTTTTATGGAATGCTTCGTTTATTTGACCGTATTCATTTCTGTCGTCTTCTCCTGCTCCCTCCCACAAGTGTCTTCTGCATCCCAAACAGTCCCCCTCATACTTTGATGTTGCATGTGTGTACATGTGTGTATACCCATGTCATGCAGATTCTGCGTGTGAGAGGAAGCATGCAATATTTGTCTGAGTCTGGCTTATTTTGCTTAACATGATCACCTCCAGTTTTCTTCATTTTCCTTCAAATGTCATACTTTTTATTCTTCTTTATGGCGAGCTAAGACTCATGCACTGTGTGTGCATTGTATTTTCTTTATCCACCCCAGCTATTAAATCTATTGATAGCGATGGTGTTCAAGAATTCCTTCCCCAGAGGACAAATGGAACGGGCCAGTGTATAAAGCATTTAGACGCTAGGCAAACAGTTGTTCTTGGGAGACAGACTTAGGACCCCTGTGTTGTATCCTCATCCATTTGTCTCCCAGAGCATGGAGGCACTTCTTTTTAAATGCTGCTCCAGCATCCAGTGAAGAGGGAATCGACATAGCGGAGAACAGGGTCCAGCCTGACATGCAGGGAGGAGACAAGTCTGTCTTTGGTGGGTCTCTGGCCTCTGGGATGGAGGAACACTGGGGAAGTGCTTGGGCCCATTCTGGGTAATAGCTCAGACCTAAGGCTGACTGACTAGCTGCACTGTTTGATTACCTGTGCAGGGGTGGGTGTGGGTGGGGGCATAGAGGTGGGAGTGAGACAGGGTGTGGCAGTGGGGGATGGGTAGGGTGTGGTAGGAGACTGAAAAGGGAGATAAGGACGACCTTCCTTTCCATCAGGCACAGAAAGGCTTCTGCAGAGAAAAGATTAGACACAGGCCTTGCTGTGGAGAACACAACCCAGAGGACTGTGGGGCGGACCCCAGACTTTGGTGACAGTGTTGCTTTGGAGAATGGAGGACAGAGGGAGCCTGCATGTACAAATGCAGGAAACAGCAAGTTGGGCCTGGAAGGACCTTTTTTAGATCTGTTCAGCAAACATGTTTTGCAGACAGAAGCTCCCGCCTTAGAGAGGATTAATGAGCAGGAGGGCTGTTTTTCTCTCATCCCCAGGAAGCAAAATGCCAGGATTTGCAGGTGCATGAAAGTCTCATCAAGCACCTGCCCCCAGATGGCAGGAAACAAATGAGTTCTTGAGTTAACCACTTGGGGGCCCAAGGACTTTTTCTAAGCGGCGCTCCCCACCCCCACTTCCAGCCTGTTGGTGGAAAATCAGTGTAGTGCCCCTCCAGCCTGTCACGGTGCAGGTGAAGAAGAACTGAGAGACAAGTCAGAGGTTTGCAAGGTTTGCTTGCTTCAATGCGGGTCAAATGCAATCCTCCCCCCCCTCCTCCCCAGACAGGGTTTCACTGTGTAGCTTTGGAGCCTGTCCTGGAACTTGCTCTGTAGACCAGGCTGGTCTTGAACACACAGAGATCCGCCCACCTCTGCCTCCCAAGTGCTGGGATTAGAGGTGTGTGCCACCACTGCCCAGCTGGTCAAATGCAATTTTGTGGACTAATTTTTATCTTTCAAATCAACTTCCTATTTCTAAGAAATAAGAGTATAAAATACAGCATGTGAAGAAGATATTTTGTTTTTATTTTTGCAAATATGTTGTGGAGACCTTAGGCCTGCTTTATTTTCATTTTTATTAGGCTTTATTATATTTTTTTGAAATTATTTTTTTTAAGATTTATTTATTTATTGTGTATGCAGTGTTCTGCCTGTATGTCTACCTGCAGACCAGAAGAGGGCACCAGATCTCATTACGGATGGTTGTGAGCCGTCATGTGGTTGCTGGGAATTGAGCTCAGGACCTCTGGAAGAACAGTCAGTGCTCTTAACCACTAAGCCATCTCTCCAGCCCCCCCCCCTTTTTTTTTTAAAGGCAGAATCTCCATGTAATTTATGCTGGCCTCACACTTGCTATGTATAAGACATTGCTTTTGAACTTTGGATTCTCCTTTCTTCATCTCTTAAGTCACGGGATTACAGATGTGAGCACCACATCTGTTTTCTGTGCTATTGAGTATCAAACCCAGGTTTCCTTTGGTGTGTGCTAGGTAAGCACTCTGTCTTCTGAGCTACATCCCCAGGCCTGAATTCTGAGGTCTGCATTAGAACTCTCCCAATCTCACTTCAAATCTAAGTGCCCCTGCCTTGCCTGGTAGGGATTTACACTCGGAGAGCTTTTTTGTTGGTCAGCAGCTCTGGTTTAGAGTGGGGAACATTGTGACATCATTTAGGTGCAGCCTGGCCCGAGGAGATTTGCTCCTTGCTCTCCAGTACTGTCTTTAGAAAGTGGAGAGACATGACTGACTCCCCCTGCCTCTTTGTGAGGATGTCATGGCAGAGTGTAGCCAGATTAACCCCTAAACCATACAAATGTGTGAGTGCTTTGCTCTTCTTAGTGCCAAAAAACTTGTTTGGTCCTGGCTTTGGCTTCTTATAGTAGATGCTTGCTTTTGAGAGATGTTAGCTAAACACACTCAAGTCTTTCTTTCTTTTTTTTCTTTATTATGTGTTTTAAATTTTATACATCAGCCATGGGTTCCCCTGTCCTCCCCCCTTCCGCCTCCACCCCCACCTTTCCCCAGCCCCTCCCCTCCATTCCCATGTCCTCCAGGACCAAGGCACCCCTGGGGATTCATTTAAACCTTTTAGGGGCTGCTGTACCTCAGCAGTTTTACAGGGGCAGTTGTGATGGATATGAGCTGGAGAAGGCACCTCCAGAAATGAGGTGGGATATATTAATTTCCTCCTTACAGCCCCGTCACATGCAAGGATAGAGTAGGGCAGACAAAGAAAGAGTTGTAGGTTTGTGGTATATACATTTTCATGGCCGTGTTTGCATGCATGGAGGTTAGAGAAGGACACAGGGCAACCAACCTTTTCCTTTTAGACAGACTCTCTCACTGTCCTGGAAGCTAGTCTGGTGGCCTTAAGCCCCAGGGATCCCCCTGACTCTACCCCATAGTGCCGTGGTTTCGGGCATGAGTGGTAGGTCTGGCTTTTTACACATGTGCTGCTGTATGAACTTGAACTTGGGCCCTCCTGCTTGCACAACGAACATTCTTACCAAACCACTCCTCAGGTTCCTTCTAAAATTTCTGGTATGTGTTTGTGTACGTGTGTGTGTGTGTGTGTGTGTGTGTGTGTGTGTGTGTGTGTGATTCCAGAGGACACCTCGTAGAGTTTTTTCCTCCTGCTACCCTGCGGGTCCTGGAGATCAAACTCTGGTCCTCAGGCATGGTGACAAGCTGAGCCATCTTGTTACTTCTGCCCTGTTTTTGGTGAAAGTGTATTATGTATCCGCAGCTGACTATCACCCTAGCTGAGGATGATCCTGAACTTCTGATATTCCTGCTCCTACCTCTTAAGTGTTGTGATTACATGTTTCATGCAGTTTAGGGGACTATGTTAGTCAAGGTTCTGTAAAGGAACAGTACCAAACATGTGACCCTTGGAAGGTTAAACAGGGTATAGGATCTCCTAGAACTGAAGTTATGGATGGTTGTGAGACACCATGTGGGTGCTGGGAATTGAACCCTGGTCCTTTGGAAGAACATCTAGTGCTTTTAACCACTGAGACATCTCTCCAGCCATATCTATCTATCTATCTATCTATCTATCTATCATCTATCTATCTATCTATCTATCATCTATCTATCTATCTATCTATATCAAAAGGGGATTTATTAGATTGGCTTACAGGATGTGATCCAGGTAGTCCAACTAAGGCTGAACTGGTAGATTGAGAGTCTGGTGGTTGCTTAGTGTAGTCCATTAGCTGCGTATATCAGCAGTGCCAGTGTGGCACTGAAGGCCTAGAGGATTCCTGGACAGCTGTTGATCTTCAGTGATGTTGGAGTCTGAAGAAGTAGGTTCTAATAACAGTGAAGAGGTGCTGAGCCAGCAGGGTAGATGAACTTGCCAGCAGGGTAGATGAACTTGCCAGCAAGAGTGAGTGAGGGCAAGCAGGCACAGAGCAACACTTCTTTCCTATCCATTTAACTCAGCTGCCACCAGAAGGTGCTGTCCACATTGAGGGTGCGATCAAGAAAATCCTTCCAGGAGTGCCTAGCAGCTTGTATTTTAGTTGATTCTGTGCATTCAGGTTGACAACCAAGATTAGTCATGACAGGGATTGAACGCAGGCCTTCCTGAATGTAGGCAAGCACTCCACCAATGGAGCTATAATCCCAGCCTCCAGGCAGATATTTTAAAGGATCATCTCTCAGTGTATTAGGAAAACTGTCTTGCTTTTCCTTGTGAAGAGAAGAGGGTATAATTCGAGAGTTGGCGGTTATGTTCTTGTCTAGAGAAAGCTAACTCTCACAGCCTCTCCAGGGCCAACTGTTGTTGCCAGTTTATTTTGTAACAGTCCAAAAATATTTTATGGCATATACAGATGTAGAACTGTATCCTCCGCCCCCTTTCCATATACCATTCTTCCTTCCTCACCTTGTTTCATTTAATAAATTTTACAGAAAGATGTCTGAAGCTGTTTGGTCCATTGATGTCTGGTTGCCACAACCACTTCTGTGCAAATGGACTTTTAATTTGTTCATATAACTACTCTTACAAATATAATATGTAGACCACCCTGGTGTCAGACTTGAAACCATCCATCTGGCTAGTCTTTAGAGTGCTGGGACCAGAATGCACCACCACGCACAGCTAAGTCCTGGGTTGAATATAGGTGCCCTTTTATTCATTAGCTATATGATTTTAAGATTTTATGCATGTGTGTGTGTGTGTGTGTGTGTGTGTGTGTGTGTGTGTGTGTGTGAAGGTGTGCCAGTTATATGTAGGTGCCTGCAAGGGGCAGAAGTGGGCATCGGATCCCTGGAACTAGAATTATAGGCAGTTGATTGTGTGTCCTGTGTTGTCTGTGTTCAGCCTCTCCTGACCTGCCACCCCAGCAGGTAGGTTCTGAGAATCTGCCTTTGTTGTCTTGAAGAGCAGAAAGTAATCTCAACCACTGAGCCATCTCCCAGCTCTATGATCTTTAACAGATTAACCTCTTTGAGCTTCGGTTTCCTATCTTTATATTGGGAATAATAATACCTATCTAATGGGCTGTTGAAAGGATTAAATACAATTCTGTATGGAAAAATACAGAAAACTGACCCAGTGTGTTAAGATCATGATCTAAATTCCCAGAAACCTGAGAAAACATACTGTATTTTGGTAAAACAAAGTCTCCAGGACCTTGTGACTCACTGGTGTGACTCAAAGTGAGTCACACCATTATCTAACCTCTGGTTTCCTAACCTGATGAATGATGCGGTCTAGACCATGAAGATGACAGAGGTCCCTATTAGATCACATGTTAAAATATTTCATAACCTGTAAAGGGCTACATAACAAAATGTTGGAATTTATATCCTGATGGAAGAGGAGTAGCCCACCCCCCAAAAGAAAAGAGGAGTAGCCCAGCAGAGGTAGGTGTCTGACATCTTTGGCTGAGGAGAATAATTAACTTGCAATAATACGAAATTAGCATCCACTGTAAAGCAAGCGGGATTGCAGCACTGATTATGGTAATGGTTAGTAACTGCATCCTCATAATGAAGCAATAATGAGCTCCCTGGGACAGAACCTTGTTAGAATGAAAGATGGATCAAAAGCTTTCAGTTTAATGCACAGTCATGGAACGCAGTAGCAGGTCAGGTAAAGAAGAGGGAGTTGTTGAAGCACTGTCTTTGTCCTTAAGGACAGCAGCAGGGTGATGGCCCTGCACAGCCTTCACCAGCTGACACTGGAGGGCTGGGGTTGGAGAAACAGCCTCACTGCTCAGGAGCTATCGAGGAGAGAGGGCCTTACCTGCAGAGCCTGGTTACCAGTTTGAATCTCCTCCTGCTTCTAAAGAACTCCAGCCTAGTAATGCTATCTTGAAATTCTACTGGTTACCTTCATCATTCTGTATTTGGTCCTTTTGGATCTGCCAGAGATCTCTGGTTTATCATGCCCTAGCCATCTCTTCTCAGCTTCTGGGTGTTGTACCTACAGGCTTGTTTCTAGACCTGCCCATTCACACTTTCCTGGGTAGTAAAATAAGGATACTGAGTCACTTTTGAGGTTCAGAAAAACAACATGTTTAGTGTAAGTATGTCCCATATCACATTTGAGCCACTCTTATGTTCATATGCATAAGTAGCTCAGCTTGGGATGTGCAGGGTCCTGATCGCCGTTCTTGTCACCACATACAAGAAGTTTTTGTATGTGTCTCATACAATATTTGTTGGGAGGTATACATTAGATCATGTTTGTGAAAATAATAAAACATACTTCTTAATATCTGAAATCGAAATTTAAGTTCTATCTTGGCTCTCTGCTGCATTCTATTTTCTCATATCTGGCAACCTTACCTGGCAGTCCTGATTGCAAATCCTGTAAAACAGTGCTGATCATCCTAATGTCTCCTGGTACCCCAGGGGCAGGGGATGTTAGAAGGCTGATATGAAGAAAAAATTCCCAGGTCATGTCATGTTTGCTAAATCTAGGGTTAAACAATGTTGACTGTTTATTGTTGCTTTTTAACTCATATCAATGTATTTAAAGCTCCTGGGCTGGGTTACAGCACTGACTATTTCTCAGTGGTGTCACTAGGAGGCCACTTTAACACACACTGTCTCTGATCTTGAGTACTCATGATACTGAACGAGTGTTGAGCATCTCTCATCTCTCATGGTGGTCATCTCCATTGGCAGACCATGAGTTCAGATGGAAAAATAACAGCAACAAAGACCTTTCTATAACGCTGTGATACCATTGCCTTTTAAATCCACAATTTGACAATAAAACATCACATAGACATAAGGCTATATAAATGAAAAGATTAGAAAAGTGTATATCAAGATGTAAACTAGTTGTACCCGGAAGAAAAGGATTATAGATAATTTCCTCTTCTCTTTTGTCTGTAGTGTCTGCACTTGTCAGAAGAATTAACACATTCAATGATTGTATGTTCAAAGGGACACATTCCTATGTTTTCCTTACTACTGTGCAACTTGATAGGGAATTTAGTATCATCTCAATTTTCTGGATTAGGAAACTTTATACAACTCTCAACTTCATTGCCTGGATGAGACACATCCATTTGTTTAGAATTACTGTGGTAATTATAGTATTTGGGATTTCATGAGTTCACTTCAGTGTTCCTATTGATTTCCCAGCCCCCTCTGCCTGGTACTTAGTTCTATGGGTGAATGCCAAATGAGTTATGGGAGTGGTGTTTGGGGGGGGGGTGTTGGTGTCTAGCTCCCACAGAGAGTGTGCTGGGGGTGGGGGCCATAGCGGTCAGCAGCGGATGGCCTGGAATCAGTGTGTAGACCCATCAGTAGGGAGTTGATGCTTTAGTGGCAAGGGCTTTCTAGACTACTGTGTTCAAAGGGCACAAAGTCTTGAACTTCAGACAGTGACATTGTCAATCACAAGACAGGAGGTGGCAGTATTCTGTTTTGAGTCACAGTGGTAACTTAGGTGATAACAGTATCTACATCATAGCGTTGTTTTGAGGATCCTGTGAGTAAATACATGTAGGAGAAGGTCCAGGACACAATAAGCCTCAAGTGCCAGCTATTACTACTGTTATTAGCAGAATGGACAATTCCTATAATATGCTTGGCCAGTAGCACATCTTGCAACACACTTGCTCTGTAGACAAGGTGTGATTGTTATGGTCACTCTAGAGCTTGGTTCATTTTTCTGAGGTTCCTCCTCCTGGGATTCTGTCTCATCACAGCGATTGACAAAACCTGCGCTGTTTACATTATGGCCCAAACAGAAGGATATAACAGGAATCTTAAAAGTTCTTATTAATGAAACTCAAACCCGAGGCCAGTTATTGGGGTGAATGCTGGAAGATCAGAGACACAGAACAAGCCACAGCTATTTCACCTTGCTAATTCCTCAGGTGATCCTGTTTCCTCAGGCTGGAAGCTTCTGAGTCCTCCTCCACACAAATCTCAGCTGAACTGTGTTGCTCCAAAGCCTGAATGCTTAACTAACCAAATGCTTAACTAACTACATGCTTTACTCCTTACACTTAGTTCCTGGTCCTCACGCCTTACATACCTTTCTCTTTCTGCCCCCATTCCCTGGGATTAAAGGTTGGGTTTCTGGGATTAAAGCCGTGGGTGGGTCACCATGCTTAGCTGTTTCTAAAGTGGCCTTGAAGTGCTGGGATTAAAGGCATGCACCACCACCACCCAACTTCTGTTATGGCTTGCTCTTCCCATTTTCTAGCCACCATTTTTGGCTTTGTTCTAGTGGCTGTCTGTTCTCTGACCCCAGATATGTTTATTTCGGGGAACACACAATATTTCAGGGAACACAATACCCACCACAGAAGGATGTAGTGTGTTTTAGAAGTGGAACAGTCACCTTAGTATGTAACCTGGAGTGCATGGTCCTGTCTTAACTACACAAAGCCTGCAGTTGTACAAAGACCAAACTTGTTTGCCACCAAGTTTCATTTAACAAAATGTTCATGGTTGGAGTGTAGCTCAGTGGTAGAGCATTTAATCAGCATGTGTGAGACTCTGGATTAAAATATATATTCACAAAAACATTCAACAAAGCATTAAAGTTAATTCCCACCCCCCACCCCCCAAGCTGAGGACCGAAACCAGGGCTTGTGCTTGCTAGGCAAGCGCTCTACCACTGACCTAAATCCCCAACCCTAAAGTTAATTTCTTATAGAAAGAGTATCTTAACTTTTGTAGTTTGGTCTAGGTGGTAATCATGCGATCCCAGGCTGATTGTAATTGGGCCTCTTTCTTTCCTTCATATCAAAGGTATAATTTGGGCACTGATATTTCTGCTTTATTTAATGATATAATAAGAAAGGGTTTGAATTTGAAACTAGAGGTGGGTAAAAAAGGGAAGAGTCATGTGTAAAGTGCCCTCCCTGCATTGTTCAGCTCATCCCATCATTCTTGAGCTCTTCCTATTCACCAGACCGGACGAAAGTCACTATTGGGCAACTGAGCCAAGGTTGACTTAGACTATCAACTCCTTTAGTTATGAACTGTACGAGCTCAGTGCTTTCTTTTTTTATGATTTGCACACTGATTTTATTAAAAATTTCAAAACTAAGAATACATTAAATCTGCTATACTATGGACCATCAAAGAAAAATGACATTCTTAAATGTTTTTAGAGAAAAAAGTATTCACAAAGAAATACTATATTTGTCTTAAAAATTCATTTTAGTACATGTCTCGCCAGGAACAGCAGATGAAGGAGATAAAGGAATTACTTTTTTTAGTTTATTTACTTATTTTACATCCCAACTGTGATTTTCCCTCCCTCCTCTCCTCCCATCCCCTCCCCCAACAAAGGAATATTTATTTATTTATGTATTTATTTATTTAGGTTCTTTGAGACAGGGTTTCTCTGTATAGCTTTGCCCCTTTCCTGGAACTCGCTCTGTAGCCCAGGCTGGCCTTGAACTCAGAGATCCGCCTGGCTCTGCCTCCCCAGTGCTGGGTTTACAGGCGTGCGCCACCACCGTCCAGCTAAGGAATATTTTAAATCACTGGCAATTTAATTATCAAATTTCAGCTGAATATAAAATGGAATCTAGGGATACTTCACGATATTTTCCTCACTTAACTTTCCTTGTGCCCCCATATCTTTACCTGACAAGTTAAAACTTCAACAGTGCCTCAGAGGACCATTGTGAGATTGAGTAATTACTATTGTCAGATAGTGGAGAGGGTGGAGAAGATGGTGATGATGGTATTGATTACAGGACCACGGTTTAGCCAGACACAGTAAGCGAGTGTTGTAGTTCTGTTGTGTAAGAAGCACTGAGATGCTGAGCAGTGGTGGAGGCGCGTAGACAGGTAGACATAGTGAAGTAAAATTATGGTGCCTCATGTTGTCTAAGGGGAAGAAGGCGTTAGGAAAGTAGAAATCAGAGGTGCCCAGCCCCCCCCCCCCCCCCCAGGTCAGGAAAACACATGAAAGGATGTGATGCTTCAGCTGAGATCTGAAGCAGAAGTGAAAGTTAGCTGTCTTGGGGGAGGTGACACAAAGGTTTGAGGAGAAAAGCAGAGCTGTGGTATTTTGGACTCTGGGGGAAAGCAGTGTACCTTGTGAGGGTTGTAAGGAGGTGGTGAGATAGGACTCTAGCAATGGAGACAGAAAGTAGACGATGGAAACTTGTGAATGATCTTAAGGGGATTGCTGTACCAACACCAAGTACTGTCCTCAAGACTTCTGATTTTGTCAGCCATCGTAATTCAGTGAGATAGGTGCTATGAGCGCCATTTTGTCAAGGGGGAAGACAAATCATTTGTCCAAAGGCACAAACTGAGAAAATACAGCCGGGCGGTGGTGGCCTTTAATCCCAGCACTTGGGAGGCAGAGGCAGGCGGATCTCTGTGAGTTCGAGGCCAGCCTGGGCTACAGAGTGAGTTTCAGGAAAGGTGCAAAGCTACACAGAGAAACCCTGTCTTCGAGAAACCAAAAAAACAAAAACAAAAACAAACAAACAAAAAAACAAACAACAACAACAAAACAGCCAGAAGGTGAACCTTGGTCTCTTTGGTTTTTACAGTTAGAATGTCTTTGATCACTAGTGCATTTTGAACTTGAAATCTGGCTATTAGAATTTGGAGCTAGCCTTGGTTTCTCTCAACCTCAGTTTGTTCAAATTACACACAATATTAATCAATATTAGCCCCATGGACTATTGAAAATGAAGGAATGTACATAAAGGGTCAAGTATAGTGCAAGGCATACAGGCAGTGGAGCCACTGTTTATGGGCTCAGATGCTCGCACAGGGAAGTGTTCTTCCTTTGCAGTTCCGGTGATATGAGGCAGAACCCCGTGAGCATTGCTGCATGTGTGTTTGTCGGTCATCTCCCAACGACTGTTGAAACCCACAGCAGATCACCTCATTGACGGGTTCAGCACGTTGGGTTCTCCGCCTGCCATCCTATGTCACTGACATTTAGGTCTCCTGGGAGGAGTAAGCCTGATGCGTCCCTCAACCTCCTAAGAACCCGTCTCTTCAGGATTCGCTGTCTTTTTCTTCTTCCAGAGAGAACTATTTGTCCTGTCCTGCCTAAGACACAATGAGTTTCAGCAGTCAGCTAGAATTATTCCTTAACCATTTTTGTTTGTTTGTTGTTTGAGATCCGGTCTCTTTATGTAGCCGAGTTTGAAAGTTCCTCCAGCCTGGGCCTCCTGAGCATGAGCTTGTTTTTCACTTCCTAGTTGTTATTTACACTTTCTCGTGTTGGTCTTGGGGCAGATGCCTCCAGGTGTTAGCGGAAGGCCCAGGACACACTCAGATTATGATTGGCTTCATAAGAATGGGGCTTGGAGGGTGCTGAGACTAGGGGGAGCTTTCTGTTTTCTTTTGTTCTCCTTTGTTTTTAATCTTGATGATCCTCTAAGTTACACAGTGGCAATATTCTTCTTAGCACAATTGGAGAAGCAAATGCCTACAGCTAAGCAATATGCCCTTTAATGAACTTTTTCTATCTACAAAGTAGACATTTACTAAATGTAACTCCAGTTCTATTTAGCACCAGTGTGCTTGGTAGGAGGGAGACAGAACCGGGACAGTCGGGAAAGGCAGGATGATCCCCCACTGGTAACATCCCGGAGAACCTCGGACTTGCACGAGAGTGAAGACCTTTTATAATTTCCTCCTTGCATTTGGTCTCCTGGCAGCTGTCATTTTCTTCATACCCAGCCTATCCACTGCCTTAATCTCTGGATGGCTCTGCTCTCTCCCTACTTGTCTGCACCTCCCGGCTAGGCTGGCTTTCCACACAAAAAGAAAACACAGTTTATCTCTTGAGGACCTCTGACCTGACAGCTTGGAGGCATAAAGGTTACCAGGTAAAAGGGCATGTATGCCATTTACTTTGTACAGCACGAGGTAGCTGGGGAGAATGAAGTCCATCTGTGACCACACACCTATGTTCCTCTTTCGCTGGCAACGTCACCAGAGAGAGCCTTAAGCTGCTCTTCAAATGAGCAAGACGTGGTGTTGTTTCTGGAGAGTAGGGGCTGGTGCAGCCTGAGCTCCCGGGGACGACTGCCCGGCCCTTCTCACTGTCGCCCGTGTTTGTTTGCAGCCGTGTAAATGAGTATGGAAGATTATGATTTCCTGTTCAAAATTGTTTTAATTGGCAACGCTGGAGTGGGAAAGACGTGCCTAGTTCGAAGATTCACTCAGGTAAGGGAAACTGGAATCCAGGGTTGGGTTTGTTTGTCTGCCCTGTCTTAAGGGTGACCATCTGCTGGATGGGTGATTGGGCCCAGGACTAAAGCCTGGGATGCAGGTTCTTAAGGCACCCTTTAAAAGCTCCTTTAAGTTTATAGCCAAAGGTTTTCTAAATTGCCTGAGGGATGCCAGGGGCTTCTCCCATTCCTCATCTTGCTTCCTCAGACAAAAAGGGGCAGGTGGTTTTGTTTTCAGGGCACAGTATCAAAAATAGATTTGGCTTATAAAATAGATCATAATCATCTAGAGGTGGAAACAAATTAATCTGGGCATTAAACCAAGTCCAAATAATTCATTTTTTAAAAAGCCCCAATACAGATTAAACCTCAGCTTTCTCATGTCCTATGCCCATGTCTCATGCCTATGTCCATTCTCATCCAACAAACCAAGTGAGCTCTTTTGTTTATAACCAGTCTGCTTGGGTCTCTTAGGTAGGAATGAGCTGAGGCAGTGATGAACCTGAATGAACCCAATATGCTTTCTGATTTGATTCTTTTTCATAGGACCTAAGTGCAAGTCCACTCCAGGGCTGGCTCCTGGAGAATCACTGGCCAAGGTTACATATTTGTTTTTATATGGAAATTCGTGAAAAAAATCACTCTAAAGGTGATTTTGTTTCCCAGTGAAAAATCCAAGTGATGTCCTTTTATGGATCATCATGCATAGAACCTGTTTTGGTGACAAGAGCCTTGAGAGCATTGAGATGAGTGAGCTCTTTGAAGGCTTAAGATGACCTGGTGTTGTGGAAAGAGTATGGCTCAAGGTTTTCAACCCAAGTGCTAGTCTTGATCCTGATGTCCACATTCCCTGGCCAGGCCTCCCCACTGCATGCAATGGGCCGGTGAGCTCCAAGCCCCTTTGCACTGCAGTCTATGAGTCTGTGGAGAACTAGAGTGGCACATTGGGCAACCCCAACAGCTTGAGGGCTCACAGTTGCTGGAATGTCAAGGTTTTTCCCTTGCTGAATGACCACAGACAGGAGCCCATGTGTTCTCTAAGTCTTGGTCTGACGAAATCAAAAGTAAAAAGCCAACCAGTGTCTGGAGTTCAGTAAATGATCACAGAGAGATACTGGAAACTCCAGCTGGTTTTACATCCACCTAACCGTAGCAACTTTTCTTGCTTCTGTAAGGAGAACACACCCACACATTTTCCATATAGAAAGATTTGTTTCTTAGTGCTTTATTAGCGTTTGCTTGACGGTGTTTTTTAACTGAAAGGGCACTTTCAGTTAAAAATGATGATTCAATCCAGTCCTCTCTTACAGATCCAGAGGGACCCAGTGACATGCTCATGATGTTGAGGCATATAGCTGACAAGCTGGGACCCTGGTCTCCTGCTCTTTGGCCCAATGATCTCTCCATAGTTCCCTAACCTCTGGGACCACTCTCCTTAAAATCATAATAAGATAAACCCTGCCATTAAAAATGGAAGTGCTTTTATTTTTGAACAGTAGTTCTGCCAACAAACATGTTTTCTTTTCTGTCTACTTTTTATCTCTCTATCCCTTCAGTTTTCCCTAAAGTTCATATTTCATAGTCAGGATTATGTATGTTTTTATTATTTAGTAAGCAATTGAGTTAGATTTAGCTGGTTTTAAGATAGGAAAGTTTGGGGAACAAAGTGGGGGGAGGGATTTGGGAAAGATTTGTCTTTTTTTTTTTTTTTTTTTTTTGGCATTTGTTAGTCTGCAAACAGCTGGAGCTATGAACCTGAATCTTGGCAGCCTTCTGTCTGAGCCAAGCCAAACAGAAAAATCGATTCAATATTTGTAAATAAAGTTATGAATGTTTATATTTATATCACTTGCAGACATGCAATGAAGCTTTTGCTTTTGGTTTGAAGCTCAGTGTTCTGAGTTCAAACTTTAATTAAGGAACTCTCTTGTTAGGGAATGAATTTAATTAAAGATGTCCCAGTCTTAGTTGCAAGAGCTAATAAAGTCCATTTTGCTTTATTCCTGGAATTCTGCAGTCTGAAGAGGGAGGAGACTAGGTAAAGACTTTTTCCTTGGTGGAAGTCCTTGCTGCCCCAACCCTCTCCCCAAGCTTACAGGAAATGTGAGAAGTAAACAGCATTATACATGTGGTCTTGCTAATGTCCCTATTCTCTCGAAACTGTTACGTTTCCAGTTTAAGGTCAAGCAATTTTCTCTTATTTCATGCTTACAGCAACTTCAGACTCAATGATTTTGAGGTCTAGAGAGGGGGAGTGGTTTGTCTAGGGTTGCCAGGTGCCCCCTCTTCTGATGCTGCTTCCACTCTGCTGTCTGGACTGTGTCATTGTGTGTGTGTCCATCTAGGCTGTGTGTCATAGTGTGTGTATTCATCTGGACTGTTTGTAATTGTGTGTGTGTGTCCATCTGGACTATGTATCATTGTGTGTGTGTGTCCATCTGGACTGTGTGTCATTGTGTGTGTGTCCATCTAGGCTGTGTGTCATTGTGTGTGTGTGTCCATGTGGACTGTGTGTACTTGTGTGTGTGTCCATGTGGACTGTGTGTACTTGTGTATGTGTGTGTCTGTTTGGACTGTGTGTACTTGTGTGTGTGTCTGTCTGGACTGTGTGTACTTGTGTGTGTGTCTGTTTGGACTGTGTGTACTGGTGTGTGTGTCCATCTGGACTGTGTGTACTTGTGTGTGTGTCCATCTGGACTGTGTGTACTTGTGTGTGTGTGTCTGTCTGGACTGTGTGTACTTGTGTGTGTGTGTGTGTCTGGACTGTGTGTACTTGTGTGTGTTTCCATGTGGACTGTGTGTCATTGTGTGTGTGTGTCCATGTGGACTGTGTGTACTTGTGTGTGTGTGTGTGTCTGGACTGTGTGTACTTGTGTGTGTGTGTCCATGTGGACTGTGTGTACTTGTGTGTGTGTCCATGTGGACTGTGTGTACTTGTGTATGTGTGTGTCTGTTTGGATTGTGTGTACTTGTGTGTGTGTCTGTCTGGACTGTGTGTACTTGTGTGTGTGTGTTTGGACTGTGTGTACTTGTGTGTGTGTCCATCTGGACTGTGTGTACTTGTGTGTGTGTCCATCTGGACTGTGTGTACTTGTGTGTGTGTCTGTCTGGATTGTGTGTACTTGTGTGTGTGTCTGGACTGTGTGTACTTGTGTGTGTGTGTCCATGTGGACTGTGTGTCATTGTGTATGTGTGTCCATGTGGACTGTGTGTACTTGTGTGTGTGTGTGTGTGTGTGTGTGTGTGTGTGTGTGTGTCTGGACTGTGTGTACTTGTGTGTGTGTGTGTCTGGACTGTGTGTACTTGTGTGTGTCTGGACTGTGTGTACTTGTGTGTGTGTGTCCATATGGACTGTGTGTACTTGTGTGTGTCTGTTTGGACTGTGTGTACTTGTGTGTGTGTGTCCATGTGGACCATGTGTCATTATGTGTGTGTGTTTGCACTGTGTGTACCTGTGTGTGTGTCCATGTGGACTGTGTGTCATTGTGTGTGTGTGTCTGGACTGTGTATACTGTGTGTGTGTCTGTCTGGACTGTGTGTACTTGTGTGTGTGTGTGTGTGTGTGTGTGTGTCTGGACTGTGTATACTTGTGTGTGTGTGTGTGTGTGTGTGTGTGTGTGTGTGTGTGTGTCTGGACTGTGTGTACTTGTGTGTGTGTGTCTGGACTGTGTGTACTTGTGTGTGTGTGTGTCTGGACTGTGTGTACTTGTGTGTGTGTGTGTGTCTGGACTGTGTGTACTTGTGTGTGTGTGTCTGGACTGTGTGTACTTGTGTGTGTGTCTGTCTGGACTGTGTGTACTTGTGTGTGTGTCTGTCTGGACTGTGTGTACTTGTGTGTGTGTGTGTGTCTGGACTGTGTATACTTGTGTGTGTGTGTCTGGACTGTGTGTACTTGTGTGTGTGTGTGTCTGGACTGTGTGTACTTGTGTGTGTGTGTGTGTGGACTGTGTGTACTTGTGTGTGTGTGTGTGGACTGTGTGTACTTGTGTGTGTGTGTGTGGACTGTGTGTACTTGTGTGTGTGTGTGTGGACTGTGTGTACTTGTGTGTGTGTGTGTCTGGACTGTGTGTACTTGTGTGTGTGTGTGTCTGGACTGTATGTACTTGTGTGTGTGGTCACTGTACCTCAGGCTCGTGACCGTCCTGAGGCCCAGGAGAACTCAGAAGCTTCATGTCTTTCACTCATTCTCATTCTGTAGCAGAGCTCTGCACACTTTCCTCCCTCTCTGTTTTAACCAATCTTACCTTTTCTTTCCCCATCCTGACAGTCCCGATGTCATTCTTGTGACTCATTCCGCCCGGGCCTTACCCCTGTGTGAGTTTTCTGTTTTATCCCTGCACCCTCAAGATTCTCTCCTTTACAGTCAGCCTCCTGCCCGGTCATTCTTTCTGCGTTTGCTCCTGTTAGAATCTCTCTCGTTTTCCTTTCCCTTCTCTGTTCCCCTCCAGACATGACACTAAGCAGAGTACTCTCTCTGCCAGTCACCTTGGTCCAAGGATGTCGGAGACAAATTTCTAAATGTCTTATTAGGAGCGGGTGGGGGGTGGGGAGAATGCACTTAATTGGAAGATGTGCTGAAATGTTACTTGCCATTATTTCTTCTTTAGGGTCTTTTCCCCCCAGGTCAAGGAGCCACAATTGGAGTTGATTTTATGATTAAGACAGTGGAGATTAATGGTGAAAAAGTAAAGGTAAGAAGCCAAATTTATGGTAAACCTTTGATGTGTTCTCTAAGAGTTTCGGGAAGTAAGTACAGTCCTTTTTTCATAACGTTGATTAAATCGCTTCATTCACACCCACACTGGAAATGAACCAGTGGGGTGGAGCTGAGCTGGCAGAACACTTGGCTAGCGTGCAGGAAGCTCTGGATTAAACTACCAGCGCCACATAAAACTAGGTGTGGTAGAGCATACCTGTCATCCCACCTAGGAGTCAGGATTGCAAATTCAAGGTCAAACTTAACATAGCAGTGTGGGGGCCAGCCTAGGTTACGTGAGAACCTGTCTCAAAAGAAAGAAAAAAAATACACAGAAGCATGTTTACATAGAATACATAGAATGCTATGTTTATAGGAAGACAGTGGGGAAAACACATTTCCCTGTCATGTCAGAAGTGAAAACAAAGTAGGAATTCTCTTTGGATTTCAAAGTTGGACCAATAATGTTTCCCTTCTAAATAAAAGCTCTATTTGACAATGCTTCCTGATCCCCACATTTCATTGTAGGTAGTGTAGGTAATTCAGAAACATGAATTACTTAAAAATTATCCTTTCTCCCACTATACCTTTGTTTTTGAACTCTAGAGGTCAAAGAAAGGATCTTTGATCTCTACTCTGTCTTCCACTTGGTGGCTTCTAGATGGCTGGTACTTAGAAGAAGTATAGTATGTCCAGAAACAGGAGGTAGTATGTTCATTGAGTATGTATTATAAGTCAGTATCTCTGATAGATGCTTTTACATATGTTACCTTTGTTACTTTAACTCTTGGTATGATTTCTGGGAAGTAGATGATATTGTCCTTATTATACAAGCTTCAGTGGTTACTTACTTACTTAATTAATTAATTTACTTAATCATGGCTGTAGAGGTAGGGAAACAAGCAGGATCTAAATCTCACTTGCTAACCTATACTCTCCTAACTCCATGGGGTCTCCTGTGGGATAAGAGGGGAACAAAGGAACAATAGGCTCATCACCTTGCAGCAAGAAAAGGAGGTAATGGAAAGAAATAGGAAGTGAAGAGCTGAGAGAAGGCTGAGAGGTTGAGTGCATACTGCTCTCGTATATGACCTGAGTTTGGTTTCCAGCACCCATGTAAGGCTGCTCACAACTGTCTGATATTTTCTTCTAGCCTACACTCACAGGCATACATAGTCATCTTCACATGTGCCTGCACACACCCACGCGCGTGCACACACACACACACACGTATGTACACACACATTCTCTCTCTCTCTCTCTCTCTCTCTTTCTCTCTCTCTCTCTCTCTCTCTCTCATAGTTAAACATGAAACCATTTTAAAAATGTGAAGAGACACTAAATTACATGGTAGGAGGTAAGGATGCTGATGTTTAGCACTACCATTCAGTTATTGAAACTTCTTGGTCAGATCTTCAGAGTCAAATTCCATGGAAAGATCCCAGTCATCTGCAGCATGATATAGTGGTACTAGAGATGTAGCTAAGTGTCAAAGCATCCCCTTTAGTTTGTGTTATTTGCATTCTTCAACCAATCGATTGTTACTTAGCATCTTATGAGTGTCTTGGGAAGGGTAAGAGAAGCTCCCTGGCATTCTTTCAGCAGTTCATAAATACCATCACAAACAAGGGCTGATATGAGGCTCTTGATGAGAGACAGGAACCCTCTTTATCTCCTTATGTCCTGACTCTTTGAAATAGGTCCTTACCATAGAGACATCTATACCAAGTATAATGGTGAACAGAAAGCTGGGATACTGGGTGTAAAATCTACATAAATGCCAACCAGAAGGTCAGAAAAACTATTTAAAATGAAGAGAAGGAGCAAGGGTGTGGGGACAGGAAGGAGGTAGGAGCAGGCTGAAGAGATACTGACAGGAAGAGCCTTTTGTGGTTTTCTTTTATTCTATGGGAGGTAGTTGCCAACCTAAGGGATCAGGAAAGGATAACCACCTTTTCCTGTGGTTCCCCTAGATATGAGTTCCCATTTGCATATATACTTGTGAGGTCATTTGTTTGGCCTGAAATGTTAGTGCCTACCATGTACTAAGCTTGGCCCAAGAGCAAGGGAAGATAAGGAACCGTCCCATGGTTACGGAGCAGGCTCTTTTCCATCCATGAATTCCAAGCTTAGCCATTCCATTTATTCTATTTTGAAAACAATGGCTTCAATTTTTAAAAATGTTTTTATTTGTGTCTCTGAGTGTGTGTGTGTGTGTGTGTGTGTGTGTGTGTGTGTGTGTACATGAGCACACAGCATGCATGTGAAGGCCAAAGAATATGGGGATCAAACTTGGCCCTTCCTCACTGAGCCATTTTGCTAGCCCTGATCTCATTTTTAAGTGCTTATTACATGGCTAAAATTCCATCTTTTTTTTTTTTTTTTCATTAGATTCCACCACAGGACCACAGGCTCCCAAGAGCAGGGCTTTCGACTTACTTATTTTTATATTTCCAGCTCAATTGCTGCCATTAACACCTCTTTAGATTGCTACTATTTCATAAGAAATGGGAGTTGGCCAATCCAGTTCAAGCTGCCTATGATTTATTTATAAAGCAACATGTAGAATGAGATATAAAAATAAAGAAGAAAACATGCATAAGGAAAAAAAGTTATAAAATGATGATATTCAATCTTATCCTTTAATTTTTTTCAGCATATCACAAATTAGTGAGTAATAAATAAAAATGTAAGGTCAGCTTACTTTTTAACCTTAGATTGATTAAAAGAGTTGTTATTTTTCCCCCTTGAGACAGGGATTCTCTATGTAGCTCTGGCTATCTTGGGACTTGCTCTGTAGACCAGGCTGGCCTTGAGCTCATAGAGATCCACCTGCCTCTGCCTCCTGAGTGCTGGTACTAAAGGCCCGCACTACCACCACTTGATAGAAGAGGTTGTTTTATCTCTAATCACACCTAAGTTACACAGATAGGAGATTCATGGACATAGGTTTAAATGTTCATTGTTTTGATGATCGGTCTGCCCATCTTGTGTTATAGTAGATGCATTGTGCAGAGCAGCATGGTAGGTGAAGCATCACTGACTTTTGGAACTTGCTGATAATCTGGCCCTGATAACATTTTGTCTCAGATCTCTCAAACCCCACTAATCTTCTAAGACTAGCTCATCAATTCCTCCTTTGTGATTTCACAATCCTATGCTCATCTCGTTAACCACTATTCTGCTGTGCCCACTATAGACTGTGTTAGGAAGGAAGCAGAGATACGAAGTCAAAGAGATAACCTTGGTCCTCAAAGAACTAATCTACTTAAGAGGACAGCCTAGCCAAGTGAAGAGAGGGGCAGGCAACAGCAGTGCAGTAAGAGAACAGGTGAGCAGTGTGGCAGCCCTGTGCTCTAGCTGAGAGTGGCAAGGAAATCCAGGACTGCAATGTGGGTGGCACGCTGACAGATGGGAGACTAACGTTTGGAGACACTGTTCTTTGGCTCCTCTTTAAGAGGACGTTGCTGATCACTTGTGGATTTGGGTTCTTACGATGATCTCTTAGATCAGGGATTTGTTTTAGTCATCTTATACTTAGTGCTCTGGAAAAGATGAAAAGAGACAGTGGATTCTAGAGATGATGATGAGACTAATTTGAGTGATAGACGATGGAATATAAGCATCCTTAATAATTGTCAGGCTAGACACAGGCAGTCCTTTATGAGAGGATGGCGTATATCTTGGCAAGGTCATACAATCACTATTTTAGAAAATGTTTTGATGCTTAAAGCGGATCCCAAGATGTTCCAGTCACACAGTGCTTCCTAACGATTGACAGTGTCTTAATCCAGTTAAAAGTGTTTTAGAGGCTGAGTGGGGCTTTAAAACAATAGCCTGCTATTCTAAGGCACATCTTGGCAGAAGAGGACCATGGCCCTACTTTGAGGCAGAGAAGAGAAATAGCTTTTGTTCCAGCCTAAACTGTCATGTGTATGTTTGCATTAAGCACACACAGACTTTAGTTTATATCATCAAAGAGCTGCCACAACTTCAAATCAAAAGGAGAATGTGTGTGCTGGCTTGAGGCAGGAGCTACCACTTACTACTCAGTGTCTTCAGAGAAACTGCTATGGGGCCAGGGTGACACCAAGTGACTGCTGGATGTAAATGTACATTTAAATGAACTTGCAATGGTAAAAGCAACAGGGTGGGAGTAGAAGACCTGGAGTCTGACTCTCAGCTTTGTGGGCACCTGGGTGGAAGAAACAGTTTTTATTAAGCTTGTTTACCTCACTGGAAAGGGGTAAGGAACAATTGATATCATCAGTTCAAAACGTCAGCATCTGCTTTTTGTCCCAGGTGTACTGTATTTGGTGAGGAAAACAAGGCCCTGCCTCCTCCTGTTATGAATTTTTAGATCAAGTAGGCCAGACAGGCATTAAACAAACTGTTTCAAGTACATGATTAAGATATGTCAGTTGCTATGAGGGGGAAATGATTCAAAGTGTTGCAAGGGAGACTGTGGTGGCAGAAGGTTCTAGAAGGCCTTACCTGAGGAAATAGTAAAGAGGTTAACTTACCTGTGACCTGTGGCTTTATAGTTAGGAGGGAAGCTGATGGTGATGTTCTTATCTCCCCAAACACTCTGCTCTGTCTCCCATTTGTGGTGTGATCTGTGCAGAGAGGTTGGGGGAAGAGATTTGGGAAGTATTTTTCCTTTTTTTTTTAATTGAACCATCAGTTTGCTAGCTTTAGAAATAGTAGGGTCTGGAGAGATGGCTCAGCGGTTAAGAGTACTGACTGCTCTTCCAAAGGTCCTGATGCCCAGCAATACCCAGCAACCACATGGTGGCTCACAATCATCTGTAATGAGATCTGGCGCCCTCTTCTGGTCTGCAGGCACACATGCAGGCAGAACACTGTATGCATAATAAATAAATAAATCTTTAAAAAATTCTTAAAAAAAAAAGAAATAGTAGATGATTTATCAAACCCTGTTTTAACACAATGGAGTCCAAAAGTGACTAAGGTCACAGGACTTAGTGTGGGGTAGAGGACATGACTGTGACAGCACCACTTCTGTTTCCATCAACAGTGGGGATGTCTTGATGTGTTCATTAGAATTTTGTTTTCATGACAGGGTTTCTCTGTGTAGCTTTGGAGCCTGTCTTGGAACTTGCTTTGTAGAGCAGGCTGGCCTTGAACTCACAGAGATCTGCCTGCTTCTGCCTCCCAAGCACTGAGATCAAAGGTGTGCGCCACCACCACCCAGCTGTTCATTAGAATTTTAAGCTGGAAACGTTGGGGAGGTTGTGCTTTCTTTCTCTTGGTTACTGACTGAAATGCCAATGACCACAGAGCAACAGCTTTCTCTCTATTACAGTGTGTGTGTGTGTGTGTGTGTGTGTGTGTGTGTGTCCCCAGCCTGTTGGCAAGAACACAGAGTTCATAGTGAGTGCTAAATTGTCTGTGAGACATCGAGCAAGTTATAGATCTTTCTATACTTTAGTTTCCTGATGAGGAAAGTATTGTACTATAATAGTACCTACCTTATAGGACCATTGTGAAGATTGAGTTATTACATAAAAAATGAATAGAATAGAGCTTGGAATATAATAAATGTACAATAAGGTTTTTTTAACAATAAAAAGTCTTAAATAACAAACAAAAGCAGGAAAGAGAATAAGCCTCTTCCCCAAACCAAAAATACTTCACTGTGAAAAGAAAGAAATGTTTTCAGGGCAGAAAACAACCATGACATTGTTTGGGTGATGTTCCCATTTCTGAGCTATAGCAAGGCAATGCTGGTTTTTTTTGTTGTTGTTGTTTGTTTGTTTATTTGTTTGCTTTCTGTTCTTCCAAGCTGATACCTGTCTTATGCCTCTACAGTTACAGATCTGGGACACTGCAGGTCAAGAGAGATTTCGTTCAATCACCCAAAGTTATTACCGAAGCGCCAATGCCTTGATCCTTACCTATGACATCACCTGTGAGGAGTCCTTCCGTTGCCTTCCTGAGTGGTTGCGAGAGATAGAACAGTATGCTAGCAATAAGGTCATCACTGTGTTAGTGGGTAAGTAAGGGCTAATGTGGAAGGATATTGATTTGAATGCATCAGAGAATTTATGGTCATATAATGCTTATGTGCTGGTACCTCCCAAGAACATACTATATAGTTATCTGAGTTACATAATCAACATTCAGTTATGCAGCTGAGGAGGACATAAAGTGAGTTCTGTCCCATGGTGATAATTTAGAAAAATAAAACAAAAATATTGCTGATTTTCCTGTCAGTGTAGGTGAAAGAGTTAACAAGATGGTGGGTTATAAATAAATTTATAAATTTATAAATAAATCTTTCAAGTTGATGAAGAATTCATATTGAAGCAGTTATTCTTTTAAAATATATACTTTGGTGAATTTTTCTCTTCTTACTTTATGCTGACTTAAGACCTCCCTCTTGTGTTTCAGAATCCACTAATGGAAATGCTGTAGTTTGTTTTGTAGGAGGTGGGGGGCTGTTTAATGGGGAGAAACCAGAAAATAACCCTTGCTTTTCTATGGTGAAAAATGCTCTCATTAAAAATGGAGTTACAGGTGCCTGGGGATAACTGAGTTGGTCAAGTACTTGCTATGCAAGCATGAGTATTGGAGTTAGATCCTTAGTAGCTGTGTGAAAACCTGGGAGCCATGACCTTGCTTGTAATCTCAGAGAAGGCAGAGACAGGAGGACCCCTGGGCATCAGTGGCCAGCCAGCCTAGCCTAACCATGCAGTCCCAGGTCTTATTGAGAGACTGTAATACAGAAAACAAAAACCAAACCAAGGCGAGGAACAAGTTAGACCATTGGTCTTCAAATGTATGTTTGTACACACATATATACACAAACACACATTGCCATAAAATGGACCATATCATTATAAACTCTTCTGGTTGAAAATGAAAAGTGACATCAACTATCTGCTTGTTAAAATATTTTCTTGCTGGGGGGTGGTGGCGCACGCCTGTAATCCCAGCATTCGGGAGGCAGAGGCAGGCGGATCTCTGTGAGTTTGAGGCCAGCCTGGTCTACAAAGCAAGTTCCAGGAAAGGCACAAAGCTACACAAAGAAACCCTGTCTCAAAAAACAAAAACAAAAACAAAAAACAAAACAAAACAAAAAATTTCTTCTTGGGAAGGATTTTGGCTGTATATTCTCATGATTTGAATTTTAGAAATATAGAAAACTACAGAAAGCATCATTAAGTTACAAATTATGGCTAACAATAAGCTGAGCAAACATTTTATTTTTTTTTCTTTTATTGAAATTTTTTTTTTCACATGTCTTGATTACAGTTTCCCCTCCCTCCATACCTCCCAGTTCCTGCTCACCTCCTCTCCCTCTGGATGCATACCTTTCTGTCTTTCATTAGAAAACAAACAGGCTTTTAAGGGATAATAAAATGAGATAAAACAAAAACTAACACATTGGAGTTAGACAAGGCAAACAGAAGGAAAAGAGCCCAAGAGGAGGCACAAGAATCAGAGATCCATTTGTGTATACACTCAGAAGTTCCATAACAAAACCCACTAAACTGGAAGCCATATATATATGCAGAAGACCTGGCGCAGACCTTGCAGGCCCTGTGCATGCTGCCCCAGTCTCCGTGAGTTCGTATGTGCTTTGATCATGCTGATTTAGAGGACATTGGTGTGTGTGTCCTCTGGCTTTTGCACTCTTTCCACTTCCTTTTTCACAGGGTCCCCTGAGTCCCGAGGGGAGGGATTTGTTGGAGACATACCATTTGGGGCTGAGTGTTCCAAGGTCTTTTACTCTCTGTATAATGTCTGCCTGTGGTCTCTGTATTTGTTCCTCTTGCCGTAGAAGGACGCTTCTCTGATGATGATGGCTGAGCAAGCCACTGATCTGATCAATGAGTGTAGCAAAATAGCATTAGGAGTCATTTTATTGCTACTTTTTTTTTCTTCAAAGAATGGTAGAATTTTGTTTTACTCTAGGTCCCTCCCTGGGCTATCAAGTCTCTGGTTCTTGGCCACCCATGCAGTGTTGAGTATGGATTCCATCTTGTGGGATGGGCCTCAATTCAAATCAGATATTGGTTGGTTACGTCCACAAGCTTTGTGCCACCATGGCCCTAACATATCTTGTGGGCAAGACAGTATTATAGATCAAAGGGTTGTGACTGGCTTGGTGTTTACATTTCTCTTTTGGTAGTGTGCAGTGGTAGAGTACCTTTCTGTGCCAAAGATGCTAGAATGTAGGGGTGAAGGCTCAATGTAGGCACCAGCTCGACTTCTCTGTGCTTAATGAGTTGTGTAGGTGTTGACTTCAGCAATGGGACCTTGTTAGTTTTTGCAGAGCAACCTATAGTCTTGGCAAAAGTCTAGGTTATTTGTGGATTCCTATGGGATCCCTTTGGCCAACAACTCAATTAGATGTAATGCAATTCCAGTACTGGAAGCTTCATTTAGTGATAAGAGATGGCTAGTGATGTCATTTAGGTTGCCTTCATTATGTATATATTTTAGAAAGCTTATACTGTATTAGTTTTCCATACTATCTTTCAACTGGCCCTTAATTTTATCTGTCTCTCCCTTTATTCCCTCCCTCATCTCCCTCTTCCCTCCCCCTACTTGATCCTCCCATTCCATCCCCATCTATCCATAAATATCTACTCTATTTATTTTTCTTTTCCTTTTTTTTTTTTTTTTTCTCAAGACAAGGTTTCTCTGTGTAGTTTTGGTGCTTGTCCTGGAACTCACTTTGTAGCTCAGGCTGGCCTTGAACTCACAGAGATCAGCCAGCCTCTGCCTCCTGAGTGCTAGATTAAAGATGTGTGCCACCACTGCCTGGCTCTATTTCTTTTTTGTAACGAGATCCGTCTGTCCCCTCTAGTCCCTTACTCTATATCTAACCTCTGTGGTTCTATAAATTGTATCTTGGTTATTGACTTAACAACTAATATTCACATGTAAGTGAATACATATATCTGTCTTTTTGGCTCTGGGATACCTTACTCAGAATCATTGTTTCTAGTTCCATCCATTTACTTGTGAATTCCATGATTTCATTTTGTTTTAATGGCTGAATAATACTCCATTATATAAATGAACCACATTTTCTTTATCCATTCTTTTGTTGAGGGACATTTGGGTTGTTTCCAGTTTCTGGGTATTTTGATTAGGACAGCAATGGACATAGTTGAGCAAATGTCTCTGTGGTTGGATTAAGTGTCTTTTAGGTGTATGCTCAAGAGTGGCAAAGCTGGATCTTGCAGTAGAACAATTCCTACCTTCCTGAGGAACTACCATATTGATTTCCATAGTGGCTCTATAAGTTTGCACTTCCACCAGGAAGGGAGGAGTGTTCGTTTGTTCCACATCCTCATCAGCATGCACTGTTACATGTGTTATTGATCTTAGCTCTTCTGATGGGCATAAGGTGAAATCTTACATTTTTGGTTGTTAGCCTAGCTTTTAACGGCTGAGCCATCTTTCCAGCCTAAGATGAAACCCCAGAGTAGTTTTGAGTTACATTTTCCTGATGGCTTAGGATGTTAAGCATTTAAATGTTTCTCAGTCATTTGAGTTTTCTCTGTTGAGAATTTACTGTTTCGATCTGTATCTCATTTTTTAACTGGGTCATTTGTTTTCTTGATACATAGTTTCTTGAGTTTTTTTTTTTTTTATATGTTTTGGATGTTAGCCCTCAATTAGATGTGTAGTTCATGAAAGTCTTTTCCCATTCTGTAGGCTGCCATGTTGTCTGAATGACGGTAGTTTTTGCTAGAACAAACATTTTATGATAAGCATTTTGACTGGTGTGTACACATACCAGGAATTATACTAGGGGTCCTAACTTTACTGATGCTGAGATAAGAAATTCTATCTGACATTGAACAGAATGTGAGGTCAACTCGCCATACTCTGTAGTTGCCCTCTCAACTTTTCCTCCTGGCTGCTGGTGAAGTAGCTGCCTCTTTAGAGCTGGTACTCAGACCCAGTCTTGAAAACACTCATGCCTAAGGGAACCTTGGCCATGAAGCATTTGAATGCCCCTAGTTCCAATCTGTCCTTGTATTCCACAGGAAACACTTGAGAACTTGGGTCAAAGCATTACTGTTGGGCATTTTAAATAAGGAAAATAAAAGAAGAGTTAAAGGGAGATAGGGAAGGATCAGCTCCCCACCCTCCACCCCCATGTTCTCTGGCTGTCCTGGAACTAACTTAACTCATTATGTAGACCAGGCTGCCTCAAACTCACAGAGACCTGCCTGCCGCTGCCTCACAAGTGCTGGGATTAAAGACCTGAATCACCATGACTAGCCTTTTATTTCCTTTGTTCAGTGGTTTCCAATGTAATGAGTTGGTTTCCTAGGATCTTCCAAAGAGAAGAACTGAAATTCATTTGTAATTTTAATATGCTGTGGACTTCTGAACTGAAGTGTGCATACAGCATATCCTGTGTGGTTACTACCCATGTTCCCATTGTTTCATCATTGACACAGGAAGAAGCTTCTTCAGATGAGCTCCCAAAGCCCTTTGACTTTCAGGAGCCTTTGGGACAATTTCCTTGCTCTCTGCCATGGCAAAGTCTCAGGTACATCATTTCATGCCCCAGACCTAGAAGTGACCATGTCTTTAGGAGATGGCATTTCTTTCTAATGGGAAGTTTATAATTAGGAACCCCAGCTCAGTGTTGGGTTGTCCTTATGTGTAGGTCATCTCAAAACTGTTTCCTATTGAAAGCTGACATGTACACATGGATATGATGAATTGTGTTGTCTTAGTAGATTCAACAAGCTGTCTTCTGACTCACAGGACAGTCTTAAGCCACACATGAAATCACATTCACTGAGAAAGACAAAGGACAGTTCACCTGGCTTGCTAGCAGGTTGGCATTTGGTGTCATGGAGAATCAGCAGTCAGGAATTTCCAATGTTATGGCATTCTACTATGTATTTATAATTCATACACAGAGTAACTTATAAATTAGCTCATTTAAGCAATGTTACCAGGTAGCATAGTTGACTTTTGTCAGCTGACCTGGAAAAGGAGTAGAAAACTTTTAAAATATAAAACATACCATGAGTTATTCATACAGATACTTAGATCATTAATTTAAAACTGTAAAATTTTTACTTAATATCATTAATCTCATGCCTATATTTCATTTTTTTCATGTCAAAAATACCAGTTCCAAGTGACATCAGCATAATTAATGACTTGTTTTATCCCTTAATACACATGTAACAGCCTCCTAATCCCAACCCCAGCTCTGCCATTGCAAGATGATTACTGAATGAGTTCAAGACTTTGTCCTTAAGTTCCTTTTTGTCCTTAGTGTATACACCTAAGGATGCAGGGTTAAATCATGTTTTCAATTTACTTGAAATAGTTGTCTCTACTTGTGCCACTATATGACAAACGTTTAATATTTACAGATTGCTTTTAAATGTTAATTTTGTACTAATTACACAATTGTATTGTTTAACTCTGTAAAATGTAAGCTTCTAAAGTCAAATCTGTAAAGCAGAATATGCTCAGAGAGGTCTGAGTTCTGCCTCTCCTGTGCTCTACTTTTGTCTTTCTGGGCAATCATTGTCTTGTTTTGTTTTTTAAAACACAGTTTCTCAGTGTAATAGCTCTGGTTGTCTTGGAACTCACTTTGTAGACCAGGCTGGCCTCAAACTCACAGAGCTCCTCTTGCTCCTGTCTCCTGAGTGCTGGAATTAAAGATGGGTGCCACTACTGCCTGGGCTGCAGCCACTGTCTTTTAAATTACAATCTTGGTTTATTATTTTCTAAAAAAAATAAGCAAACGGTGGAATTTTTAAAGTGTTCCATTTAGGCAGTTGCGGATAATACTTGTCCTGCTTTGCTTCTTTGCTGGTATTCTTGATTCATGACATTGTAGAAACTATTCCACATTGGCTTGTTTCCTTTACTAAGTTGAATACTTGGGTGCCTGCATTGCCTTAATACAAGGAGTTTGGGGTGTTTCCAGTCTTTGTCATTACAAATGGCATGGTAAACATTCCTGTGATCATGGTCACATTTGCTTTGCTTTACCTGTCTATCCGTTTAATCTGGCCATTGATTTCAGCTCTGGAATTGAATCTCGATGCTTCCCAGCCTAAACAAAGTCAAGTGACTGTTCTTTCTCTAATTTACCACTGTTATAGGCAACAAGATCGACCTGGCTGAAAGGAGAGAGGTCTCCCAGCAGAGGGCAGAGGAATTCTCAGAGGCTCAGGACATGTATTACCTGGAGACTTCAGCCAAGGAATCCGATAATGTGGAGAAACTCTTCCTTGACTTAGCATGCCGACTCATCAGTGAAGCAAGACAGAACACACTGGTGAACAATGTATCTTCACCCTTACCCGGAGAGGGGAAAAGCATCAGCTATTTGACTTGTTGTAATTTCAACTAAAGGCTGAGGCAAAGAGAATCAAAGGGAATCAGTAGTTGCCTTGGTGGGCCGTATGTTGCTAGGGAATCTGGCAATGACTATGGCTCCTGCTCTTGGACCTTCTGACTCCTGTAGGCTCCAGAGCTTACAAAGCATGCAGGCCAAGGGCCTCGACTGCAGGCCAGCATTAGCAGAACACATAATGGTTTCAGCCTTTTGCAGTCTGGCATTGGAGCAAGGAGAAAATTGCACTAAATGCTCCATGATCTGCAGAGCATGTTGCTTTTGTTTTTTAAAAAGCAAGTAAAAATGCATTCCTGAACACAGTGCAGGGGATCATGTACTGTAGGAATCCCTCCTGTGTTTCAGCGGGTGCATGAGGGGGCTGTTCTCTAGGCTTCAGTGGGAATCTGGTGCCCATGGTTTTCTTGTCTACCAGGTAAACCAAAACTGGAAAGGCCCAGTTCTGTCTCTGTGGTACTTATTGACAACCCCATGGAGATTTTGAAAAGTGTTATTTCTTTTGTCCATAAGCACTTTCAAAACTTTTGGGATGTAAAAACAAAAACTCTTCTCATGACCAACAGTAAAAATTATTGTCTAATAACATATACAAGCTCCATGACTCCTTTTGGTGCTAATGATTATGGTATTTCACAGACCAAACGTTTTACTACATTGATATTGATACCCTTAGGTGTATTACCTAGAAATAAAAAGAAAATGGGGGAAATCCATGAATCAGCAATCTTTTTCAAGCTTCATTACCACCTTTTCTAGGATGGGTTTGCACATGAGAATCCTTTTTCTTTCATATTCTCCTTGAAATTTCTTAACTTTTTCCTATTCTTTCAAACACCTTTCCTGCCCTTTAAGGAAATCGAAGTCTGAAAAAAATGGGGAAAAATACAATGGATGATGACATTAAAATAAAAAGATTAGTTGTGAGACATTTTGAGTAGCATGAGAAAACAGAGCAGATATGACCAAAATACTGTGGAATACGGACTGACTACAGAGCAGGGTTCCAGACAGAGCACAGTCCTTCCCAACAAGTCATGCCTTCTCCATTCTGGAACTGTCCTTGGCTAGACCAAGGTTTAGGATTTTGTAGACACTTTTAGTATGATAAGCGAGAATAGCAACAGATGAAAAGTTTCACAAACCATTTTGTATCTTCAAGAAACTTAGGGAAGGCCTGCTTGGGAAGCAAGCCGTGTTGTCATTTACCATCTTATATTAATGTTGATCTCAGATTCATGACAACGCATTCTTTTCCCTTTCCACTCCCTCTTCTTCCTTCCCATCCTGGTGTGCATGTGTTCCCACAAATCTCCAATTCAAATGGAGGTGTATATGCCTTTACTTAGCCAATTTCAAAACAGGTCTCAGATTGGAAGATGTGCTGCTGAATGGGTTCCTGTTTCTTCAGTGCCATGATTTGATACCTTCCAATTTGTTCATGCTCATGAATGCTAATTGTGATAGCAATTAAGTCTGTACGCTGTTGGCGCCGTCAGGTATTTCTGGGCTTGCTGTATAGCATAACTGAGTGATGAATCACTGAATGAGGATATGACATGTAATTCCACTGTTGGTATTGATGGTGACAATCTTGGACCTGACACGACACTCTTGGAAAGCTACTGAATTGTAAAGCAGTGAGTCAACACAGCAGGCTATTGGTAATACATTCCTAGCGTTTATCTAGCAGATTCCATAATGTCCAATCTCTTTCACATGGGACTGTGTGTATTATTACCCATCATTGGTATTGTAACTTGCTCACTATGCTTTCCTTGATTCTATAAGAAAGAGAAAGGCGTGCCAAAAGTTTGCACCGCTTTTCCTTTATACAGGGAGAAAAATCACTTGAATTGAAAATCAAAATCATTTATCATTACCTTGACTTCTCTATTAAGCCAACAACTAAAGGCATCAAAAGATAAACTAATCAAGGTTACAGAAGAATTTATCTTTCTACTGTGAGAGAATGTCCCTAAATTTAGATTTATTACTTTTCTTTACCAAAAAATTCTGATCTCCTCAGCATATGATGACTCAGCCTTGTCTCACAGCACTGTTAAAAATAATGTTGCTTTGTGAACTTTAAGGGCTTTGTTAGAATGGACTAATTTAGTTCCAGAATAACAGTTTCTGGGGTCATGTTTATGTTATGTTATTCTTATTTCTTAAGTGTATAGCCCTCCAGGTTCAGAAGCACCTCAGGAGCTCTATCCAGGTCCCTCTTCCCCTGGGTCTCTGAGACATTCAGGAGATCACAGTCATCAGTCCTTGGCCCGTTAGTGTGGACACCTGAGAAGCTGGACCCTTACCTTCCACAGTTCTATGACTTTCAGATTAGGCCTTTTGGATATTTGTCCAGTGATGTGTCTCAAATTTGAGAATAATCTTTGACAATATTATAGGTGCAATAAATACCAGTTTAATAAAGGATTCATTGCCAAGATGTTTATTGTTGGTTTGTTTTTTTAAACGAAAGTCCTTAAAGTGATAATTAAGAAAGAGTCATCTTAATCTAGGGAAGGACATAAATATTATTTTGCCTAATAATTCTTATTGGCAGGGCAATATCTGCTCTGATAAGCCAGTTTTACATAAAATTATTTAATGGTGAAAAAAAAAAAACCAAGATTTGGTTTATTGTAATGTAGTTTGGCTTATCCTGACAAGACCATCTCTTCTTCCATTTATGATATGATATTGTTCTTTTTTTAAATAAAAGTATTAAATACCTGGCAATCTTCTATAGCTTCCAATGAAAACACATGTTCAGGTTCTAGAGTCCTGCTGGAAAAAGATCTATAGAATCATATAATTGTCTGGTGTGGTTTTGTATAGACTGCATCCTCAAGGACTTAGTGATTTCTCCTTTTCCTATACAAAGCTGTGTTCCTTTGTAGTCTTTTATTAGATCTGTTGGATTATATTAATATTTACTTATATGGAGCCAATTATCTTTTGTGTAGACTTGAGAGTTGACATCATTGGCCTTTTCTGGCTTTCATTTCTCACCCATATTTTAGTCCTTTTTGATATCCGCATCTTCCTTAAGTGGCAAGACAATAACTAAACATGAAACAAATGTATTAGCATGACAGTACATCAAGCTCTGATTGTGAAACTAAGAGACCACTGACCCAAACGGGATGTTTGGACTAGTATGATTCAAGGCAATGAGGCTTGATGGAGGGAAGAAGCAGATTCTTTCTCTTTTTTGCATGAAAGTATTCCTTGGAAGGACCCTAGTGACTGACTCCCAGTGTTAGGTCAAGGATTTGCCAGTCTGCTCTTTGAGCTGTCCCATAGCATCAACTTTCGGTTAGACTGATTCTGAAAAGATATCAGTTGCGAATCATTTTTGAACTTGTCTCCCGACCCCCACTCCCCATGTATGATACCAGTGGCCTTAAAGATAGGGAGTTTCTGAGTTTTAATCCTACAGGATGCTCTGTAGCACATACGTAAAGGATCGCTTTCCTGTTAGCTTCTGGAAGAAATTGTAGGTTTGGACGTTTTTTGGTTTTTGTTTTGTTTTGTTATAAAAATTTTTAACTGCCATGGTTTACTTTCTTCCTTCAGCCATGGTCTTGACAGGTATGCTTCACATCTCTTCCTTCTGACAAAATGTATTCCACCTAAGCAATTACTGTTAAACACTAAACGAAGATATATTTTCTCCTCTGGGTTTTCTGTTCCTGTGGCACGAGTTTATCTGTGTTTGAAAGGAACACTGCCTTCCCTTACACTGGGCACACAGGCAATATTGGTTTGATATTATCCCTTCAGATCAGTCATTAATATTGAATAATGTAGCTGGCATTTCATCTCCTTCCTAAATCTCAGGATGTACTTGGTATAATTACTCCTGGGAGGTACTGCCTCTTTTGTTTTGTTTTGATGTTGTTGTTTTGAGACCAGATCTTAGTCTACATAGAAATCACATTGTAGTTCAGACTGGCTTTGAACATTCTCTTGCCTCAGTCTTACTGGGAGTATAGATGTGAACCACCCTGGCTATCTTGGTGATCTTTGAAATTAAAAACAAAGGGAGGGATAACTTGCTGTGTAAATGAACTTAACATTTAAGATAGTTGATTATTTGAAGGATTTTTGTGGGATGTGGCATAGAGAGGAATATAACTAGTAGATGCTTCAAAGTTCAAAGAGGTAGAATGCAGACCACCACACAAAAACTCTAGAGCCACAGACTGGGCTCTGTGTTGGGGGAGAATTTCTCAAAACATTGGAACCCTCTGGTAGCAGCTGTCAAGCAAAGGGTAGATATAAACTGTAAAGAACATGTGGGGATGACCTACCTTGTTGATTGAGGGTTCAACCAGATGCTCTAGTAACTCAAATTTCTAGATTGTAGTACCTTTCCTTATGCTCAATTAAATATATGTTGACCAACAACTAATGACATGTAAGAAAGAAAAGGCGGGCTGGAGAGATGGCTCAGAGGTTAAGAGCACCAACTGCTCTTCCAGAGGTCCTGAGTTCAATTCCCAGCAACCACATGGTGGCTCACAACCATCTGTAATGAGATCTAGCACCCTCTTCTGTATACATAATAACTAAATCTAAAAAAAAAAAGAAAGAAAGAAAAGGCTTCTTACCGTCTAGGGAAAAGGATAACTATGTATCCTTAGGCCAAGAAGACTGATCTGCCATTACGTCCTAAACTAGAAATGCCTTGTCAGTCCCTGTTGAAATCAAAATGGCCTCCATGTTAAAAATGGGAGAGGTATGTATCATTTAGGCCAGGGCTGTGCGAAATCATGGAAATTATTCATCTCATTTGGCTTAATACACAATGTCTTCTCTTCAGGATTTTAGAAGTGTTGTAGTGTAAGAGGATCCTCCATTAAAGAGTTCCCCAGTAGTCCAGTGTTCCATGAGAGGAAGATAGGAGGGTCACTGGCAGAAATCCATCCTTAAGATCTGCTTGAAGTCTCAAATGACATTTGATAAGCTTTCTTGATTTTGGGGAAAGTGAGTTTGAAAGGGTGAAGGCCAACTGGCTTTATGTACAAAGTAACAAAACAGGGCTTTAACTTGAAAATAAAATCACTTAAAGCAGTTTTTGCCAATTATAATTTATAAAATTCCATTTGTAAATAGTATGCACACTTTCCAGCCCAACAGGTGGCTCTTCCTTAGTCTTTACAAAAGCAAACCATTGCGCTTGCATCAGTATGGGGAGAAACATACTTAATTTGGGTGGGACTTTCTCTGACTCCTTGTAGAGGAAATCTGAAGACAAAGGCTGGTTGCCAGTTCTTCTTTGGCCTCATCCGGTGTATGAGTTAATTTTTAATTTTTGGTCTTGCTTTTCCACTGACTTAAAGCAGAATGGCAGATGCTGAGCCACATTCCAATGAAATTCTTGGTCAGTGGTGACACCAGAAGGTGATAAAGGGAGAGGTGTAACAGTGGGGCACTAGGTTAGCTGTATGCAGCCCTACAATATAAAAGTTAGTGGAGGCTGTGGGCAAAGTTTGAACAGGAGTTTTCCCATCTGGGAGATGAACCTGTTAGGAATATGCTGAAAATTAGATGAGATAAATTCAAAATACATTGCTCAGCAAATAGGAAGAACTCAAATATTAGGGTTTTTTGGTCTTGTTTTTGTTTTTTCTCTACCTACTTTATACTTTGGTAGTAGGGGCAGTGACATGTAACTTTAATCCCAGGAACTGGGGAAGCCAAGGTGGGAGTTTGGGAAACAAAGGGAGACTCCATTTCTAGACTTTAAGAAATGGTTTGGGGCAGTCTGTTACAAAAAAAAGAAAAAAGAAAAAAAAAAAAGAATTCTATTTCTACAAGGAAATCTCTGATTCACTTTGTTTTTTTCCATATATCTTGGGAGACATTCTGTCTCAATAGATGATTCCAGGGTTGTAAATTCCTTATCAGGAAACTCTCTCTTAGAACTGAAATACCTCACAGTGCAATGCAAACCTCTTCCTGGCCTCGTTCTCCACGGGAAGACCTGCCCTGGTTGTTATCTTTAAGGGGTCACATTTGCTGTCTATTATTGCCCTTTGTTTGTGTTTGAAAACTAGGTCATAAAAGCGTGTTAAGGTGGTTATTGTTATCCTCTTGGTGAACATCAGGGTAGTTGTTGACTCTTAGTTTCTTACTGGGATCAGATTTAGATAATGATACTATTGATTAGCTCTTCAATTACTTGTGCATTTCTCCTGTTACTAATAATGTATAGTGAATGACCAAGAAAGAGTAATTCTGGCTGTGTGGCTCTTCTTTCCATCTGTACGTAAAAATGGAATCATAAATCCCAGTTATATGATCTGCTTTTAGAATTTAATTCCATATATGACATCACTTGATGAATGTATTACTAATACTCCAAGATATTTTTATCCTTCTTTCTATGTGTGTGCTACATTTTTAAATAAAAATTGGGGTACTAATCTTCCAATAGAGCAAAAATTCATATACAGAGTAAGAAAAGAATCTGTTTGGTTAGAATAATTCACTAGTTGGTGATTGGCACATAGCTTTTGTTTAAGATTACACAGTTATGCCTGGGTAAAATAATAATAATAATAATAATAATAAACTTGATAAAGCCCTCTGAAAAACAGCTGCTAAGCATATTGCTTCTGGAATGTAATCATTAGGAATAAATATTCTCATGTTCTATACAATTACAGAATGTTAGTGGAACTTTCTTGTAGACTATTTGACAATGAATGTCAGTTGATTTGCTAAATGAAATTTTTAAGTAATTTTATCTTTTAAGGACTGGTTGGGATTTTCAGGTCCCTGACATAAAACATTTCGAATGATTGGAATGTTGGTTTCTAACTTCTGCTCATTGGAGTGTCCGTCTAGACATACCAGATGGTTAGCGCTCCCTTGACGGTGGGTAAACAAGATACACAAAGCGATTTCAACTAGTGCATGAGTAAAATTGCTATTTTCAGAAAAGAAAAAAATTCTGCTAAAAATTTCAATAAAGAACTAAGACAAGAATTAAAAAAAGTATGCCCTGTATATTATTGCACACACTTTATTGCATGACTTTTAGCATAGGGATGAAATAAAATGCAAAATATTTAATTCTGGAGATCTCAACAGCTAGTTAAAGTATTTACAGAAGCTGCTTTGTGAAGACTTAGAAAATCCTTGATTTTCTTCATTTTCATAATCTCTCCATTAAAACACAGATATTTTACATATACAGTTTCAGCAAACAGGTTGACCAGTGAATTTTATGAACTCAATTCCTAATATATGGCTACTGGTTTTATGCATAAGATCTCAGTAAACTCCACATATATATATATATATATCACTATATAAATTCTAATAATCTACTTTAATATAAGTATAGTTCTTGGTTTTAAATGTCAATATGCAGATATTAACAGTATAATATATATTTTGTGTCCATGTATTATTTTTACTTAACAAAAAGGCCATTAGAAATATAAACCACTTGTAACTCAAGTACAATTAGTTAAATACATTGTATAGAAAGAAGATTTATAAAAAAAATTCAATCCATTTTCAAAAAGGGGACAAAGACAAACCAGAAACCCAAACAAAATATTTTAAAGTTAAATTATATCTTTTAAACATTCATACAATCCACAGTAACTCACCGCTTTGAAGTATAAAATGCAGTGTTTTTAGTATACTCATTATATTGTACATTTCACTGCTCTCTAACTTCAGAATATGTCATTCCCAAAAGACTCTGTATCCATTAGCAGCCAAACTTTCTCCTTCCTCTGCATTTGGCAATGGTCCATCTGTTTTCTGTCTCTATGGATTTGCCTTTCATATAATATAATCATACAATGTGTGGCCTCTTGTGCCTGGCTTCTGTTAAGGTTTTCAAGGCTCATCTGTGTTGCAGCATGAGACAGAATATTCTTTTTATGGCTAAGTAATATTCCATTGTGTGTATGTGTATATATGTATATGTGTGTGTGTGTGTGTGTGTGTGTGTGTGTGTGTATTATTTTATTTGTGAATTAATCACATTTTGATATTTAGATTATTTCTACTTTCTGGTTAGCATAAGTAATGCTGCTAGAACATTTATATAATTTTTGTACATGTTCATATGGTTTCTTACACATCTCAAAAACAATTAGACTAACAAATCAAAAAATTTGTATTTATTTAAATAGAACATCTTAAAGTCCTGCTTGTGGAATGAAACTTATGATCTTGGTTAAATTCAGGACCCCTGAATAATGCCTAGCTGTCAGGTTTATTTGTGAGAATCTTTCTGTGAGGATGTCATTTTGATATGGTTATCAATTTTATGAGGACTCCTTCAGTCTTTGTAGAAATTATATTGTCATCACTGAGAATTCCAAATTGCTCAGCATTCCTTTAAAGACAGCTACCAATCATACTGGAGAAGGCATTCATTAAACCTTGTAGGATCATTCAATCAAGGAAGGAGCATTTTAAAGGTATGGTTTCTTATCAGCTATTTCAACATTTGATCTTCCTCCTTGGAAAAAAGATCATCCAATCGCCAAACCTACTGACTGTTTTAGTTTAAGTTTTTATTATTAAGAAGTAATGAGACTAAAAGTGTAAAGGATGTATTTTGTGTGTGAAGAATGAATGTATTTAACAAAATCTTTTTATTTGTAATGATTTTTTCAAAGCTGAATGGAAATTGATTCCTGTGTACTTGTACATAAATAAACATTTCCTGTTGCCCCCATTTGGAGAGTTGTATACGTGTCAATATGTCAAAACCAAATGAGCTTCAAGTACACTCATATCCTTCAGTCTAATGTGAAATGTGCCCTGCATGTGGGGCTCCAGATCCTGAGTCTGAGTGTTGGTTTTCTAGCTGGCAGACCTTTGACAAGTCATTGAACATTTTGTGTATTTTCTCCTCTATGATAGAGCGTATAATAAATTATCTTTAAAGTTTCTTTAGGCTATAACATTAAACGAGACTACTCTGTCATATTCAGGATGTGAAAATCATCCATGTTAGTTACTGATAGTGATGAGAAAGTTGCTTTATCCGATGATGCATTAGATGGGGTAATACATTGGTAACCAGGAGTATTAACTGTATTCTTGTCTCAGTATAACATTAGGGTAATCATGTTTTTGTTTTTGTTTTTTGAGACAGGGTTTCTCAGTGTAGCTTTGCGCCTTTCCTGGAACTTGCTTTGGAGACCAGGCTGCTAACCTTGAACTCGCAGAGATCCGCCTTCCTCTGCCTCCCAAGTGCTGGGATTAAAGGCGTGTGCCACCACTGCCCAGCTGCTAGCTAGCTTTTATAACTTAACCCATTTCTATTTATCTATAAGTTGCCACATGGCTTTGTGGCTTACTGGTACTTTCACATCTTGCTTCTTGTGGTGGTGGCTAGCAGCATCTCTCTCCACTCTTTCTTCTTCCTCTCTATGTCTTGGATTTCCTGCCTGGCTATTACCTGATCCTGCACAGGCCAGAGCAGCTTCTTTATTAACCAATCATAGCAACATATATTCACAGTACACAGAAAGAGCCAGTACTAGCGGCTGTGGGACCTGGGGGCCGGGCAAGACTGGAGAAACCTTGCGACTACACATCTCCAATACTTGGCTCTCACCTTCTGTCTTGTAACATTCATATGACAGATGCATGACTTGGACTGAATGCAATAGCTGATTAGGAACACTCAACACTCACCAGCTCTACTGTAAAGAAAAACAAAAGCAACAAAATATTGCTGCATTTTGAGATGAGTGATAATGGAGGATCACTGTAATCAATGGACTAGTACCTGGAACTCTGTAAGGTTCAGGATCTTGGGACAATAGTATCTTAAGAGAACTATCCAGACATCTACTGCCCCTCTGGTGGGTTAAGGGAGGAAAAAAATAGTTCCAATGAACCACCAGCAAGGCTGCTTACATTAATGGCTACTGCAAAGTTTTGCAACCCCTGTAGGCTTGTGTAACTGGATAAGCCTGAAATCTACTTAGTAGTTTTGCTTTGGGAAATGATTTCATATTATTCTTCAGCAAGCCTACCATGAACTGTAGTGAGGAGCCATCTTGAAAAGGAATATCAGAAACCCCTGCATATACAATTTCTGGGATATAACACACACATATTCTGTGGCACTAGCTCAGTGCTTAGTATCCTAGTAGAGAACCAAACTTGGCTCAGCAAAGTGACTATGATGAAAATCCATCGAGCACCCTATACTGTAGGGATGGATGGGTGACGCAAAATACAGGAGAAGGGAAAGATCAAAGGAGAGGTCCTGTCGGGCGGTGGTGGTGCCCGCCTTTGATCCCAGCATTTGGGAGGCAGAGGCAGGCAGATCTCTGAGTTCTAGGACAGCTTGGTCTACAGAGTGAGTTCCAGGACAGCCAGGGCTACACAGAGAAACCTTGTCGAGACAGGGGGTGGGGGGGAGAGAGAGAGAGAGAGAGAGAGAGAGAGAGAGAGAGAGAGAGAGAGAGATCTCCTCTCTGGCTTCTATGTGCTCTTGCCATTATGCCTTTATAAAAGCCCCAGTCAGTATTGGTGCTATCCCTGAACCTCTAGAACTGCGAGCTAAAGAAACACCTCTTTTAAAGAAAAAAAGAAAAGGATAGCAAGATCAACAGACTTGCACTCTGAGATGAGAAATGGGAGAAACCATGTAGATTCACACCTGTCAGTCTCTCATGATGGTCTAACCACTCCTTTCAGTTCAGTACATGGGTGTCAGAAACAACGAGAGGGAAGTTTTGCTTCCACCAATGCCCACTCACAAGGGCATGCTGAGGTAGCTGGAAACAATGCCCTAGCTCTGTGCTGCTACACTGTCTTAGACTATATGGTCCAGAGAGGAAGTTTCCTTGGGAGTGACTGTGACATACTAAGCTCATATGTGGAGGTACTTCAGTTCAAAGATTTTTTTTTTTTTTTTGAGCTGAGGATCGAACCCAGGGCCTTGTACTTGTTAGGCAAGTGCTCTACCACTGAGCTAAATCCCCAACCCCCCAGTTCAAAGATTCTTAAGGAGAAAAGCCCTAGCCAATGGTTCATATCTTGGTTCATGGTGTGGCAGGGGCAGGGGCAGGGGCAAGGGTACAGCTCCTAATACTTCTACAGTAGCAGCAAAGAACACTACAATCCTTGCTGCTTTACAGTTCCTACTTTTATTGGCCCCATATGCTCTAATGACCGTGGACTGTTCTCAGGACTGGGTGTGACCACCATAAGTACTTTAGGTTCCTTACTACTTGGTGGAGGCAGTGCCAAAGACCCTTATCACAATACAGCCAACATCAACACCACCAAAGGATGCCACTACCACCTGATGTAGATTTTAGAAGTTTATTCCACATCACTCTGCCTGACTGCTGGTGTGTTTGGACCACAGAGCCCAAACAGTGCATATCCTGTTCACATCCACTAATCATACCTAGAGAAAATACAGGGAAGGGCTGGAGAGATGGCTCCGCAGTTAAGAGCATTTACTGTTCTTGCAGAGGACCTGGGTTCCATTCCTGGCACTCAAAAGGAGGCTCATAACAGTCGGTAACTTCAGTTCCAGAGGATTTGACACCAAAATGGCCTACTCTGGCACCAGGCATACACATGGTGCTCATACATGAATGTAGACAAAACACTCATATACATAAAGTAAAGTACTAAGGTAAATCTTTTTTTATAAAGAAATTACAGGAGACTATACTTTGGTGCCTGTCCATCTGGAAAAAAGCTAACAGTTTAAAACAAACTGATACCTGCACATCTTTGGGAGAATGCCACTTACTATAGCCACACTGTAAAAGCAGCTGAAAGAACCATGAGATATACAAATCTAAATGCAGAAACCCAAATCATATTAAAAAAATTTCTAAAAATCATTCTCTAGCAACAAATTCCAAAGAAATGGAAATGGATGAAAGGTCTGACAAATAATTCAGGGGAATGCTTGATAAAAAATGTGATCTAAAAGAATTCAGATGAAAGGTTAGATGGAATTAGGAATACATCTTGGATATGAATGAAAGATTCTGCAAAGAAATTTTGAAAAAGAACCAAACAGAAACTTTGGAAAGGAAAGCCTCAAAAGAACAAATGAAAGATTCAACTTAAAATCTCAAAAAAATAATGAAACAACATATCTACATGGAAGACAGGTGTTTTAAAATATTCCATTCAGAAAAAAGGCAACAAAAATGTAGATAAGTACAAAGTAAAGCCAGGCACAATGGCACATGCCTTTAATCTCAGCACTTGGGAGACCAGAGGCAGGTGGATCTCTGTGAATTCAAGGCCAGACTGGTCTACATGGTTTCAGGACAGCCAAGTCTACATAGAGAGACCCTGTCTCAAACAAAGCAAAGCAAAGCAAAACAAAACAACAAAACCCCACCACCATCAAAACCCAAAAAAGTAAATATGAAAATACCACAATAAAACCCAATGTTTTGTATGCTCATTTGAAAAACTAATTAAAAATAGTAGAAACAGCTGGCCATAGTGTCACAACCTTTAATCCCAGCACTCAGAAGCCAAAGGCAGATGGATCTCTGTGAGTTTGAAGTCAGCATGGTCTACATAAGTGAGTTCCATGTCAGCCAGGGGTACATAGTGAGACCCTGCTTCAGAAAAAGAAGAAAGTAGAAATAAAGAATGAAGAGAGAATTCATGGTCTTTGGCACACTATTAAAGATTAAACACCTATATTGTTAGTATACTCAAAACAAGAGATTAAGCACATAGCAATCCTATTAATGATGTTGGGCATGGTGGTACACACCTATAATCTCTGTACTTGAGAAACTGAAGATCATGAGTTTGAGGTTTATACAGCAAACCTGTCTCAAGAAATAAAACAAAATAGTTAAATAGAAACCATATTTAATGAAATGAGAACAGAAAATTCTCTGTTCTTGAGAATGACACAGGCACCCAAAATCAGGAGGCTTATGTAAATGTAACCCCAACTACAAACAGCCAGAAATGATCTTCTCCACAGCACTCTGTTATCAGACTTGTCAATTACAGTTCAAAATTTAAAATCTGCAAGAGAAAAGTCCCAAGTCACACTTAAGCGCAACTCCGTCAGAATCTAGCAGATTTTTCAGCAGAAACTCTTAACAGACAAGAAGGGGATAGAATGACAGGTTACAAGTCTCAAAATAGTACCAGCCAACTATTAGAAGGTATGGCTGTGTTGGAGTAGGTGTGGCCTTGTTGAAGGAAGTGTGTCACTGTGGGGGTGGGCTTTGAGGTCTCCTATGCTCAAGCTATGCTCAGTGAGACACACAGTTCACTTCCTGTGGCCTGTAGATCAAGATGTAGAATCCTCAGCTCCTTCTCCAAAGTCAAAAGTATCATTATTTGCAGATGATATGATACTATACATAACCAATCCCCAAAACTACCAGGGAACTCTTACAGCTAATAAACACCTTTAGTCAAGAGGCTAGATACAAGATTAACAAAAAAAAAAAAAAAAAATCAGTCGCCCTTTTATATACAAATGATAAATGAGCTAAGAATGAAATCAGAGGTGGCTGGAGAGATGGCTCAGAGGTTAAGAGCATTGACTGCTCTTCCAGAGGTCCTGAGTTCAATTCACAGCACCACATGGTGGCTCACAACCATCTATAATGAGACCTGATGCCCTCTTCTGGCCTGCTGGCATACAAGCAGACAGAACACTGCATATGTAATAAAATAAATAAAGTAAAATAAAAAAGAATGAAATCAGAGAATCAGCATCCTTTACAATAATCTCAAATATCTTGGGGGTAACTCTAACCAATCAAGTGAAAGACCTATGCAACAAGAACTTCAAATCTTTGAAGAAAGAAATTGGAAAAGGTATCAGAAGATGAAAAGATCCCCCATGCTCATGGATCAGTAGGATTAATATAGTAAAAATGGTCATCTTACCAAAAGCAATCTACAGATTCAATGCAATCCCCATTAAAATCCCAACACAATTCTTTACACACCTTGAAAGAACAGTACTCAACTTTTTTATGGAAAAACAAAAAAACTCAGGATAGCTAAAACAATACTGTACAATAAAAGAATTTCTGGAGGTATCACCATGATTTCAAGCTCTACCACAGAGCTATAGTAATAAAAACTGCATGGTAGTGGTATAAAAAGATGTGTGGATCAATGGAATAGAATTGAAGACCCAGACATAAGTCCACACATCTATGGACACCTGATTTTTGACAAAGAAGCCAAAATTATACAATAGAAAAAAGAAAGCATCTTCAACAAATGATGCTGGTCTAACTAGATGTCTGCATGCAGAAAAATGCAAATAGATCCATATCTGTCACCCTCCACAAAACTCAAGTCCAAGTGGATCAAAGTCCTCAACATAAATCCAGATACATTGAACCTGATTGAAGAGGAAGTGTGAAATAGTCTTGAGCTCATTGGCACAGAAAAATCTTCCTGAACAGGACATGAATAGTGCAGATGCTAAGATCAACACTTAATAAATGGGACCTCATGAAACTGAAAAGTTTCTGTAAGGCAAAAGACATCATTAATAGACAAAACAGCAGCTTACAGAAAAAGATCTTCACCCACCCACATCTGACAGAGGGCTGATTTCCAAAATATATAAGGAACTCAAGAATCTAGATATCTTGTTCTAGGTACAGATCTAATAGAGAATTCTCAACAGGAGAATCTCAAATAGTCGACAACAACAAACCACTTAGAGATAGATGTTCAACATCCCTAGGCCTGCTGAATGTGGGTGACAGTTGTGTGGCTTGATCTGTTAGTGCGGTCCCTGGCAGCAGGACCAGGACTTATCCCAGGTGCATGAACTGACTTTTTGGAACCCATTCCCTGTGGTGAGATACCTTGCTCAGCTTTGATACAATGGGGAGGGGCTAGGCTCTCCTTCAATTTGGTGTGCCAGACTTTGTTGACTACCATGGGAGACCTTACCCACTCTGAGGAGTGGATGGGGATAGAGTGGGAGGGAGGTGAGGAGGCGGGAGAAGGGGAGGAAGGGGGAACTGGGGTTGGTTTATAAAATGAAAAAAAAATAAATAAATAAATATATTTAAAAAAAGAGATGTTCAACATCCAAAATTATTCCAAGATTCCAGGCAATTGGATGGAACTAGAAAATATCCTGAGTGGGGAAAGAAAAGAAAGAAAAACATGGTATGTACTCACTCATAAGTGGGTATTAGCTATAAAATAAAGGATAACTAGGCTACAATCCACAGACCCAGACAGACTAGGTAACAAGGGGAGTTCATGGAGGAATGTATGGATCTTCCTGGGAAGGGGAAATACAAAAGATTTTAAGAGTAGACTGAAGGGAGGTGGGAATGGGAACATGAGTGATCAGGTTTAGGGAAGAGAGAGTATTGAAAGGGGGGGGGCATTTCAGGGTCAGGTAAAAACCTTGTGTAAGGGAATCTCCCAGGAATCTACAGGGATGGCTCCTGTTAGGACTTCTAGCAATAGCAGATACATAGCCTGAACTGGCCATCTCCTGTGACCAGGTAAGACTTCAAGTAGAGGGAGTGGGAAACCAACCCAATCACATAACCTTCAACCTACAGTCTGTCCTGTGTATGGGATATGCTAAGGTAACAGTGGACTAGAGATTGAGGGAGTGGCCAACCCAAGATTGGTCTAGCCTAAAACCCATGCCAGGAGAGTAAGCCCACCCTTGACACTGCCTGGCACCAGGACCCACAGGAATATACCTCAATAGTAGAATGCATGTTGAGAATACACATGGGAAGTATTTGCAGAAATTTCTGCTCTTGCTTTACCTATGTTAGCTTTAAATTGTTCTTAATAGTTGAATCATGTAAGATTGCTTGCTGTTACTACAGGCCAAAACTAGTCATACATTGGCAATTTTACATGATTCTAATATTATCTAGTTCTAAGCATCAGGGACTGTTTGGCAATTACCACTAGCCAGAAGAAAATCACTGACCCAATGTGATAGTTTGAAAGAAATTGGCAACCATAAACTCATCGGGAGTGGCACTGTTAGGTGTGGTCTTGTTGAATAGGTGTGATCTTGTTGTAGGAGGTATGTCACTGTGGAGGCAGACTTTGAGGTCTCATATATTTTCAAGCCACACGCAGTGAGACAGACTAATTTCTGTTGCCTGCCAGATATAGAACTCTCAGCTCCTTTTCTAGCACTGTGTCTGCCTGCATGCTGCCTTGCTTCCTGCCATGATCACAATGGACTAAAACTCAGAACTGTAAATGAGCCACCCCAATGAAATGTTTTTCTTTATAAGAGTTACTGCAGTCATGGTGTCTCTTAACAGCAATAGAAACCCTAAGATACCCCCAATCATACTTTTCCATCAAGTGTCTTTAGAAAGTTATTATACCTCACGCAATGTTTTTCCCATTAACTAAATGGGATGAACCGCACACACCTGCATAAATCCTAAAATGCTCATTCATAAACACATCAATATTGATCACTATGAGAAAGGTATAAATGTAGCTTATCCCCTAACTACCCATGTTAAAATTATTGTGCATCTCATGTGGGCAAAGCAATGTTTCGAACAAGCATTTTATAAATTGAAAAACATTATTAAAAATTTTGAGGATAATTATTAGTTAATTATTTCTGGTAACTGGCAGATAATACCTGATCCCTACTACATACCCCTAAACAGATCTATTCTTAGGATGAAACCTGGATCTATACTTATAGTAACATGGTGTGCTTTTGGCCAGGTGCTCACAACAGAATATTTCAAGAACTGTAGCCCATTTCAGGAACTGAAATCTCATTTTTATTAGTTTCAGGAAACCATGTTAATAATACACAATAGTCTCAAGTTTCACACTTGGTGTATAATCAAGCTTTCGGAGAATAGTTGTATTTTCAGATCTAGATAAAAACAAGCAAAGCGAAAGTCTTTCTTACTTTGATCTATATTGTTGGAGCTTAAGATCTACAGTTTATTGATGCTCATTAAGCTTCATTTTAACACTTTGAAGCAATCTTTGGAGTAGGAAGAGCACACAAAGCCAAGATGAAAATAGAATTCTAGGCAAAGGCTTTCTGTAACAGTATCTAATACTTTGAACAAATCAACCTCTTTGAATCTCAGGTTTCTTTTCTTTCCCTTGGAAGCTTCTCTCTCATCTTATGCATTTATTTTACAATGCTGATTTATGAAAGTTAGAGCATGGCTAGTCGTGGTGGCCTTCAGATAAGGCACATACCAGGTACTGGGGAGGTTCCAGCTGAGGATACAGGGTTGGAAATCTATACCTCATGGGATACTTCCCAGAAATGCTGGAAAAGCTACTCTTGACTGTAGAATCATGCAGACTCAAGGTGGCAAGAAAGGGGAAACAGTATCTTGATCCTACTTAACTCACATCCCAAATTTATTCTGGGTTGTTGCTGCAGATAGCAATCTTATTGAATCTTGGGTTTCTTGTAGAGAATAACAACAAAATCAATACTTGCCTTATTTATCTATCACTTGTTATATGCAAAATTGTTTTAGTCACTGGGACCACATCAGGAATGAAAACTCTGTTACATTCAGGATCTGCATCATATGGAAGGGGGTAGAAAAACATAGTATGCCAGGTGTTGACAGTCATTATGGAGGCAGTAAGTCAGGACGCAGAAGCAAGGGAGTGATGGTGCAATGTTGTTACTTTATACAAGACGACCAAAGGAAGGTCTCAACAATAACATGCCACTGGAAACAGACTTGAGGGAAGGGAAAGGAGTATGTAACTCATGTAGAATGTGTTGTAGGAACAGAGTATGTGCAAAGGCCTCAAGGCAGAGTTCCTGGTGTACTTTGAATTTAGCTTCCCCAACATGCAATTTCATTCAGCCATTCAAAAAAAAAAAAAAAAAAAATCACAGATACCCCTGAGATTTCAAGAGTTCTCAGGCTCTATAGCAGCAAATGACAGACTAGATGGCTCCAGGGTTTCACTCAACTGCTGGCCTCAAGATCAGAATTATGAAATTTCACAGTAATTTCAGTTAAACAGATCAGCTTCCCGATACCGATGATAGTGCCAGCTTCTTATGCTTTCAACCTGAACCAGCTTCCCCCATCCTCTGGATTCCTGCAGTCTAAAATTGCCTCTCTGGGTCTTCCTGCACACAGGAGCTGTGATAGGTCAAATGGAGGCTCCTAACCCTGGTAGGTCATTGCATACAATAACCTCAAGATGTCTTTGCCACTGTGCTCCTAGCCACACAGCAAGACAAAATGGGACCTCTCTCCTCTGCTCACCCATTTGCTGGAGGACCACTGCTTCACCTACACCCCCAAGTGGATCTGAAGATTGATGACTGTGGGCTTGTGAGGAAGAAAGGATTGTCTGGCTTTCACATGGCTTACCTTTTTGGTAGTGGCTTCTGGGTCATTTCCCCTAACCAGGAAACTGCTCAGATGAGGTGGCATTCAGTTTGCTGACCTAATATCCTTTTCTTCCTCCATAGATTTTTGCATCCTTTCCTGTTTCTCTTTGAGACTATTTTTTTTTATTATTATTGTTATTACTCGCTCCCACAAAGCACCCTCCAGTCCACTATCTTATCAGTGAATCACCAAATTTGTTTTTGAGTAACCCAGAGAGACCTGTTTATTGCTCTTGCCCTTCTCTCATCCCCTTTTTTTTTGATTTGGCCCTTTACAAACTCAGTTTGCATGCCAGTCTAAGTCATTTAGATCCTCCACCGTCTCCTCCATCTAGTAATAATCTGTCCCACCGTAGATGTCAGTGGAACCACTGAACCTCCTGACCAAGTTAGAGTTCCTGGTGAACCACATTTCTTTTAAAAGTTTATTCAAAATTATACTTGTGTGCACGTGTCTATGTGTGGGTATGTGCACTTGAGTGCATATGCTGGCAGAAGCTGGAAGAGAGCATCAGATTCCCTGGAGCTGGAATTACTGGTGGTTGTTGAGTTGCCCAGTGTGAGTGCTGGGAGCCAAGCTTAGGTCCTCTGCAAAAGCAGTTGCTCTTAAGCTGTTGAGCCATTTCTCTTAACCGAGCAACTGAACCTTACTATCACATAGTGGGGCAACTTGATATGGCATCACCTGATGAAAGAATTTAAATGCGCAACATAAACCATGAAACACTTCTGTGCAGAATCTAACCAAGTCTTTAGAGTTGATTTACTGTAAATACTGGGACTAGAGGGACACTGTAGTGTAAAGAATCAAACATAGAGATCTAGAATGCAGGACACACTTCCAAAGTATTTTCATTTTCTTTTCATAAAGACAGTATTAGGAAAGTAAGAGCTAAGGCATTGGAAGGACAAAAACCTAACAAACAAAACCAAAACAACAACCAGACATCATGGACAGACCTTGATAAAATCCATATTATATGATAGTTTGAATATACATGGAAAAATTTAATAAGGGTTGTTAGAAAATACTGGAGAATTTGTTTATTTTTTTCATGTGATGATAGGTGGCAATATAGAAACTCTTCTTTAAAGGCAACTCATGCAGAGATATTAGATATGAAATGTCCTATCTAAAGTTTACCTTTCAATGATTCAGCAAAACAAAACTACTTCTTTTTCTAAATAGGACACAGAAAGCAAATATACATGGTCCTGGTTCATTTTTGTTAACTTGCCATGTTGGAAAGAGGAACCTCAACTGAGAAAATGCCTCTTTCAGATTGCCTGTAGGGAAGCTTACAGTGTACTTCCTTGATTAATGATTGATATTGGTGGGCCTTCCTATAGGGGATAAGATGGGGAGTAGTAATATGCCAACTCTGTGTAGATCGTCTTAAGTTGTATAAGAAAGCAGTCTGAGTAAGCCAGTAAGCAGCATTCCTCTGTGGTCCCTGCTTCAGTTCCTCCCTTGACTTGCCTTGATTCACTGTAATGTGAAAGTGTAAGCAAAATAGCCTCTTTCCTCTCCAAGTTGCTTTTGGTCATGGCCTTGCCACAAAGACCTATACACATAAAAAAGACCAAAGGCTGAAAATGGATCTAGGCAATACAATTAGGTGCTATTCAACTGTACTATTCTTCTCTTTCAGGGAAGGAGACACAGTAAACTATAGGAGGGATTATTTGGTACAAGATCCAAAGAAGACAGGCACAATAAATTAATAGCCCAAAGAGAAAGATTACTGCCATGATTCTATGTATCATTTCCTAAGATTAAAGGAAACCTAGAAAACTGATGTAGGTGTGGCAAGCTGAGAGTTATATCAACTACTTTTCTATTACTGTGATAAGTCATCATGACAAAGACAACGTCAATGTTTTATTGGGGCCTCGGGTTCCAGAGGACTAACAGCCCATCACCATCACAGTGGGGAGGCATGGCAGCAGGCAGGCATGATGACTGGAGTAAGCTGAGAGCTCACATTGTAAAGTGCAAGCATGCTTTGTGGAAGGCCAGCTCCCCACCTTTTAAAGGGTTCCTATGAGGAGGAGAGAGAGGAGACAGAAACACAGGATAGCTTAGGTAGGACCTGGATCAAAATCCACAGGCACCTTCTGTGTCTTTTTATAACAATGTCAAGGGGTCAGGCAAAAGACCTTCCCTCTTGCTAGATCAAAGCACGCCACACAGCCAAGTGCAAACCCTTCCCAACACCTGATAACCACGCAGGTGGTCAAATCCACTTATGCAGCCCTGCTGGGTAAAGCAAGCTCAGATTCTTGTAAGTTCTCACTAGGAAACCTCTGCGGATCTCTACAAGGAATTAGACAGCAAATTAGAAATGGCAGAGGCCTTTTAATCTCAAAGGCTTCTCCCCAGTGACACCTTTCTTCTAGTAAGGCCATATCTCCCCAAAAAGCAGCACCAACTGGGGACCAAGTGTTCAAATACCCAAGACTATGGGGGACATGCCAATCAAACAACCACAGGAGTGATCTGAATATTACATATGCACTGAGGGAAGGAGGACAACAGTCTGTTGGTGACGTGAGGAGAATAAAGATGTGGAATAGCTCCAGCATGGAATGGCACAGCAGGGAGACAAGGAACTGATCCAGAGTCTGGGGATTACTCTTTTTGTCTACTAACACTCTGAGCTTATTTCCTGTAATAGAGTAATATTAGATTTGAATGATCTGATTATACTCTAGGCCCAGCTTCTTAAACAAGAGGTTGTAAACTCATTTGGGGTCATGCGATTTAATGTTGGGTGTTAAAAAGGAAAAAAAAAAAAAAAAAAAAAGAAAAAAAACCTTTGGTAGCAGTAAAAGGTTTCTGGGGGAAAAAAAAAGCAGTGTACAAGGAATCCAAGGTCTCTCTGACAGTGTTTGTTTCACTGTGTGACTTCACATGTTTTGAACATATTAACATGCACTCTGAGCTATGCATGCTATTATGACATGCGATGCCAACAATTGTTGTATGTTATGGACCGAAGTATTTTCACTACACAAACAATTTTCTGCTCTTACAGAAAGTTTAATTGTGGAAAACAAAGACATATTTTTCCATGATCATTCCTAAATATGTAAATCACAAATTAATGTGTATTTAGATTCCAGTGTAGAATGTTTGATTTTAAAAACTGCTGAGACTTGAGTTTCTATTTTTTTCTAAAAAATGATTCATGTGTGTGTTGTGCATCTCTATGATGTATGCGCACGCACGTGTGCCTGCCCACATGCCTGTGGCATGCAGTGGCTAGACAAGGGCTGTACTTATAGGTGTTGCAGGAAACCTGGCTGGTTATGTGGGTGATAAGATCTGAATTTTGATCCTCATAATTGTGCAGAAAGTGATATTAGCCACTGTCACATTTCTCCAGTGCCTTGAGTTCCATCAAAGATTGTTAAATGAATTTTAGCTTGGAATTAGTATAAAATTTTCAACCGTCTCTGAAATGATCCTAAAAATACTTCTGTCATTTTGTACTACCCATTAATGCAAAGCAGCATTCTCACCTTCAACAATTCCAAGATCAGAATATTAATCAAATGTGAAAAACAATGAAGATGTTCTTGGTACTGAAGTACCAAAGATTCGGTCAGCTTTGAACCTTCATGTAAAAGAAACACATCTGCACTACTGCACTTTCTGTATAGTATTGACACTGCCTTATCCAATAGACTAAAACGTATTGAGACTAGTGACCTTTTAGCTAGCCTTGTATTACAACCTCAGCCCAGGAGTTATGCTCTTATCTTAGTTAACAATTAATGAAGATATTTTGGTTTGTAAAGGCTTTATTTCTGGATGTCTATATTTTTTTTGGATGTCTATATTTTAACAAATACTTTTAAATACAAAAATCAACAGATTAGTACAGTCAAATGCAAGATAAAGTGCTCAGTTACCTAAATCATCGTATTCTGGAAAAGAGTCCTGGAGAAACCCTGAAAGATCCAACAGCACTCAGTACAGTCCATTCTCTAGTAATGATTTTCTGTTAAGTCCAAGCGCTTTTGTTTCAAACACTAGAAGTGGCAGTATTCTAAAAATGGAAGGCCACATTTGACCTCTAAAAAAACACCCAAAAATGGACTTTTCCTATTTTCAGCTTGATCATTTATAGTTATCTTAGGACACTTCTGTTTTTGCAACCTTTTATGTAAACATACTCCTTAACTTTTAATTAAGCATGTTGGTTTTTTGTTCGACTTTCATCAGTTTCTTTCTTGGTAACTCTTTTTGGTCAGGGGAATAATGACCAGCAAGGCGTTTCCTTAAACACATGACTTTGAATCCAAGAATATCTGAAAGAAATCCTTTTCTGGTGGTAGGGGGGATCCATTCATCCATATCACTTTCAAGGCACTCAGCAGTAGGGCAGTGGTTGAAAATCTCTGGTTGTGTCAAACTAGATATAACAGGACTTTTGGATTTCTGGCTAGGTGTTTTTACATTCTTTGGATAGGATAAAGTGGCTTGATGCTTCCCATTTTCAGGAGAAATTTTTGTTTTATTATAGTTAGCATTAAGATTTGAATATACAGAAGGTAATAGTCCACGTAAACCATGAATTCTTTGGTGGAAGCCTGCAACTGGAGTTGACTGTGAACATGGAACAAAGTCTTGGCTTTCTTCAAAATCACATTCTGAATCTGACTGAGAACTTGCTCTTGGATACATTGACACTGATATGCTTTGCAAGGGTAGTTTTTGTGAAGGACGGCTGCAGTTTTCATCTATAGGATGATTTTCTGTGCAAGATGCTTCCCACGGCAACAAAACATCCTGTGAAATTTTGGTAATTTCTGTACCAGCGTCTTTATTTTTAGCAATACCATCAAAAAGATCAGCAGAAGCATTGTAGCTACCTTCATGATCAGCAGAATAACTTTGTGTTAAGTTATTATTGATGGGCCTGTGAACTAATTCTTTTGCTATATTTGTATTTCTTGGACTATTGCAAAGAGTCTCTAAAGGATATGTAAGTTTCCGGCATATTGTAAAATTGTCATCTTGGTTCTCTGACCATCTATAATACTGCTTATTTTCTAATTTGTGAAGATAAGAAACATCACTGTATTTCTTAGAACACAAGCTTGCCAATTTTCCTTTTGATTCTGAACGTGATTTCTCTCCACATCCATTAAAGTATTTGGTACTAAGATAAGAACAGTCACTTTTTGAGGCACTAGGCCTGAGTGAAATGCCATCCCTTTGTTGAAGGACCCCAGTAGTCCTCTTTTGGGTAACTGATGATGCCATATCTTTTGAAGATGTAAACAGAGCTGACAGGCAAGTATCTGGTAGAAAATACTCTGAGATGCCGCTTCTATTACTGCCTATAGAGACGGCCTCTGCTGTCTTGTTGGGTTTTGATTCTTTTTTAATTTGAGGACTTGGATTAGACTCACAGTTGGGAAAAGTCTCTTTACTAGAGTTTTCTTTCCCCATTGCTTGTGATGACCTTAAGCCGAAAGGTAGTGTATTCAAGGCTCCAGTGTTTCTCCTGGGAGTCACAGATAACCTGCTGTGCTCTGTGTGGAATTTATCAATGTCATTCTCTGTACCCTGTTTTCTAGCCTTAGCGTCTGTCTCAGTTACAGCAATCTCACTTTCAACAACTGCCAGAAACTTGTTCAGGCTTTCAGAGAAGGGCAGATCATCCCAAATCAAGGAGTCACAGTTCTGGAAAGTATTTGTTCTTTCCTCATGTCTGAGTGATGACGATGTAAATGCAGATCTCTCTTGAAGGATGGTGGTAGTATTTATGTCACGTTGCTGGTAACATGGGATGTCATACTGGGAATCTTCATTTTTAATTTCTGCTTCACTGTAGCACTCTTCATTATCTTCTTCAAAGGGTTCTTGCATTTGTGAAGGGAATAAATCAGAGTCAGACAGCCCAGCTTCATGAAAACTGGGGCAAATTGGACTCAGATGATTAGCTTGTACACCAAATTCTCCACCCAACTTTCCTGTTGTGTTATTCTTGTCCATACAAGAAACAAGGCTCCGGGAACTCTGTAGGGGATCATGGCAGTTCTTGGAACCAGTGACTTCAGAAAAGGAGATGTACTGCCTGTTTTGGTTAGGAGTACCACTGGCCACAATTTGTTCTGAAGCTGAAAAGTCATTATTAGCTGTTACTGGTGAGTCAGTAGAAGTCAGTTCAAGTGATGGCTGCCAGAATCTGAAAAGATCATCTCTGCTATAGGACTCCAGAAAACAGGATGTTTTCACAGAGCCATCTATGCTGCTAAGATCACTGTCTAAGTGATCTGAAGTGAGTGAGTTGCTACTATACTCCTGAGAGTCACAATGAGGTTTCTTGAAATTGGAAGTGTGAAAAAGCTGATTTAAGTAGGCGATGACAGTAAAACCTGTAACATGTGGGTCAGGCAGAACTATCTGAGAAGCTACTAGTGTTCTGACTTCTCCTTTGTGCTTACAGCATGGCTGCAAGAAGTTACTGGTGGCTGAGTCATGTTCACATACATCTTCAAAATTCTATGAAAGAAGTAAATGAATTTAAATGAGAACAAAATGGCTTTCTCTTGGCTCAAGGAGAAAACATGGATTTAAAGGTTAAACGAGATATCATGATAACTCCTTTAACTCCAACTCTTGTACTATTACTGAAAGAATAGCACATACCGAAGACTATGAACTTGGGCACAGAGACTTAACTTCAAATCCTTGTTTCAGCAGTTACTAGGAATGATGGGGTTCTGGATATATTATTTAACTCCTCTGTGCCTTATTTTCTCATTTATGAAATAAAGCCTGTTGATTAACAATAACAAAATTGTATAATACTTAGTATCCTATAAATGCTGGTACTATTATATTTGTGAAAGAAAGAATAGAAAAAGGAAAACTAAAGCATACAATTGTGGTGGTATTGTGTTCCCAACAATATTGTGCACCCTAATAAAATTTATCTGGGGTCAGAGAACAGACAGCCACTAGAACAGAGCCAGAAATGGTGGCTAGAAAATGGGTTAGAGCAAGCCATAGCAGAAGTTGGGCAGGTGGTGCACGCCTTTAATCCCAGCACTTGGGAGGCAGAGCTAGCCAGGATCTCTGAGTTCAAGGCCACTTTAGAAACAGCTAGGCATGGTGACACAGCCTTTAATCCCAGAAATCCAGCCTTTAATCCCAGGGAGTGATAGCAGAAAGCAGAAAGGTATATAAGGCCTGAGGAACAGGAACTAAGTTAGTTAAGCATTTGGCTGGTTTAGCATTCAGGCTTTGGAGCAGCACAGTTCAGCTGAGAGCCATTGGGACGAGGACTGAGAAGCTTCCAGCCTAAGGAAACTGGATCCATCACCTGAGGAACTAGCAAGGTGAGATAGCTGTGGCTTGTTCTGTGTCTCTGATCTTCCAGCATTCAACCCAATAACTGGCCTCAGGTTTGTTTTTATTAATAAGACCTTTAAGATTCTTGCTACATACAATATTTTAACAAAGTAAAGTTCCTTAGCTTTTGGTTTCTGTCTTTGGGTTTTCCCATCTGGTAGTACTATATTCTCTCTACTACATCCCATTTAGAGTGTAATCAAATTTCCATTTGTTCTTTTTAGTTTAGAATAGTTTGTTACTACTCCTTCAGAGTTAGTACATTTTATCTCTTTCTACTATTATGTATATGTATTTAATTTAAGAACATTCTTCTTAATCTATGTTTTTTTTTTAGCTCTGTAGCTCTGGCTGGCCTTGAACTCAGAGATCGATCTGGCTCTTCCTCCTGAGCAATGGGATTAAAGGTGTGTACCACCATACAGGCCTTAATATATTTCTAATGTTTTAAATCAATATTCAGGTATTTTTGTCTTTGAGGTTATTTCTCTCCTTTTATAGAAGACACAGAATTTTACTATGTAATTTGTACAGAACTTAGAGTAAAAGAAATCTTTCAAAACCAAGTATCTAATACTTTTTGCAGTTCATAATAAATTCCCCCCCTTTAAAGCCCTGAAAACATTGAATTGGGCTTCTTTGGCTTTTATAATAGGAGTTGTAACCTACAATATTAAAATAAATCATGTGTAAGCTATTTCTGTAGTTTCAAGTGCTCCTACAAGCTCTAATCCCTACATAACTTCTAAAAACAACTTGGAGAATTACAATCATCTCATTACAATGGGGATCAAGAGGTCATTCAAAAGGAAGCTGCTCTCAATTACCGTCACTCCAAACACAAAGCTTTGTCCAACAAAACAATTTTCCACTGCTGTGGTCAATAGGCTCTGCCTTCTGACACTGTCCAGGGGTTCTGGGATTTCACTAGAATCCTCAAGGTACCTTTGGGGAAAAAAAAATAAAGTGATGAACTTTGAAATTTTACCACTGCAGTAAAATCAGAAGACACAATTATTTTAAAATATGGCACAAACCTTGTCAGTTACACATAGAGGAAAAAAAAATATGACCTTGGCATTTTGTCCCTACTAGACCCCCATAGTATAAAAAGAGAAAAAAACATTTAAAGCCTCATGAAAACCCAAGGTCTGGGGAAGGAGCTTAGCAGGAGACTAGCATGTGGAAAGTCTGCCCTAAGTTCAATCTATAGTACTGAAGGAGAAAAGTATACACTTACTTAATCTCCAGACCCCAAAGCTACACTAGGGAAAAGTGAAAGCAACAGTGGCAGGTGTGGTATTTTTCCTTCCTTGTAATTCTGGATGTGGTCCTTGTAATGTCCCTTTCCTAAATGAATTTGCTCTAAGGTACAATCATATGAGCATGTTTCTTCTGAAAAATGACCAAGGAAAGAGGGAAGATGGTTGACAATGAGACAATTCTTATATGGATTCTTAAAGTCTCAAGGCTGTGTCTCACTGGGTCAGCATGGTAGTTTGAATGTAACTGACCCCCATAAGCTCATAGGGAGTTGCATTATTAGGATGTGTGGCTTTGCTGGAGGAAGTGTGCCACCATGAGGGCAGGCTTTTGAGGTTTCCTATTCTCAAGCTATACCCAGCATCAGTTCACTTCCTACTGTCTGGGGATCAAGATGTATAATTCTCAGCTCCTTCTCCAGCACCATGTCTGCCTGCACACCACCATGGCCTGCCATGATGATAATGGACTGAACCTCTGAACTGTAAGCCACCTTAGTTAAATGTTTTCCTTTATAAGAGTTGCTGTGGTCATGGTATCTCTTTATAGTAATAGAAACACTAACTAAGATAGTCAAACTCAAGGGATAAATCTGCAAAGTGACTGAAAGAATTGACTAACTTGGATTAGAGTTTTATATTTTAAATAGTAACCCCAAACTTAAAACATATGTATTTATGCAACATTTTCTTTTTCCAGTAGATTACCTTTTAAGGAAACTGATGGCCTGAGATAAAGAGTTTCTTTTTATTAAACGCAAATACCTTTAACACATGTATTTTCAAATCCTACTGGCATGCTAGAAGAGCAGTCAGGTAAAAGAATGCTTTAAAGACTCTTACCTCTTCAAACCAGTGGCAGTGAGTCCAAAAAATGTGTCTAAGCAGCTCCCAAACACAGTAATGATACACAATTTGCTGGACTCTGCCACTTTTACGGAAAGTCTGTATCTGTAACTGGCACTTTCAGCTTTGCCAGTAGAGCCACACTTGGGACAAGTAAACCTAGAAAAGTTGGGGAGACAGCACAGAGTTGTCCAAATTTAGGATGATAGTTTGTATAGCAATAGCAAACTTAATTCTTCTTAAACTCTTTACAATCAACAACTTTTTTTTTCTCTTTCCTGAGACAGGATCTTACGTGACATAACTGGCTCCAACTGTTATGTAGCTAGGGCTGGCCTTGAACTCTTGGGACCCTTGACCTCTACCTCCAGGAAGACGGGACTATAGTCATGCACTACTATAGCTAGTTTGATGAACTTTATAGATTTTAGTACCACCAAACTGAAAGAAACATACCAAACTGTTAAGAAACTGATGGGCAACAATGTAACAAAATAATAACCTTGAAATAATTATATACCAAGAATTTACTTATAAGCCAGGCAGATCTCTGAATTTGAGGCCAGACTGGTCTACAGAGCTAGTTCCAGGACAGCTAGAGCTACACAGAGAAACCCTGTCTTGAAGAATTAAAATACAATGTCATTAAAATTTGCTTGTATTTTTCTTAATGTCCTGAAACTAATGGTTTTAAAAAGATTTATTTTTCTTTATGTGTATGTATCTGTATATACTGGTGTACAGATGCCCTCTGTGAACAGAGGTATTGGATGCCCTGGGGCTAGAGTTCTGATCTTCCCAACTCCTAAAAATTACTTTAATCCACCAGGATATGTTAAGAATATTAGATTATAAAAACTAGGTATCAAAGGCATACAATTTAACTTGTCAAGATAATAAGTTAATATGTGATTGTAACCAAAGGAAGTTAAAAATGCACATCAAGTATAAATCTCTTGTTGTATACTGCTTGGTCTTGGAATATTTACTAGATGCCTGAAATCCTGAGGACTGGGTCTGTAAAATCCAATGCACAGGAAAGACAACAAAATCAAGTGATCACTATGGCACAGATCTTATCAAACTAAATCTGCTTCTTACTGCAGTGCTTATATTGTATTTTCCTCAGGAATTCTTGCCATGTCTTGCTGGGCAAATTCTTCACCACTGAGCTATAGGCCCAGGTGGTATTTTCCTGCTCTAGTCTGCAATATCTTAGAACTGTGAGTTTCATTTTTTATGATATATGGTAATGGGAGAAACTAGGGTCGGTCTTATTTTTCCATGTTGCAATAATTTGGCTTAGACAGTGGGAAGCAGAAACAGAAACATCCAAGTTAACAATGGTTTCATATGTTTGATTGCTGCCAGGGAGCTAATTGGTGCAGTCTATACTCCTTAGCTCTTGAAATGATTCAACACTATCATAGATTTGTGCTAATTATTACTTTTTTTGGCAACATCGAAGATGAATCTGTATGAATCCATTCATATAATTTAATCTAAATCTGCTAGACTGTGCTATAAGATGGCCATAGAATAAGGAAAACTGACATACTATAATATAAACCTATTTTTATTAGTCCCAAGGTATAATAGAGTGAATTGTTTCAAGTATACATAATAAATTCTTTAGAGTTTGAAAGTAATAATGTATTTATATATGGTGCAAAATTACTAGCAAATCTTAAATTAATATACATCAGTATTTTGTATTTATGAAAGTTTCTAGCACACATCAATTCATTCTCTGTTTACCCTCTTCACAAATGGGAAAACTGGTTTGAATTTTTGCCCAAGGTGGCAGTGAATTTTGACTCAAATCTGAAACTGTCATTTCCTATCCTGAAGTTCTTAATTTTTTATCATAACTATAAAAAATATGATTGATGACAAATAGAATGGCAACGATAGCTTGACAAAACCCAGGCTTATTTGTTTTACTTTTATAAAACATAAATATATTGAAGATATTTACTTTTATAGTCCTTAATCTTTGAAATACATGTTAATATGATTTAATATAGATTAGCACCTCTCAAAAACTTTAACAGCATACCAATCACCTGAGGATCCTGCTAAAATTAAAATTCTGGTTCTGTAAGCCTGGAACAAGACTCATAGGATAATTCTGTATTTCTAATAAGCTCCCATGTGAAGCTGATGGAAAAGCAAGGGCACAGACAATATATTCAAAAAACAGAGACCTCTGATTTAAATTCTCAGACAAGCGGAGCTGCCTTGAAGACTCTCAGAGCAACTGGAAAGGATGCTCTCCAAACTGTTGAGCTGCCTACAGGCTGTGTAATGTACCCCAGGTTTCCAGCTATCATGAGAAGTCATCCATGCTGGGCTGGGCCTTGGTGATGCAGCGGTCTCTGAGTCATTTCTGCTCATGTACCCATATTCCTGTAAGTAACCCCAGGAAAACCCACTGGTTCACTAAACTGGACTTCGGTCTGTTGTCAGTTCCCTATCTGGGGTGAGTAGACATTTGTTCAAGTCTCCCCAGGAACAGTGCCTCACAAGTAGCTCTGATTCCCATTTCCAGTCAGGGAAAGGAATTTATGAGTGTTGAGACAGATCCTTAGACTAAAGGAACTATAGATTTATTCTATTAAGTTACTCAGAAGATAATTTGCATGTTTGAGTTGGGTATATTTATCATATATAGCACAGACAGCCTACGTGGATAAATCTCTTATTTATAATTTTTGGCATAATATACATCACATATATGTCATGCTGAGTGTTCATGTACATACTTGGTAGTTAAGTACTTACATAAAAAACTTAGGGCCAGGCGGTGGTGGCGCATGCTTGTAATCCCAGCACTCGGGAGGCAGAGGCAGGTGGATCTCTGTGAGTTTGAGGCCAGCCTGGTCTACAAAGCAAGTTCCAGGACAGCCTCCAAAGCTACAGAGAAACCCTGTTTCGAAAAAACAAAAAACAAACAAAAAAACCCAAAAAACTTAAGTAACTTCTATATTGATGCCTTATCTTTGTATCATGGAACTCTTCCAACTGAAATCTAACTTGAATTCCTAATAAAATGCTGAAACTAAGGTGAGGTTTTCGGAGACCTACCTATTACTACACTTAGAAATATTTATGATTACCGCTCTAATCTCTCCCCCAAAGTGCTTCCATGACGTGGTAAGACTCTGAAAATTCTAATTTGTGTGTTTGTATGTGTGCAGGTGTCTGTGGAGGCTAGAGGGTGATGTTGGGTGTCTTCCTCTACTTCTTTCCAATTTAAATCCTCAGGAGTGCAGGGCTTGTCACTTGTTCAGAGGACCACACTGGAGTTATAATGACCCCCCAGTCATCACGATCAGCCTTTTCTCAACTACTATGCCTTCAAATTCATCTCCATTAAATTTGGTGTAGCCTCATTTCGAGATCTTCTTATGGCCAGGGAACTTGCACTTGGCTCCATGCAGGGCCTCAATCACATGTTCCTTATTCTTCAGCTAGGTGTGCATATACATGTCGACCTGGGCAGTGTGAACCCTAGTCAGTGTGCCCCAGGGCTTCCCCAAGGGCACCCCACATACATTTCTGGAGGTCAGACTGGGGAAAGCATTGATATAAGAGACATGACTGTCCACCATAAAATTGTCTTCAAGGTTCCTTAGGAAAACCTGTGTAAGCAACAGGCTGCATATAGTCCCAGGTTGCTGCTCTTTGCAGCCACTGCATATTAGATCCCTAGGAGGAATCTAATTTTGGTTTGAGATAAGAGTCTTTCATTGAATCTGGAACTTACTGATCAGCAATACTACCTACCAGCAAGCTCTAGGCATCATCCTGCATTATAGACAAACACCAACGTTTTAAAAACCATGGTGTGGGGTCCTGAACTCAGGTCCTCATGCTTGCACAGCGAACACTTCATCAAGTCATCTCATTAGCCCTGAGGATATTCTTTAAATATCTCTACTGCTTAACTTGGGAGGTTAAAAAAGAAGTTATCTCCATTGGACACAAAACACCTACTATGGCTGCCATTGCTAAGGATTTGGGGGTAAAAACGGATCTGGAAAGGCTATGGTGGGGGGACTCATCACAAACTTGGCTAAGGTAGTGGGGGCAATGGAAAAGAAGAATTTCTGTTTTCTACATTGGTTGATTTCCAGTAAGAAAAAAGGAAAGGAGAAGTGAAAGCAGGAAAGGTAAAACATCAGAATTGACTTGTGTGTGTGGTATTGTTAATGTAATATGAATAGACACATTGTTTCTTTCTAGTGGATTAAATTTTCACAGGTAAGGATCATGTGCTTTGGGGTTTTATGCATCTAAATGATGCAGCTGGAGCTCTTTTCCTGTGGGATTTTAAGTGGAATTTGAATATAAACTGCACTGTTAGTTCAGAAGTAATATGGCAAGTATGAATGTAGACCCTAGTCATATTGTTTAGCCTTGAATGCTTATTTCTGCCCCTAACTAGTTAGTTGGGTGTGTGATTCATTTTTCTAAGCTTCAGTTGTCTTCAAATTTGGTATCAACAATAGCACCCACTTCATAAAAATCCCTTGTATTAAAGGAATACAGTATCTGCAAATCTCCTAGCATCATTCTTAGCACATAGGAAACATTCATATGTGGTATATATTGGTAACATTGGTCTAAAGGGCTAACAGTATTATTATTGTTCAACCCAAACTTTTGTGAAAGATTATCTTCATGATAAATGCTTGGTCTGTTGGATATGGTAATGTAAGCCTGTGATCTTAGTACTTGGGAAGCAGTGGCAAGAGGATTACAAGTTCCAGGCCAGCTGGGATATATAGTGATACTCTATCTCACTTGGAAAAGAACATGAAGTTTTAAAAATACTTTGTATCTATATAGCTGATTATAAAAATCTCCCTATTTGAGATGCTTAGACAGAAGGGCTGCTCCAAGTTTGAGGTTAGATTGTGATATACAGTGAGTTCCAGGCCAACCTGGGTCATAGAGTAAGACCATGTCTTAATCCCCTGCCATCCAAAACAGTGGCAGTGGTAAGATTAAATTCAGGCATTCTGGTTCCATAGAATAATGCTGTCAACCATCATGATATACTGCAATAGGAAAAGTACACTTGTATGAGATTTTCAGTAAAAATGGGTGCCATCTTAGAAATCCTTATATATCACGTTTTGTACTAGATTTCTGTGCATTATCTCTATAATTATTCCACATTGTATGTATCATTATTCAATTTTACAAATAAGTATTTAGGCTCACAGGATCTCCATCTCTTGCCCTGTGACATAGTCTGAGTAGCTGCTACTACCCATCTGTAATTTTATGAACTCTAAATATTTCATAGTGTTTTTAAGAAAGGTTCCTGATTTCCACCTCAAACTTCATTTAATTCTAAATTGGTCAGTGACCATTGAAAATTTTTAGCTCACTAATTCTATTTACATATTACTAGGTGTTACTAACAATCTTTATCTTAAGTCTAGACACAAAGTTGCAGAAGAACTCTGAACCCAACTTTTCACTTCTAGTCAACAAAGATAGGTGGTATACCTTGGGCTCTCAACTATACTTGGCTACAATGATTTTATCATGGTATTCAGATGTAGCCAAACAATGTTGTTGATATACAATAGATTACTAGAATTTGAGGATATCTGACTTCAGAGTACTTGCAAAAGTTTCTGAGCACTGACATGACTTAAAACATTGTAGACTTTGAAACCAGGGGTAGCACAACAGAACTGTGAATTCCAGACCAGCTTGGGCTGCAGAGACCCACTCACTAACAAACATCCATCCATTTTGAAGCATTTGTTTTTCAGATTTAGATTAGGAATACTCAACCAACAAAGTTTATGCAAATATTCTTAAATCTTCAAAGTTCTGGAATCTGAAATGCATCTGATTCCAACCATTTTATAAGTAATAGTAAGCATGGTGCCAGCTACTAAATTTACTTATATATAATTAAAAAAATTAAACTGGGCGGTGGTGGGGCACATCTTTAATCCCAGCACTTGGGAGGCAGAGACAGGCGGATCTCAGTGAGTTAGTTAGGCCAGCCTAGGCTACAAAGTGAGTTCCAGGACAGCCAGGAGTATTATACAGAGAAACCCTGTCTTGAAAAAACAAACAAACAAACCAACCAACCAACCAACCAACCAGCCAACCAAAAAAACCCAAACACTGAGGTGAGGACCATGAAAAAACAAACATTCTTAAAACTTCCCCATGAAACTGAATTAGCACTCAATTCTGTTATTGTAAGATTAACAGAAGAGCCAACCCTGAGAATTCTCACTTTTTCCAGGGTTCCTATGAGGAGAAAGGGATAACAAAATATTAGATAGAAAGATAGCGAAGAGGAGAAAGACAGAAACACAGCATAGCTTTAGGAGGACCCGGGTCAATACCCAATGGCCCCTTCTGCCTCTTCAAAAGGGTTTTTTATAACAATGCCAAAGGGCAGGGCAAAAGACCTCCCCGCTTGCTAGATCAAAGCATACTGCACAGCCAAGTATAGATTCTTCAAAACACCTAGTAACCACGCCCATGGTCAAATCATTCCCTAAAGCAGCTCTGCTAGGTAAAGCAAGCTCAGATTCTTGGACCCTGATAAGTTCTCACTAGGAAACCTCTGTGGGTCTCTGCATCCTCACATATGGTCTTTAATTTTACCTTTTGGAGTCAAGGACTATACGAGAGAAGCACCTTTGACATGATGGATATATAAAACTCGAATTTTGGAGAGCAAGCACTGAGGCAAGAAGGAATTTCCGTCTTCTATTCATGTGTCTATATCTTGTCCTATAAAAGAAAACAAGCATGGGACTCAACACAAATGTTAAATCACATGTGAATTTTTTTTCTTATGAAAACCAGTCAGTCAATATTATCTTTTGTTTCATTATAAAAATGAAGACATTAAGTGTCAATATACTGGCTTTTTTTTAAGTACTGGGAGATTAAATCTAGGGCCACATACATGGTAATTAAGCACCCCATTACTGAGCTACATCCTAAGCTCTATAATGAGGTACTGAAAAACTGAACTACTGCTTCTGAATAAGTAGTATATTCTAGTAATTCAGAAGAGACATCATTTAGCTTGTTCACATGTTTTTTTTAAATAAATTTATTCATTTATTTATTTTATGGCCTGGCTGCAATTTCTGCTCCCTCTCCTTCTCCCAGTCCCTCTTCCCACTCCCCTCCTTTCCTACCCCCAATCTACTTCTGCTCAGTTTTTGTTTAGGAAAAGGCAGGTCTCCCATGAGTATCAACAAAACATGGCATACATAGTTACAGTAAGACTATAAACACCTCCCCATGTATTAAGGCTGAGCAAGATGACCCAGTATGAGGAGTAGGGTCCACATATTTTACAAAAGATATTATTAGTTGTGCTTACAATTTTAATGGGAAGGATATTCCATGAACCAACTTCTTCCTTTTCCCTGTGCTTTTGAGGGTTCTCCCTATTGTTTATAGGCTGGTCTTGAACTCATGGGCTAAAGTGATCCTGAGTAGCTTCAATTACTTGGACAGAAGCTGAAAACTGCTTTAGTAGATTTCATTGAGTAGATTTTTACAGTTTGGGCATAGAAAAGGGACTTACATCTAGCAAATAAAAATATTTATTTAAGGTCTAGGAGGTCAGGTTTTGTTTTTTTTTTTAAACATTCCTTGTTTATATAAGCATATATCAAATAAAAGAGCAATGTTCTCTAACTTCAACTTAAGTTCTTTAAATTGTACATGGCTTACTGATTTTCTCATGGATTAGCTTATACTAATAAGCTAATAAAATAAATGTTTTCAAACAAAGGATTCTGTGTTTCAGAGAATTATATCCATTTGTAAAAATGTATGACCTGTTTTGGAAACTGGTATCAGCAAATTCTGGCAGTGGAATTCAGTTAGGCATACCTTTTCAAGTATCATCACCAGAAATGTGTTGACTGTGTGAATCCTGTAAAATCAATGATATTTTGGCACCATATTTCTTTGTTTGGGCATTTTTTTCCTTATTAATCTTTTGCTTGTACATATTGGTTTCTGAATTTTTATGGATTTTGTTTTTGTGTGTATATCTGTGTGTTTTTCTTTTTTTAAATTCTTATTTGTTTGTTGCTTTTTTTTCCTCAACCAGTTTTTCCCTTTTATTGGAAATAGATTTTCCCCCCCTCACATAATACAACCTGATTACGGTTTCCTCACTTTCTACACCTCCCAGTTCCTCTTTACCTCCCCTCTCATTCCAATCCATTCCCTTTGTCTTTTATTAGAAAACAAACAGGCTTCTATGGGATAATAATAAAATATACTAAAACAAAATTAACATACTAGAATTGAACAAAACAAACAAAAAGAAGGAAAAAAGCCCAAGAAAAGGTACAAGATTATTGTGGGCCTATCTTCAGGAGGTCTAACATAGAATTCGATAGTCTATGTGGATATTCAAAATGACTCTTTATGCACAGTGGTACTTTACGGTACTATCCCTTGACAGGTAGGCTTATGCTGTTTAAGAAAAGCAGCTGAATGGGAAGCTGGGAGCCAAATAGTATGCAGTGTTCCTTCATGGTCTCCGTTTCAGTTCCTGCTTCTAGGTTCCTGCCTTGGCCTCCCTCTGTGATAGACTATAAACTGTGAGCCAAATAAACTGTTTGCTCCACCATCAAAAATATTCTTTATGAATTTTAATACATAGGCATTTTAGATGGATTGATTTTTAATTTAACCAAGTCACTGTGCTGTATTGTGGATACACATTTTTTCCCCCAAGTACTAGGATTGAACCCTGACCTCACATGCACTAGGCAAGCACTTTACTACCAGGCTAGACTTTCAATATCTTTTTAAGAGAGGGCCCTGTAAGTTTCCCAAGGCTGGAATTTGTGGTTCTCCTGACTCAGCCTCCGAGTAGGTAGGATTACAGATCTGTGCCACCAGGACTATCTAGATAATACAACTTACCAATACAAGAAAAACAATACAAGTATGACATTTTAGAATTAATTTATAAATTATGCAAGGATGAATTGCTTACATTTTAAGGTTGGTTGCTGCTTTTTATTTAAGAGTTTATTGCCCTCTAGTGGATCTAATATGTATGTAAAAACAAAACAACAATAACAAAATTGTAATTTACAGGTAAATTAAGAATTAAAATGAAAGGGTTCAGATTTTTTTCCATTATTTTCAATATTGGTGCTTTACCTACCAAGTCATAGTGATAAAAAGAATTTAAGAATTAAAATGAAAGAGCTCATTTTTCTTTTTTCATTATTTTTACTATTGGTGTTTCACCTGGCAAGCCCAAACGGTAAAAAGATACTTCATTCATTGAACAAAGGATAATATTAGAGGAAGCTCCTTTTAAGCACCCAAGAGTTTGTTTTTTTCTTTGTTTTCATAACCTGTATCCTTCATTATAAATATCTTCTATCTTATATCTCTACTACTTGGCATGGATTATGGTGAATGCATATTTGATAAGGTACCAGGATTGAATAAGTACTAAAATTAGGAAAACATTATAGACTCGAGAACAACTTCATATCTGGCTTGCCTTATAATTTTCTCTTCTTTCTATTTTGTTGGGAAGGATGATGGAACAGTATTATATTTCTTTCAGCTCCATCAGTCAGCAAACCATGTTCCAACTTAATAAGCTCAATATATTTACTTATTGTAATATACTGTACACTTGCTAAATGCCAATTGTTGTTATATGTAAGTTAAGGACAGACAGACACAGTCCTTTCCTAGTTATTAGATTTATGTTTAGGAGATGACAGAAAAATGATGAAAGAACAAAACAAAACCTCCGCACTGGTGACAAGTTATATAAGTGTGTACACAATACCATGAGAAAATATAGAGATTGATCAGGTTTTTGCTTGGAGGTGGGGTGGGTTAAGGGGAGAAACAGGATTAGGATAATATAATTTTGTTTAGAAAAAAGTATTTTCTGTCAGAGTGATGACATTAAAAAAAATCATTAAAATTTTTTATACATCTAAAATGTTTTCTCAATGTATAGTTCTGGGGGGAGTATTTATTTTATTTTTATTTATATGTATGTGTTTGTCTCTAGATGTATATGCATGTGTGTGCAGGTGCCCACAGATCTCCTGGAAGTAATATTACAGGTGGTTGTGAGCCACTGGATATGGGTGCTGAAAACTGAGTCCAGATTCTCTACAGAGCAGCAAGATCTCTTAACAGCTAAGCCATTTCTCCCCTAGATGTATAGCTTTTAGAATAAGAAAAACACAACAAAAATGCTAGGTAGGAAACTTAGCAATAACACAAGGAAACATCAGCTCTTCCTAATCTCATACATATGAAAGCAGAAATAAGACTGGGAAGGAGTCAGGGGGAAAGTCTAAGTGTTATGCACACTGAGGAGAACTAATTGTCCCTTTGTCTTCCAGAGATTGTCTAGGTCAGTGTCCATGAAGGAAGGCACAGGCTTAGTCTTAAAGCTTTATGGGGAACCACACCTTAGCAAAGATACTTCCTAATTTATCATGAAAAAGAATTGTAACAAGGAAGCTGGGTGTTGTGGTGCACACCTTTAAGTCCAGCACTCAAGGCATAGGCAGGTACATCTCTGAGTTCAAGACCAGCCTGGTCTACATAGTTAGTTCCAAGACATCCATGGCTATACAGAACTGTCTTAGAACACCTTCTCCTCCTCAAATAAAGAAAGAGAAAGAGAGGTATAACTTCATGTTAAGATGAAGTGTAAAAAGAAAGGTACTAAATGAATGACCATGGACTGAATGAATATGTAGAGCATCCTCTTGACTCTAGAGCTAGTTCTGTCAATGACAACGAGGGTAAATAGAAAGGGGAACTGTGGGACACGAGAAGGGAAAGAAGTACCTCTAGTTTGTCTTTCTTAGTGAGTCCAGAGACTTCAATGCAATCGATAAGCCAAAGTTGCATTTGTAAATATATGATCTGAAGACTTCAAATACGGATGTTAAAAACAGCAAGTAAACTTACTTCTAGCTAGGATTTTTTGGGTTTTAACACAATCACACTCTTCATCCCTAAACCTAAGCAGTTCACCTCAGAAGTTCTCTTCTGAGGCATAGTCAAGGATCAGTTTTAGCTGGTGGAGGTCCCTAAGGAGGAAGGGAACTCCTCAGGCTGCTGGTTGATATGCTGAGAGGTTTCCTGGCTACTGCCACAGGAACCAAGAGTGTATGCACTGCACAGACTTACATGAAGGTAAAACACTTGTACATACAGAATAAAAATAATAGTGAAAACTAATTTTAAAAAGTTAGGATGCAGGTGGAATCATATCTGGATGTCATGTCTTCTGACAAGTAGGCCACCAGTCTTTCTAGTCCTTCGGATTGTCTACCCAGCATCATACTTAATAAGCTTCGTTTCTTACGACTGTTGAAAGCATGCAGTCACCCTGCAGGAAGTCAGTCCTCCACTCTAATGATTTAAGGAAGAGGGGGTACACTAGTTCCCCTTTTTCACTCCTTTCACTTTTCATGTTGACTCAGGGTAGAGCAAAGCTAAACACAAAAATACAAACAGCACACACCGCTACCATCACCCAAAACCTAGAAGAAAATCTTTCATGCCTTGTGAGATAATCCTAGACTTCGGATTTCCTGTCTTACAGCCCAGAGGCCTCACTAGAGAAGGGGAAATTACTGTGAATAGTTTTAACACCTATGATCTCCTTCAAAAACACATACAATATCTAACTTTTTAAAAGGCAGTCAGAAGGATTTCCTAAAGGATATTGAAAATTAAATGCACAAAAAGCAGAAACAAAATTTACAGCAGAAGGTAAAATACTTTTGAAAACTACAAGGAAAGCCTCACAGGGTGTTCAACAGTTTTTCTATTTTTGGTAGCATTTCTGGAATATTTGTAACAGAGATGGAGAAACTCAGAGCATTTGAGGTAGAGAATAAATAGGACTTTTGTGTTCCAGATCAGGACGTTATTTGTGGATCAGGCAGACAATGTACTTTATTCATCAATGTGTATCAATAAAACAATGCAAAGACTTCCATAATGTAACTCCTTTTTTTTTTTCGAGACAGGGTTTCTCTGTGTAGCTTTGCGCCTGTCCTAGAACTTGCTTTGTAGACCAGACTGGCCTCACAGAGATCCGCCTGCCTCTGCCTCCCAAGTGCTGGGATTACAGGCATGCGCCACCGCCTGGCCTCATAGTGTAACTTCTTACACACGAGCCAACTATATTTGGAAGTCTCACACACTCAATGTTTAATAAGTAACAAAAAACTGAATCCTTTTAAACCTTTTTTGCTACAAAACCTTCTCAATTTTGGCATAGTAATACTTCTAACTAGGCATATGGCCAGACACCTAAGACTCTTCCCTCCCTTCCTATGCCACATCATAGCCACCATTTTACATTTTACTCTTTTATTTTATTTTTTTGAGACAGGGTCTTTCTATGTAGTTCAGGCTGGTCTTGAACTCACAAAGATCTGCCTGTCTCTGTCTCCTGCCCAGCTTATTCTTTCTTTTTAATAGTTACTCTTTTAGAATTTCATACAATGTATTTTGATCATGTTCTTTCCCTTCCCCCACCATCCTACCCACCCACCTTCAAGTTCTTTCTTAAAAATAAAAAGCAAAGCTATGTGTGGTGGTATCCACCTTTAATCCCACCTGGAGGCAGAGGCAGAGTGATTTCTGTGAGTTTGAGGCTAGCCTGGTCCACACAGTAAGCTACAGTCTAGCCAAGGATACATAATGAGACCCTGTCTCAAAAAGGGACAAATCCATTATGGCCAGATACCTAGGACTCCTCCCTCTCCTGTCCCCTCCCCCCGAAAGCCACATCATAGTCACCAGCTTAACATCAATTCTTTAGACAGGACCTTCCAGACCCATGCTTATCTACCTCCTTTTTAAAGATAGGATTTTCTTCTGTAGCCCAGGCTGGCTTCAAACTGGAGTGCTGGATTATAGATATACTTCACCACACTCAATTTTGCTATTCTGTTGTTAATTTTATCCAAAAAAGGTACTTACCCTTAGGACAGCAATCTCTCTTGTTAATCAAAGTCATCCAATATCTGGTCATTCTTGGCATAATGGGAGGCAATGAAAAATTTATCTGAAGAATGAATAAAAGATTAGGGAGTGCTTTGTGATCCAGTTTTGCAAGGTTAGGAAACAGCTTTTAAGAAGGCTTTGGAAGCCAGCCTTAGAGGCACATACCTATAAATCTAGCATTTGGGAGACAGGCTGGATGATTAGGAGTTCAAGGCCAGCCTTTGGTATGAAATCCTGTTAACTCCAACTCAAAACAAAACAAAACAAAACAAATAAAAAAGTTTTGCAAACTAAGAAATAACAAGAGTCAGAACAAGCATGGGGTGTGGATGGAAATAAAAAGTTGGGGGGGGGGTTGGGAGGATGATGCCTTTGAGGAACACAAAAGAAACCCTGGGGTTGGGGATAATTTAGTGACATATGGCATAAACAGAGTGTGATATTCTGGGATTGATCTCCCACACAGAGGTGTGTGTGTTGGTACAGCAAGGTCTAGAGCTGAAGTTGGAGAAGCAAGCAAGGCCAAAAGGCTTCTGACCTAAGTTAAGGAATTTGTACTTAAAACATCGGGGAAACAGGGGCATCTAAAGAGTTTCAATGGTCAAAAATTTCACCTATTTGCCTGTGGGGAATGGACAATGCAACACTCACAGGTTAAGATTATGGTAGTGGCAGTGTTCAGTGGATTTCAGAAGTGGATGCGAGATCAAGGAGTCTAGAAATCTTTCAATTTCTGGATTGCGAGCATTATTCAGTTAAGTATTTTCTCTAGGATATCAAAGCAATTCGAAGGAGAACAAAAACTAAACCTTTCCCAGCACTAAGCACTACTCTGCATACTAGCCAGCTGACACAGTTTTACATCTCCAGAAGAAAGTCGAGCCTTTTACCCTCTGGGCTTCTGGGGTTCTGCAGCAATGGTAAATGTTGACCAACACTCGCCAAGGAACATGAAAATGACTTGCCCCTCTAACCTCGTATCGGCTCTTTACGGCGATGGGTCCTGAAATAAAACCATGTGGAGCGCAGGGCTACAGCGCCTCGTTAGTAGTCTGTCCACCTAGAGTCCCCCAAGAACCTTTCTTCAGCGTCTCACCTGAGGCAAAGGATCGGGACAAGCCCGGGCAACCACGGAAGGACGCCTGCTGCCCAGCCTCAGCGGCTCAGCAAACGCCAGCGATCGAATCTCCCGCCTTCCCTTCCGCCGGAAGTACCGCCTTGACGGAGCTTCCCGAGAGCCAATCAGAAAAGGCTCCGCAGGGCGTGTCGCCCACTTGTCAGGCTGTGGGTAGAGATGGGTTTGGAGGGCCCTTCTTCCCCGACTGGTGGAGCAGCAGTTCCTCGGGCGAAGTGCGGGGGAAGCCGGGCAGGCACGAGGCGTGGGAGGGGGTGGCTGCTCGCGTCCGGCGGAGGCCGGGCCTGACGGGTTACTCCGGCCGAGGGGAGGCTCCGTCTGCACCGACGACCCAGCGGGCTCAGAAGGGATGGGTCGTGCGGGGGATGCGGAGGATGGGGTGGCCCGAGAACTGAGGACCTTGGGGGCACTATGGAGGCGGAGAGATCTGCGACCCTTCTTCCAGTTCCTGCTCCCCGAGAGACCCAGTGTCGGGTCCTTGTGCTTGCGCCCTCACCGAAGTAGAAACGACAGACGTACCCGGTCTGCAGGGTTGCTGCTCTGCTTGAGTGAGAGCTCACGTGTGTGTCGTCATGCCTGGTGGAGACTGTCGATAAATTCAGTCTCTCCCCTCCGCTCCCCTCCCCCACCCCCGCTCCCCTCCCCTCCCCCCTCCCCTCCCTTTCGCCATTATGTAGGATTTTGCCGAGAGCCGGGTCGTTGCAGTGGGGCTGAGGTTGCGGGGATACTGTGATGGTGACGATAAAGGCAGGGATATGGCGTGACCCAGAGTAGCGATAGGGTTTGGGGCGCCATAGATAAGGATGGGGCAAAGCCCTACGGGATAAAGGCCGACGTAGACGGTGACCGCAGTGGAGGCAGGCGGGGAGGAGGGGGAGGGCGTGTGGCTAGGGTGGCCGAGGCGATGTCTGGGCGGCCGGGAGCCGCCAGGCTTCGGGTTTCCCGCGGGGAGGAGCTAGTCCGCAGTGGGCGGAGCTCCGAGCTGGGCCGGGCTTAGGCTGCGCGCTTCTGGCGGTGGCCCTCTTTCTCTAGCTGCCCAGACTGTGGCTGCCAGCCCGAGCCATGGGCTGCCGGCCTCTCCTGCTGCTCCTGCCTCTCCTCTCGCTCGGGGCCGCCACGACGATCCGGTCTAGGTCAGAGACCCTGAGCAGCCTGAGCTTGCCAACCAACCCCACACCCGACCCTGCTGTAGCCTATAGCTACTCAGTTCTTTACTTTGAACAGAAGGTAAGCGGAGGCTGGGAAGCAGGGATTCCAAGTCCCAGGTACCAACCGCCCATACCTTGCTTGGCTAGTGAAGCTGGATGGAGCACCACCGCCCACTTCAAATTCTAACTCTAATACTTAGGACTTGCTTTGGTTTTAGTTTACATTTTCTGGAGAGTGGCCTTAAGCCCTACTTTAAAATTTATCAATAAAAGTATTTCCTTGTCCCCCAACAAAGACAAAGAGAAATTTATTCCTCCCGTTTTGGAGGTCCGGGATACATATTTTTAACTCTTCACAACCAACTCTCAGAGGATGCCTCAATCTAATTTTTTTTTTTTTTTTTTTTTTTTTTTTTTTTTTTTTTTTTAAAGCCTTGGCCAAAACCAAATTGTGGAGACAAACTTTTACCCCAGGTCTCTGAACCCGGATTCTAATGTATGGAGACTTAACCGTGACCGCTAGTTCTCTCAACACGAATTCTAATGTACCTGTTATATAATACTAGTACTATGAAGCGCCAGCCTGCTTTCTTCACTAAACTGCTCCTCTCAGCTGAAATGCTCCCTTTAGAGGTTGAAGGTCTGTATTCAGATCCAGGGTGAGTGTAAGGATCAGGTCTCTAACTTGAGTTCACAGTTTTAAGCGACTCCAATGCCTTTCTGCTTAGCTGCAGCATGAGGTATCGCCCTATTGGACTGAATGGAAAAGTACCTGTGTGCCCTGAAATGACAAGGGACACCTACAAGCCTGTGTTTCTAGGAGTCGTAGGCATGAATGGGCAAGGCACTGGGATTAAGAAAGAGTGCAAGAGTCTGAGCTTGGCTTTAGAAATCACAGCAAGAGCCCGGCCTAACTTCGTAATCTTGGCCAGGTTACAGTTAGTTTCTGAGCCACCTTTCTTGACTTACCGAAACCCATAGTGATGGTTAAATGAGCACAGGTAATATACCCCTAGCAGACTAGCTGTCCTAAGTTGGCAGGTATGGATGCATGGTTCCTAATGTGAAGTTTGAATAGGAATTTGGGGAAGAGGAGTCACATAGGGTTGTAGAACAATTTATTTTGGAAGTTTAAAAAACCCTAGAAATTTAAGTTTGGGTTTATCACACAGAGATAGTATTTCCTTTTTAACAGAGGTAGCAGAAGTCTTGGAAGCAGCGCCTTTCATCTCCTATGACAGTTTCCTTACTTGTAAGTTGAGAAGCTGAAGTCAGACCCACTGCATTTTACACTTTACCCAGGAAGACCTTTTAGTGGAGCCAGCTGCTATGGAGGCTAGTTGGGTCTAGCTGAAATGAAGGCTGTATTAGGAACCCTAGGACTTCCTCTCTCTCTGGCCCCCCTATACTTGAGGTGTTCTGCTTCAATCTGCTTTCTTTATACTGGGATTTTAAAGTAAACACTTTTTTCTTTGTTTATTGTAAAAACAAAATTGAACTCAGGGCCTTTCACCATGGAACTATCCCTAATCTTTGTACTGGAGCTTTTTGAATTTTTTGGTACACATATAACTCTTTACAACATCCAGTTATTAACAGTGAAGTTAGAGGAAGAAGTTTTAGAACATGATCTCTAAAATCTTCCTGGGAATAATGCATCAGGGGAATGGAAGGGTAGAGGGATAGAATGTTGCTAATTTATTTTCCTTTGTCTTTTTTTCCCTGGGTGTGTGCGTGTGCGTGTGCGTGTGCGTGTGCGTGTGCGTGTGCGTGTGTGTGTGTGTGTGTGTGTGTGTGTTGAACTAGTAAGTGCACATATGAATTGGGGAGGAGGAGTCAGGTGTTGTGCACTATCACTCTGTCTCATTCCCTTGAGACGGGTTCTCTTTTTGAACCTGGAAGCTTGGCAGGCAGTTAGTCCCAGGGATCCTGTCTTCACCTATTGGGGTTGCAGGCAAGTGTGGGGCCATGGCTGACTTTTGATGTGGGTGCTTTGATCTGAACTCAGGTCCTTATGCTCGCACAACAGGTGCTCACTGAGCTGTCCCCCCCCCCCCCCCATTGTTTAAGATGGTTTAAGACTTACGTTTTCAGTAGTTGGCAAGTATGTTTGGCTTTACTCAGCAAAACTTCATACTCTAGGCTTGTACACTTTAGACGCTTTCACTACCATGTCTGGTGTATGTGGTGCTGGGAATTAAAAGCAGGGCTTGTGCATGTTAGGAAAGCACCAACTGAGCTGTATCTCCCTATTTGTACTTGTGTGTGTGTGTGTGTGTGTGTGTGTGTGTGTGTGTGTGTGTAGTCGTGTGTATATGTACATGTTAGTGTGGGTATGTGGATGTGTATACAGGTGCACGTGCATGTATGTGTGGATGTTTGCAGAGGGTTTTCTTTCTTAACTGCTTCTCATCTAACTTTGTGGGACAGCATTTCTCACTGAATTCAGGCTAGCTAGCCAATGAGCTCTAGAGATTTTCCTGTTTCTCCCTCCCCAACTCTAGGATTATAGGCAAAAGCCATGCCCAGTTTTTAAGAGAGTGTGGGTATGGGGGAGAGTCAGACCTCAGGTTCTTTACCGACAGCCATCTGCCTAGCCCTTGCTTACACATTCTCTTTTTTTAAAAAAAATTATATTTGTGTTTTAATTTTACACATCAGCCATGGGTTCCCCTGTCCTCCCCCCTCCCGCCCCCACCCTGACCTTCCCCCCAGCCCCTCCCCTCCATTCCCATCTCCTCCAGGGCTAAGACTCCCCTGGGGATTCATTTAAACCTGGTGGATTCAGTACAGGCAGGTCCAGTCCCCTCCTTCCAGGCTGAGCAAAGTGTCCCTGTGTAAGCCCCAGGTTCCAAACAGCCAGCTCATGCACTAAGGACAGATCCTGGTCCCACTGCCTGGATGCCTCCCAAACAGTTCAAGCTATTCAACTGTCTCACTTATCCAGAGGGCCTGATCCAGCTGGGGGCTCCACAGCTTTTGGTTCATAATTCATGCGCTTACACATTCTTAATAGAAGTATGTTCTTAAAAGTAGAATAAAGCTCCAAGACAACATGTTAATCTGGCTATGGTGGCAACAGATGTCTTAGTCAGCAAGGCAGATGTTTAAATAGAAATAGAATCAAAGGTCACCAGGATCCCAACACAAGGAACAGCTTCTTTTTGCCAGGTTTCTTGAACAGCTTCTTTCTGCCAGGTTTCTTTTAATATATATATATATATATATATAAAGATTATTTATTTATATAGTACACAGTATTCTGCCTGCATGTGTCCCTACAGGCCAGAAGAGGGCACCAGATCTCATTGTAGATGGTTGTGAGCCACCATGTGGTTGCTGGGCATTGAACTCAGGACCTCTGGAAGAGCAGTCGGTGCTCTTTAACCACTGAGCCATCTCTCCAGCCCCCATCTGCCAGGTTTCTTAATTCTACCTGGGCCCAGGAGGGCTTTCTCCAGCCTTTGCTTTTATCTCCCTGAATTTCTTATCTCTGCTTATTTCTGTTTGAGTACATTATCCATCTCGTTGCTCAGCCATTGGGTGGGCTGATTATGCCTTTCAGATTAGCCTAACTTGGGAGTGCTCTGGTTATACCTCTACTGAAAACTTCTGGTCATCTGCACCCAGCTATTCTTAACTGCTGGTGAGCATTTCTGTAGTCTATGTCTTGTTCCAGTGTGGGCCTCATGGCCACTCCTGCAGGCCTTCCATATCTCCTTTCTTAGTTGTGGGGTAAATGCTTCAGTGGGCAGGGGGATTTTGTTATGTACATTTTTCAGTTCTGCTTTCTGTTCCTGTTTGGGTTCCCCTTTCTAACTTTTGCCTGATGTTCACTAAAATGCAGCTGTAGGGAGCTGCTTAGAAGAAGAAATTGATAATTATCTTTTCCCTCTTTTTTTCCCCTCATTGGTTTCTATTGCTGACCTTCCCTTAGGCCTGAAGTTTAACTAGTATTGTATGGATTCTTAACTGTTGCTATGTTTGATGATGGAGTCCTTTCTGGATGGAATCTTAGAGGTCATGGAGCTGGCCTCTTAGATGTGATGGATTGGCTTTGATCTACATGGTGGAGGGTGGTGGGCTGGGTAGAAGTTAAGTATGGTAATGATTAAGAGCATAGGTTCTAGAGACAAACAGCTTTGAGAATGAATTCTGTTTTTGCCCTGAGTAAATTGATGAATTACTTGGAGGTAGCCCTATTATATACTTAGTGAAATGGTAATAATTATACTGCATATCTCACAGATTTGTTATGAAATGTGGTGATATGTGCAAGGTGCCCATCTAGCACATTGTAAATCACTGGGCAGTCAGTAAATACTAACTAATAATTATTCGTATCTTTCTGTTGCTTAATGCTTTATTTTACTTCTTTCCATTCAGAATAATATATTTAATAATTGCTTATAGCTAAAATTGTTATTCTGGAAAACATGAACATCTCTTTGAACATTTTCTGTTGCATTTATTTTATTTTATTTTTTAAACTCCATAAGGACATTTTAATAAATGAAAAAAATCTCAGAATGATAACACATATGGGGTGCCACTCAGGTAGAGGGAGACACAAGAAAACAGAGGTACATTCTGTTCTGTCTGAGGGTGCGCCTTCCTGGAAGGGTGGAGCATGAGCAGATCATTGTGAGGTGGGAGGAGCACTCAGAGAAACACCACATTAAAGATCCTGACCTTTGAAAACAAAGTGGAAGTATGTGGAAATAAAGTGTATAAAAGCATTCCAATCAAAACAATGACAGGAAAATAACATACATTTCATAGTATTTAAAAATAATTTATGCACATAAGTTTATTCAAATATCACAATTTTTGTTTTTTTTTTTTTTTTTTTTTTTTTGGTTTTTTGGTTTTTCGAGACAGGGTTTCTCTGTAGCTTTGGAGCCTGTCCTAGACTAGCTCTGTAGATCAGGCTGGCCTCGAACTCACAGAGATCCGCCTGCCTCTGCTTCCCGAGTGCTGGGATTACAGGTGTGTGCCACCACCGCCCCGCTCAAATATCATAATTTTTACCATGATAATATTTATTTTACAAGTGATTTTTAATTTTTTTGTTTTTTAAATTTTATTTACTTTTTTTTTTATGTGCATTGGTGTTTTGTCTGCAGGTAAGTCTATGTGAGAGTGTCAGATCTTGGAGTTAACGGACAGTTGTTAGCTGCCGTGTTGGTGCTGGGATTTGGACCCCCAGTCCTTTGGGAAAGCAGTCAGTGCCCTTAACCACTGAGCCATCTATCCAGCTCTGATTTTTAATTCATGTACCATTGTTTTATTCTTTTTCTAGTGTCTTTTTTTTCCCTACATTTTTAAAATGGAATTTGTCAGACATTAAAAGAGAAACACATTCTTTCTACTGAACAATATCACATTTAACTAAGAGGTTACATAACTTGTCTATCTAGAATTGAAGCTGCTGGGGTGGGGTATGGTGGTCTCACTTATTAGTGGATCCCAAGGTAGCCCTGAGGTCTAAATAGGAAAATATCCTGTATAAATTGTAAAAAAACCATTGTTTTATAAGCTAATAAACTTGTAGCATAGGAATTAATGTTTTTCTTCTTGAAATGATTTTTCTCTCATGTAGGCATATAAAAGGAAATACCAAACCATTTCTGGCTAATTTTTTTTTTATATTATAGTTTGAGTTTTGGCAAAATGTGGAGGGAAAATTTGGTAATGGAGGTTGTTAGAATGACCTTTTATTAATAAGATGACTAAAATAGTAATTCTATTTGCTGAATGTCTGATGTTTTATCAGCTAACATTAAAACATAACTACATACAAATTCACTTTAAGGTTTCACTGTTAGCCCATTTTGTGCTCTATGGGATTTAGACAAAGAACACTTCAGTGTCTAGTTTAGAAGTGACACTTGAAATTTAGAAAAATCAAAGGAAGACACACCCAGTTTATCCCATTTGTAAACTAGTTTGCAAGTTGAAATTGTAACTAGTTTGTGGTATATTTTGTTTGGTTGGTTTTGTTTTGTTTTGTTTTGATTTGTGGTGTATTTGTAAAATTGAGTCTTATCAGCTCTTAAAAATTAGGGTCTTAAGGCACATCTGACAATGAAGGAAAATGTTCATGCATTAATGATAAACGAAAACAGAAAAAATGAGTGTACAGTATTGCATTAATCCATTTCCCCCTGCAATACCAAAGTACCTGAAGGGGAGTACTTTATAAATAGTAGAACTGTGTTGAGTAGGACAAATTAAGCTGTAGTATGCCACTGGCTTTGGTGGCTGCATCATATCATGGCAGGAACTAATGAGAGGAGATATATGATGAGCCAGAGAACACAGAGGAGGCAGCCCATTATTTTATAACACATCATAGGAAAACTCATTTCATGAGTTAATCCCTTAGAGGGGAGTGCCCCACATGACCTAATTACCTCCTACTAGGCTCCACCTCATACAGATTTCACCAACTACCAACATCTTTGCTCATGGCCAAACTTCAACATATAAATCCTTGGAGGGGACAAACTATACCCAAACCACAGCAAACGTGTCTTCAAATTTATCTATTATTTTGGGGGTGCCTGTTTTATTCTAAGCACTTTTCTAGTGACTGGGGGAAGAACTTTCTATACAGTATTCTAGGCACAGAGAGGAACAAGTACACAAACTCAGGGATAAGTGTGGGTCTGGTGAGAACAATTCCAAGGCCAGTGTGGCTAGGGTACATGTGCAAAGGAAGGAGAAGTAGGGGTCAGGGTAGGATGGTAGAAAAGGGGGACAGACTACATGGGAACCATGAAGAATTGAGTATTAAGAATTAGGTGAGGAGCCTTTTGAGGATCAGTAGCAGAAGAGTGACATTCTTTTTTGACTTTTATTACATTTGCATTGGTATTTTGCCCACATGTATGCCTGTGTGAGGATGTTAGACAGTTGCTAGCTGCCATGTGGGTGCTGGGACTTGAACCCAAGTCCTCTGGAAGAACAGTCAGTGCTCTTAACCACTGAGCCATCTCTCCAGCCCGAGTGACATATTCTAGGTAATGTTTTAACAGATGTGATCTGGCTATTGTGTTAAGAATGGACTATGGAGGGGAACCAGGTGGAGCAGGAAGAGTAGGCTATGGAAAAAAAATTCAGATTACAGTGTTGGCTTGAATTATAGAGTAGTAGTGGAGGTGTGAGAAGTGTTCAAGTTCAGGATTTCTGTGAAGATGCAGTCGAGAGGTATAGTTGATGAATTAGATGTGGGGTGAGAGATAAGTAGAAATTGATGGTTTCATGGTTTATTGACCTGAACAGATCGGAAGATGAAATTGCCATTTACTGAGATGGGGAAAGCTTTGGGAAGAATAAGTTTGGGGATGGGAGGAGATAAAGAACTTGTTCCTAGACTTGCTACTTGAGTCAGGAGTTCAGAAGAAAGGTGGAGCAGGAAAAATATTTGAACCTGTTTTAGTATGCAGATGAGCTGTAAAGTCATGGATGGAAAAGAACAACAGAGGAGTTAGTGGAGGTGTTTTCTTATAGATGCTTTTTGTAGCTGGGTATGGTGAAGTGTGCTTGCATTTTCTGTTACTCAGGCTGCAGGGGCAGGAGGATCACTTGATTATCTGGCTAGCCTAGATAACTAAGTGGGACATGGCCATAGAGCACCATTTCAAGGCACGATTCCAGTCATTGGCCATGGGAATCAAGCCATATAAGCAGGGGCATGGGAATGAGTGGGGTAAAGGACAGTAGTGAGGCTGAAGGGTTTAGGGACTCTTGACAGAAAGGGTGGACTGTAATGAAAGAAGAAGCTGAATGCCTGATGTTCAGAGTACTGCAAGATTGGTGTGACTGGGAATGACAAGATCTAGGACTTGAAGAAGAGGTAGTGAACACTTAGCACACAAAATTATTGGAAGATGGAAGAAAATTCAACAAGATAAATGAAAAAAATTTCAAAGGTGTTATGTGGAATGGTAGTAAGCAAGGAGGTAGACTTGTCATGGAAGAGGGGAAGTGAGCAGGGTCACTAGTGATTGTGCAAGAGGGCCGGCAAGATTGTCTAGTTTGATGATGGCATTTTAAAGCAGGAGTTGGGAGGAAAAAGGGAGACTTAGAAGCAAAGAGCAAACCCATGCCATCTCAGGGAGCAGTAATGGGATGGTACTGAGAGAGCCACACCATTACTTGACAGGATCCAATAGGTTTGCAAGTATGTTTATAACTAACTGTGCAGAGAGTGAAGGGTAATTTTAGCAGTGCTGGAAAAATCAGCAATAGGTGAAATCTCATTTTGTACTTTCTACTTCTCTATATTTTTCAAATTACAATGAATCTGAATCATTTAATATTCTATTTAGAGAGGTATAACAAAAATTTGCTTTGTTTTGGCTGACAGGCAGTATATAATAGCTTTGGAGCCTGGGCACTCTGAGGACCATCAGTATTGTGGCACTGGCCTGGGTAGACATAGCCAACTTGTTTCACCTTTCCTGTGCATCCATGCTGCTTTATATCTTTTCTTTACTATTTTATATCCATGCTTCCTGTTTGTGGCTGGGACAGGATAAAAAAGGAGAAAAAAAAATGTGACCTTTCCTACCTCATTTCCATATGATTATAAGAGGAATATCGGGGAAGGAACGGCAAGAAAGATTTCCAAGAGGAATTTGGGTGTGCCTGAAAGGGTGTTAAAACCACAGAAATCAGACCAGAGCTTGCATTTGCTCCAACCTTTTGACCTCCCATCTGTCTGCTTTTAGTCCCTTCTGGCTGCAGCAGGAAGACACTCATACACTTAATCCCACGGTTTCCCCCTGGACTGCTTTTAGGCTATTATCAAACCCTTTCTAGATGGTCTCTCACATCAAGTCTTCTGTGCCCAGTTTAATTTTCTCCTCCCCATCTCCATCCCCCCACAAATAATCCCAATAATAAATAATAGATACCATTTGAGCTATCTTTATGTACCAGGCAGTGTTCTAAGTGTACACACACACACACACACACACACACATTCATTTTTAAAGTGATCCTGTCTGTAACATCTTGGTACTAATATCTCTAATTTATTCATGGGGAAACTGAACCACAGAGTGTTAGCTATTTTAATCACTATTCTAGTCTGCCTCCTGATATTTCTAGGTGAAGTTTCTTATATGTCTGACTTTCTCTCTGTGGGCCAATTATTACAAAACATTTTGAAGATATGTTTATATACATCAAGCATGGCTTTGGACACAGAAGTTTGACTTCTGAGGAGCTCATTTTCTGCCTGGGCAATAAAAATGTAACAAGCAAATACATATTAAGAAGATTACAGCTGAGGGACTGCAGCAGTAGCTCAGTGATTAAGTATACTGGCTTCTCCAAGAGGACCAGAGTTCAGTTCATAGCACCCACATGGCTGCTCACAACCATCTAACCTTGTTTCAGGGCTCTAATGCCCTCTTCTGTCCTCCAAAGGTACTTCACATATGTGGTGCGCAGGCATACATGAAGGCAAAACACCTATACACACAAAGTAATTAAAACGATTACAACTTGTAATGATTATCTTGAAACAAATAAGTGGAGGGGGTAGGGTGTGTGTGTGTGTGTGTGTGTGTGTGTGTGTGTGTGTGTGTGTGTGGTATAGCAGTTAGAAAAGCTAAGAACAGCAATGTTCAGCATGTTCGTGTGTTCAGACAGTTTCTCTGAGGAAAGGACCTTAAACTCAAGGAGAAAGAAGCCCTCAGAGCCTGAGGTGTTAGTTATCTTGGGCTCTTTTTCTCTTGTAATCTTTTCACTTGTAATGTTTGAGTTGATTCCATCTGTAGTCTATTATTTTCACTTGTGTACCCCCACTGTCGTCGTAACCCCATTGCTGTGACGCCTTGACTTGTGGAAAACAAGACCAGTCGGTGGTTCCTCTTGACCCCTTTCTACTGCTGTTCTTATGGGCCCCACTCATCATCTAAATCAGGTCACTCCTCTGCTCAGCATGTGCCGTGGTTCCTTATTGTTTGCTATATTAAGAACACTATCCTGAGCCTCGTTGGTGACTCATGCCTGTAATCCTGGCACTTGGGAGACCAAGGCTGGAGGGTTGTCATGAGTTCAAGTCAGCAGGACTACAGAGTGAGACCCTGTCTTAGGCCAAGGTAGGAATGGGGGAGAACAGTCTGGCTGCACTGTCGGGTTTTTACTCTGTGGCTCCAGTTGCTAATCCGTTCTCCACACATGCTCATTCCTTTCCGGTCTGTCCCTTGGCCCACACTGTTACCTTCCATTGTGTCTTGGTTAGCCTTTCCTGTCTTTATCAGCCTCATCCGTCCGTCCGTCCTAAGCTCCATCACAGACACTGTCGCCGCCAGTCATTTTGAAATCCGGAGAGTGTGGCTGGCCAGCCCCTTATACTTCCCTGGTAGTAGGTGTCTTATTCTTGCCTTATGTTAGGGTATTTGTTTTGTATCCTTCTACTAGTGCCCTACCCCTTTCTTGTTGAGACAGCTTCCCAGTGCATAGTTCAGGCTAGCCTCAAACTATGACCCACCCATCTCTGCATCCAGAGTGCTTGGATTCTAGGGTGTGCCACCACACCTGCTGCCTTACTCCTTTTCAAAAACCTGACCATTATCTTGACAACACCCATGTTCTTCCATGGCACACCGAATGTTATTGTACTTAGTATGTATTCTCTTAACAAATCTTGTTATCTGTATCCTGTGCCTTCCCTCTTCTCCACACCAATATACATTGAAGTAGGAAAGAGCTGTATGTATGGGGGACAGTGACAGTTTTGTAAATTTATGTCCTGAAGATTTGTTTCTTCTTGATAAGCAAATTAAAATATAATTATTTTATAAAAAGGTCTATTTGTTTTCTTTGTTTTCATTGTGTTCTTCTTAGTAGTCTGCAAACTGCAGACAGACTTCTATTTGAATCCTCCTTCCAGCTTACCTACAAAGAGATTCAGAAAGCAACAGTTAACCCCCTGCTTTTCTTCGTTTAGTATATAGGTTGTGGCAGTTGATAGGGTAAAAATGAAAACATTAAGAAAAATGTAGACTAGGGAGATAGCTCAGTCAGTTTAGTGCTTGCCTTGGAAGCATGAGGACTTGAGTTTGATCCCTGGAACTCATGTTTTTGTTTTTAAACCTGAGGGTGGTGATGTATACTTGTCATTCCAGCATGGGGAGGTGGAGACAGGTGGATCCCTTGGGCTTGCTGGCTAGCCAGCCTTGCCCGTTTGGCTAACTCCAGGCCAGTAAAAGACCCTGTCTCAAAACAAGGTGGTTAGGTTTTGAGGAGTGACAATGAGGTTGATCTCTGGCTTCCACACATGGATGCATGCACATATGTATGAATATATACAATTAAAAAAAAAGAAAAATGACTTCTTAAAGGTTGCTGCAGGCAGGGAGGTGTATTTCTGTGGTGAGTCTATACTTAGCACGGTCAAGGCATGTATGTGTGTATATGCACATGCATGTGTACACACACTTAAAAAAATAGTTGCATGGTGGTTAATTCTCTCCCACGCAAATGTACTAGAGAGCTAAAGGAAGCATGATTTTGTTAAAAAACAAGGCTAATTATCTATAAATCTTCATTTGCCCTCACATATATTCCTAACTCAAGTTGCTGTGCTACCACTGGTGAGGAACAGTCTCCTGGTGCTCCTGCCTCTACCAAGCCCATGGTGTTATGCTGCTTCCCAATCCCATTTCATAGGCAGACACATTAGTTAGGAACAAAATGGGTTGTTAATGTCACATTTCCTCCAGAGCTTTCTTTGAGCAGTGCTGCCTTTAGGACATGCTTTCTGGAGATGAGAAGAAAAAATTTTCCTTTGCTCCTTGAAGGTCCACTGGAATACATTAGAACACAAATTAAGTTAGAGAAAATATACAAAAATCAATTAACATGTACAGGGAAATATCACAGGAATATGGCCACTGATAATTCAGTATGATTCAGGCACTTACTCTAAAAAGGGATATGAAAGAACGTTGACCATTTGGAGGGCTCCTAATTCTGAAGACAGAAATGAGCTTCTAAAATGTTTCTCTTTGGAATTAGAATGAGCCTAAGGGATAGGCATTATCTTGTGACGGAATCCATTTCCCAGTCTTCCTTTTGTTATAGATAATGATATTTGAGATGGGGCTCTGGGGTATGAAACAATGGTAGAGATTCTGTTCAGGCAGAAGGTCTTTCATGCACTCATGTCCTTTCTAATTCCTCTCTTCCTACTATGTTGTCGAACATTTGTGGTTTTGAGAAAATGTTTTTAAAAATTACTAAGTTTTAGTAATTAGCATTATTACTAATTCATATTCCTTTCCCCAGTGTGTGTGTCTGTGTGTGTCTGTGTGTGTCTGTGTGTGTCTGTGTGTGTGTCTGTGCTTTGATACAAGGATCATTTAGGGAAGTTTTCCTTAGGAGTCCACATATGATAAAAAAATATTTTATATTTGTCTACACTCAGTAAGTTTGGCCAGCTACACTGTGATTTAATAACCCAATTTAAACAAGGATCTACAAGCCAGACAATGGCTCTGACTCATCAGATGGGAAAGTAAGGAAGTACTTGTTATTCTTGGTCAATTTTTATTTCTAAGTAGTCTGAAGCAGGGTCATGCTGCAGACACTGTCCTTTTAAACACTCGGAAACCTCCGCCACTTCCTGACATTGATGGCTTCTTCCTCTGAGGGAGCAGCTCATGGGACATGATACCTATGGAAAAGCAGGGTGACAGCTGTCTTGTCCTTGGTGCTGATGGGCTTCCTTTTTTTCCCTTGACCTTTGTCTTCTCATGAGAATGAGAAGTTGCAGCTAAGAAGAGACGTCTTGCCCAAGTTTGTGCTCTAATTTCTAAGGCATGACCACTCATTATAAGACGGGTCCATGTATACTGAGCCTCTTTCTGATCCTGGGTGCATCTGCCTCGCTCTCATGTCTGTGGACCTGGAAGTTCTGTAGCACCAAGGCGCATCTTTCTGAACACACACCTCACAAGTGCAGGCAACTCTAGGTGATGACATGCATCTCATGGCTTGACTTGTAGGTTTTGAAACATCTCTCCTTGGCCTTCTAAGATGTCTTGACTCTCTACCTTAGCTCAGTTCATGGATAGCTGAAATAATAATACAAGTGGTTTTTAAGCTCCATCTAAACACATAAGACCTTGATGAAAATTGGCTTTGGTTCTTCAGTTTGAGCACCTTAAGACTAAATGCTTATATTCCCTAACATTCTTTCCAGATAGAGGTATCCCAGACTAGTAAAGATTATATCAATTAGTTACAATATTAGTGTTATTACACTACTTTCTTTCTTTCTTTTTTTTTTTTTTTTTTTGGAGACAGGGTTTCTCTGTGTAGCTTTGGAGCCTTTCCTGGATCTTACTCTGCAGCTTAGGCTGGCCTCGAACTCACAGAGATCCGCCTGCCTCTGCCTCCTGAGTGCTGGGATTAAAGGCATGTACCATCACCGCCCGACACATTCCTTTTTAAAACCACTCTGCTATTTTTTATGTCTCTCTTAACCTAGTCACTAATGTTAGGACTGGCTGATTTCATCATCTTCACACCTATCCCCCAAATCCAATCACTGAAACCTTTCATGATTTCTTCCCAATTTATACTTGCCTCTTCACGTCAATGTCTTCCTTTGTTGTGGTGCTTGCCAGTCAGCTTAGAACCGTACTGCATGCAAGGCAAGTGCTGTGCCACCAAGCCCCATCCCAGCCTAGTCCATGCTGTTTCTTTATTTACCTCCTATTCCATGTAGTTCCAGATTACATTGTAATAGCCCTTCAGTACCTCTGTTCTTCCAGTCTCTCTTCTAGTCCAGCCTTGCTGGACCCTGCTTCAATCTTAATTCTCCTACAAGACTTTCTCCGACAAGGAGCTTTCCTTCCCCACACTGCCCTGGAATTTACTGTTTGTGGTATCCATTTGGCTGTTAAATGGGCTCTAATTGATGAGACTGTCTGAACTGTAATTATTTCTCAGAATGGGGTTTAACAGGTAGTTGTTATTTGTATACAGTTATACTCACAGGGGCATAATGCACTCGGACTTTCTATTAAGATAAAAAATAATTTGAAAACCTGTAGGTTGGTTGCTCAGTGGAATGTAGTTTTGTTTAAAAGATGCCATGAATCATTAAATTTATTTTATAGTCCAATAATGAATCATAGCCTCCATTTTATAAAACACTGTCTAACTCATACAAAGAAAAATGTTTCTCATAATGGAAAAAATAAGGCTAAGAATGCATCTACTACAGGGTGAACATAAGATATTGGAAAAGAAATGTGTGAGCATAGGCATTCAGAGGAGACAAAATTCTATGGTGGAAACAACTTCCTTTGCAGGAAGATGGTTCTATTGGAGGAAAAGAGACTTTGGTATTTATCTCCTAGACAAGATAAAATCCACAAGGAAAATTAAGAGGGCATCAGGAGAAAAAAGAACCCTTCACTCTTGGGGTTGAGTAGACTTTCTCACCAGCTCAGAGTCAAGGGTGTTGTTACAACTAGCAAAGTTCACTGTACACATTGCTTGCATAGTGACAGGTTTTTCTTTTTCTTTTTTTGAGCTGAGGATCGAACCCAGGGCCTTCTGCTTGCTAGACAAGTGCTCTACCTCTGAGCTAAATCCCCAACCCGACAGTATTTTTATAAAGAAATTTTAAATAAGAACTCTAAGGTTTAAGTGGGGAGGTGGGGACAAGGAAAGGAGGGAGAGGATGGGATTTAGGGAGGCTTAGCCAAAGCTAAGATGCATGGAAAGCAATCCTGACCTTTGCTAAGTTAAAGAAGAAGTTTGAACGGAGGTATCCTGGGAAAGTGGATAATGCTGCTCTTAGAAGACACTTTTATGAAGTGAAAATCCCAGTGTTAGGAGTGGGCTGCCTCCCTATTAGTTGGTCAGGGTGGCCCCTTAAGCTTTCAGAACATTGTAGGCAAATACTATGGCTGTTGCTTGCCCACATAACTAGGTTATAAGATCCTCTAGCTGAAGGAGCCACTGGTTACAGAACACAGAGAAAACAAACTGGAACCAGATGTAACTAGATGCTAGCCTTCATTCATTCTGCCACTGGTGCCATGCAGGCTGCTGGGGGAGGATTGTCATCAGCAGCTTCCTTAGCTGGGGACCCTTTGTGCAGAACTACCAGCTGACCAGGTCCACTAGTGTAGTAGTGGCAAGTCTGCTGTGGGAGAAAGCAGCTTTTCTGATGGGTTTGTTCCAAAGGAGAGACTCCATGTCTGGTACTATAAACCTTGGGAAAAGCCCTTGTCTAGGGAGGTCATGTTCCTTAGTGGGGAAGCTACTGCTGCTGTCTTGCTAAATGGACATGATGTAACTGTCAAATTGCATCCTAAATAATTATGTTTATGCTCATAGGATAGTGCTGCCATCAGCATCCTAAATAATTATGTTTATGCTTATAGAACAGTGCTCCATCAGCTTTGCTTGGAGAAAGCTACTTTTTGCAGTGGAAAGCAGTAACTGCAGAGACTCATAACTCATCAAAGGACTGAGAATAAGTGACTGTTGAGTGCTTAGCCATAAACAAGACATCCCTATTGCCCTCTCCTAGACACAGGGAAAATTGCAGAAAAGGGGGTGGGGGTTGGAGAATGTAAGCCTGAGGAAGGATTGGAGTTGGGCATGGCAATTGGACTTCTGAACTCACAGAAACTATGATTACCCACACAAGATGGGGTCCATGTACTACCTCATGAAGCCCCACCCTCTCTGAGTATTCCTAAGTAGTAATAGCTTCTAGAGGAGGGAGAAACATTTCCTTTAGTGGTGTAGTTGCTGGGAAGGTGCCCATGTTTGTATAAGCAGCCCTAGTGAAAAACAGTAGGTCATTACAAAGAATGGGTAAAGCACTTGTCACACAAACACGAAGACTTTAGTTTGAATTCCCTAAGCTCACACGGGTATTGTAGTGTCTCTGTAGTCCCAGGACTTCTATAGCAGGATAGGAGGCGTAGAAGGAAAACCCTGCAATCTCATGGACCAGCTAGCCAAGTCTACACACTATTGAACAGCAAAGAGATCCTGTCTCAAGATGGAATGTGAGGGCTACCACCCAGAGTTGTCCTTAGACTTCCATACATGAGCCATGGCATGTGCATGCCCTTATCCAGAGATGTGGTGTGACAGTACTAGGAGTACTATTTGGAAATAGGAGGGGGTATGTGGGAGGGAGTATGGGACAGGAGAGGTAGCAGAAGTGACTGTGATACATATGCAACATATACTGTATGAAAATCTTATGTGTGGCTATTGGCAAGACACTTAATGGCAATCTTTGAATCCTCACATCCTTCTCAGGTATGTATCAACTTTTCCTAGGTGCTTTTCTCCTTTAATGTCTGAATATAAACTTCAGATAAAACTTTTCTATGGCAAAATCATAAATCCTAGCCTTCCCTGTGTAGAGGTGAAGGATCTGAAAAGACCCATTCAGGATTCCAAGTGGCACATAGGGCTGTGTCTCCTGCGCCATTCTCCCACTACCTTAATAGTTGACAGATTTTCTTCTGTGATGACGCATTCCTTTTGTTTTTAACAAGGGCTGGTGGGTATAATACACATTTCCACCCTCTAGCTTTCCTCAGGCTTTTGATTTATTCTTTCTTGCTCTCCCCTAGTCTCCATCATGTGCTTATTTACCTGCAGGGCTTGTTGAGGTTTTCTGACTTGCACTTGACAAGAGGAAAGCAGGATGTCATCTGTTTTGAGGATGAGTAAAAGTGGTCATTCCAAAATGATGAGCTCCATCCATGAGGTCTGAGGCATGGGAGGAAAATCTGACTTGCAAATGGTGATGATTCCCTTCCCATTGCGAATTGCCAGTGCTGTAGTTTTCGAGGGAGGGGATGCCTTTACTAAGTATAAGTGGCAGACTAATTAGTCAGGTTTTGTTTTTTCTATCTTGGAGTTTGTAATAGCATAGTTATAAGACATGCTTGCTTTGTTTTATTAGGGTGCTGAGGCTCAAACCCAGGGCTTTGATGCTAGCCTATCCATCCAACCCTCCTTTGACCTCTGTGATGCTCTGTCAGAATAAAACTTGTCTACTTGATTACGCGCTCACCTTTCCTGTGATCTGCCACCAGACACTAAGTGCTGTGACCACGAGACCATGTGCATCCTGTTCACCCTAACATTTCTGCTAATTGCCCCATGTGGTGACTCAACAAATACTTGTCCTGTCAGTGTGTTTAGCCAGTGACGGCCATGTGTTTGTACATCCTATTAACTCTGGGCAGTTGTCATCAAAGATGTTGATGTAGTGCCAAAGCACCTGAAAGTAATCAAAGGAAGCCACAGGGCCCCTTTTGAACTTGCTATTATTGTTCCAAGTTTTGGTTTAGCCGAGGATGTCCTTTCCCCTTCCTTTATCTTTTTTACAGTGCGCCAAACAATGAGTGGTCTGGAGAGTGTATTTTTAAGATGATGATAAGAAGTCCCTGGAGGTCATTGTATAATGAATCAGTATTGAAAATTTGATGTTGGAGTTCCCCAGGAGGAAAAGGACTTAACAATCGCTTTCTTTAGTTGCTTCCTTTGGCGGATACTGTTCATGTGGGGACCTTGTAAAGTTCATCCCCCCCCCCCCCATGTCCTTTAAAAACCATGCATTTTTCAGTGTGACAAATAATGGTTTTTAGTACAACAAGTACTAAAACAAGTACATCAGCTACAAGGAGGACAGCATTGCATGTTTTCTAAGTTAGTGTTCGTCACAAGTGTGATTTGCAGAGGATCTCCCTGGGCAAGGGTGATTCATATTTTAGCATCATGACATAGTATTGGTCTTTCATGTTCTTTCTGTAACTGCAGCAATTTAATTTCTTGGTTGAGGATAAAGGTCAGTGGTAGAGCATCTTCCTGGGAAGCACTGTGCTTGCTCCATAGTCCCCATCTTCATTTTGTTAGTTACCATACTAAAATAAAGTATATCACTGTACTGGTCCCTTCCTGCCCCACACAGTTTCCTTTTTTCACCTGTCTCTGTAGATAATTGAGTCTAGAGTCCGCATTCAAGAGAAAACAGGCAGTATTTGTCTTTCTTTTTGTCTCCATCACCTTCTCTTATTCTCCATTCTCTTTAAATCCTCCCTTCCACCCAAACAATCCCTCTTTCATTATATATAAGAATGAAAACTAGGTTGTGCTTATGACAGAAAACAAGTAACAATTTTCTGAGTCTGATGTATTTCACTTAACCGAGTGGTTCTCAACTTTCCTAATGCTGTGACCCCTTAATACAGCTCCTCATGTTGTGGTGACCCCCCAACCATAAAATTATTTTGATTGCTATTTCATAACTGTAATTTTGCTATTGTTATGAATCAAAGATAAATACCAGATATTTCTGATGGTCTTAGGCAACCCCTGTGAAAGGGTCGGTCGACTCCCATAGGGGTCATGACCCATAGGTTGAGAACTACTGACAACCAAATGATCCCTATCATTCATTTCCCCAAATAATAGCAATTCCATTCTTCATGCATGAATAAAATTTCATGCATATATACACTCCATTTTCATTATTTCTGTCTTGGGCATCTTGGCCCATTCCATACTTTAGCTATTACCACTAGAGCCACAGTTTTTAAAAGAAGAAACATGAATGACCAATAAATACGTGAAAATATGCTCAACTTCCTTAGTCATTATGGAAATGCAGATCAAAATAACATGAAGAATGCATCTCAGAATGGCTATCACCAAGAAAACACAAATACTGGCAAAGGTGTGTCATTTTACATGGTTGATGTTTATGAAAGTACTGTAGCATTATAGGAAAGTGGTTTTATTTAAACTATTTTTATATTTTAATCATTAATTTTGTGAATTTGGTTTGTGTGTGCACATATCTGTATATGTGTGTGTGTGTGTGTGTGTGTGTCTGGGGGTTACAGGAGAACTTTTGGAATCAGTTCTTTCCTTTTACCATGTGGGTTCTGAGGATGGGATCATCTCCAAGGATGTGATCAGCCTTGATAGCAGCTGTCTTTACCTGCTGAACTATCTCACTGGCTTGAAAGGTAGTTTCTTAATTCTTCAGAAATAACAAAGTGAAGAGTGTGGTCCAGGGTGTCCAGTGTTTCATCAGCACAGAAAAGGAACCAAAAAGTCTAAGAACAATTTAGCCCCTTGCTTTTTATCAATAGCCTCAAAGAGTTTTGGGGGAAAAGAATCAAATAGAATATGCTTTGTTTACCTTTATCAAATACTAGGGATGGGGCATGCCAGCCTTATGGCTTTGACTAGGTACTGAGGCACGGCCCTTAGTGTCTAGATGACCACAGTCAGGGCTCTGCACAGTCATCTAGGAATGAGTCATATGATAGCAGCTGCTGTCTAGGAGATGTTCTCTTTGTTGATTGCTACTGAAAAGACACTGTAGATACATGTACCGCATTCTTTTCATCAGAGGGGTCCTTGTGCTCATTCTAGGATATTTTATGAAAATGGAAAATTAATATTTCTATTGTAGCAATTGAAGATAGATTAGGATTTGAAATTTGGCTAATCTATTCCCCCAGTTTTCTATAATCATCTTCCACTGGGAACTTTCTGTAGTGTTCTCTTTATTCATCTCCCTTTATTTAAAAATCTCCCAGGTCATCTACAGTATGGGGGTCTCCGCAAACACCAGGGCCAGCAGAGTGACATTTTCATGAGGCAAGAAAGAAATCTTCAGCATGACTCCGTAGCTGGTGTTGGTTCAGACTTCTAGAGTTTGACACTGGGCAGTTTATTTTAGGCATTTAAGTACAAAATTGTAAGTTTGAAAAAAGTTTCTTGGTATCAATTATCTCAATCCTGTGTGCACAGTAAAGTTTAAGGCATAACTAAATCGAAAGTCTTTTGCAAAATACTTGTGACCTCTATAGACGAATTTCTAAACAGTCTTATTAAATAAGAAACACAGAGCCAAATACAAAGTTAAAGCCCAAGAGATCAGAGCAAGAGCCACCTAGTTTTAGCTTCCCCGAGAGAGACCTTCTAATGTCTGACTTGTGTTTTTATTGCTTTCCTGTTCTCCTTTCTTATTGACTGTAAGCCCAGCCACATGACTTCCTCGTCACTGCCTGTTTATACAGACCTCCTAGTTTCTATGGTTGGTACCATAGAGACGGGATTAAATGGGATTAAAGGTTCACATCACTATGCTTGGCTGTGTCCTTGGCCACACAGAGACTCTGCCTGCCACGTGATCGGATTAAGGGCGTGGGCTACCACCGCCTGACTGCTGTCCCTGACTATGACCTCTGATTTCAAGGCAAACTTTATTAACATACAAATAAAATCACATTTCACCACAATTAAAGTATCACCACAGACCTCTTTCATAAAGATGGGTTTCATAGCTTAAGGGCCTGGGGGGGGGGTGGAATCTAATGTGGTTAAGGTCAAAGTACTACAAAGTGCTACAAAGTACATACATGTGACACCTTCCTTAAGGATGGATGCTATTGACTGAGAAACAGTGTTCACAATGAAGGTCTAGGAAGAAAGAATCTGGGTTAAATTTAATAGCCTGGAGGATTTGGGTGTGGCCTGGCCCTACAGATAACACAAGTTATCAGGGTATTAACTATATCCACTCCCAGCCCTCTGGGTGGAAAACAGGAATATAACCCTTCCATTGAAGAGACAACAACCCTGAATGTTAACATTCTTGGATTCCTTAGTGCTTATTTGTGAGCTCAAGGATGGAATACCCTGTACACCATTCAGTTCTAAGACTCATTCTGTACCATTCTCTGGTTTACATGTAATCTGGCCCTTACATTTTCCCTCCTCCTTTTCAAGTTATTTCCTTGGCTGCCTCCTTTAGACTTCATTTCCAATGCCATCCCCCTGGAAAGACCTTCAGTATTGGCGTTTGGAACAAAGAACTATAAGCTGCGAGGTGAAAACAACCTCTTATTTCTGGAGGTTACAAGTCCAAACTTAAGATGTGAGTAAGATTAGTTCCTTGTTGGAGGTTTCATTTGAAGAGTAGCTGAGGAAATGTCCACCATCCATTCTTGTGGACTCTAGGATATATATTTGTAGTGTGTGCTAATCATGCATAAAGTCTTAAGTTTAACTCCAACACCAAAATAAAGGGTGGAAGCAAGAGCTCAGGGATTAGCAGCGAGGCAGAGGGAAGAATTCCTGGTTGTCAGATTCATCCTCTCTTGTCATCGTTTCTCTGCCATCACATTCCCGTCCAGGAAAGCTGTTGCCCTTATAACTCTTTCAGTTACATTCAGTCTCCAGTGTTTCTTGTCTTCCTGTTGTAGAGACAAAGAAACATGGAGTGTTTAGATAGGTTTTCAATAGCTTTGACACAGTAAAGTGGGAATAAACAGAGAGTCATACCCAACAACACTTTCATTCATAAGACATGGCATTGCTCTCCATTCTTATCCTAGCTCTGGGAATGCCCGAGCTTGCAGTTTAGGACTGACTCGGGATACACAGGCTTCTCCAGAGACAGTTACAGGGCCTGCCTGTATTCTCTGTTTTTTTTCTCAGTTTTGGCTCCTTCTTTGAGGTCTTGTGCCCTTTCTACGTGAAGATGTCCTTCCCTTCAGGAATCAAATGTGCTTGGGAACATTGTCACACCCCGTTTGAGAAAATAACAGAATGCATTGCCACAGTCTCTGAACTCACCCACAACACACACATCGAAGTGGGGAGAGGAGGTCTTCATTTTCTTATCTGGGTTGGGGTTGCACAGAAGAGAGCCCTCCCTCAAGGTGCATTGACTCATTCTTTCTTTTTTGTCATGTTTATACCTGACAGATACCTTTTATATCTTTAATAAAATTTCTGCTAGGTATTATTGTGTATTTGGGTGCCTAAGTAAGACCACCATATGGCGAGTTCCTAAAATGAAAGTGTTGAGAAAGAGTGCGATTCTTTTTTAAATCAGTTGACCTAATTGAGTTAAACATAGCACTGTAGTAGTGATTATCATCAAGGTCAGCAAAAGAACCAACATTCCATGTATTTTTGGACTGGAAATGACTTATGGTTGTGTCTACAGATTTTGGAGGAAGATTCTTGAGTGGCTCCTGGTGAGGGGTGAAGCCTGTTGTCAGCCCTTATTTATAACTAACTGTATGTTATGAAAAAAAAAAACACACACAAAGAGCTTAGGAAGCAGTGTTTGTCAACGCATGGAAAAAGAATTGTGTTATTTAAGAAATTATGTGACCTCTCTGAGGGTCATCATCCTATAATAAGACATTAATGTCCACAATTAACGGAGACAGTCAGGTGATTGATAGCATGAAGCAGGTACTCTGTGTTTTTTCGGTCCTTACTGCCCCCAAATTGTCACCCAACTGTGCTTAATAGATTTGGTATTATTTCTGGATGTATGTTTTATTCTCGAGCAGTTAAAAATGCAGACATATCTTTGCCATGGTAGATTTTATTTAGAGGATGACCTCGTTCCCTCTTGCCCTCCCTGCTCTCAGATCCTTGCCACATCTCCACACAGTGAAGCTGGCAGCATCTTCTGAATTTTTCTTTTTTACTGTATTTTAGAAAGAACTGATGCATGTGATGTGAAACGTGCTTCCTCTTCCAGGTCATGCCTGTGAGGCTTTCACGGCATATAACCTACTTTTGTTATGTCCCTAAGGCAAGTTGTAGAAAAGATTCGAAGTTCCATCTCTGTTGACCCTGGCCAAGGCTTCTGGGCCCTTTGAGCTCAGCTTGCTTAGAGCAGTGCTGGTCAGATTGCTTCTGTGGTCCTTTCATGCTGTGATTTCTCGAGTCCCCACTGTAGGCCCTGGAAAGTGACATGTGGATCTCAGTCTGGACAGCAGAGGGCGCACTGTCCGTGTCGCCCCCGTCCCGTCCCCGCCCCCCTGTGTGTGTGTGTGTGTGTGTGTGTGTGTGTGTGTGTGTGTGTGTGTGTGTGTATGTGTGTGACTACTTGGTACTGAAAACCTAGTTCTGTAACTGCAGTTGATGTTCCTGATGATGGGAAGGAGCCAGGAGGATACTAGGAATTCAGAGGACATTTCATGGTGTATTTCTGGTTTAACACTTATAGAAATCCTAAAAAAAAAAAAAAAAAAAAAAAAAAAGCTGTTGACACTGTAAGAATAGTTCATGCAATTCATTATCTCTTGCCCATCTTCAGTATTCCCCTCTTAGGACCAGGCCCAGCATCCTTAATATCGTCCCTTCAAATCATGGAGCTATTTAGCCTCCATCATCCTGAAGGCTCCGATATAGCTTTTTCTTGTAGTTGTATGTGAATGTTATCATCTTAAGAGACTTGATAGTTATATTTCAGTGGTGGCTCACAATTTCAAAGGTAAAAAAATAAAACCTTAAAAATATATCCAAAGTTTCAAAATGTTTGTCTTTTTTATTTTTGATGTAGTTTTTGAAACTATGTCAAAACATAGTCTTTGAAAGTCTAAGTACCCTAAGTATGTTATTTCTTTCAGCGTAGATGAAACTTCAATTCATGTACATTCACTTTGCTTATTCATGCTAGAGTAATTCCAAGATGATAGTGTTACATTCTATCTCTCAAATCTTTCAGGGTACAGCTGTAAAAAATGAAAAAATTTTCTTATGCATCCAGAATAATGTAGTTACTTCTATCAAGTATTTAGTATCATTTAATTCCTTGTCTGTATTAAGATCAACACAATCACTCCAGTTTATCACTTGCATCTTATTTATTCAAAGTAGGATCCAATCCTGGATGGCATGTTCTCTGGTAATTATGTTCCTTCAAACTCACTTAATCTAAAGCAATCCTGTGGCCATCCATTGCCCTGTAAAATATACACCCTCAGATTTGCCCAGCCGCCTTTCAGAGAATTCCGTTTACTCTGCCACCCTCTGTAGACCCTCCTTTGGAGTAAATCTAAAGTCAGGATTAAGATAAGAATGGAAAATTTTTGCAAGAATGACTCACAAGTGATATGTGCTTTATGCTGTATGCATGAGGAGGCATATATGCCTTGCCTGCCTGACCATCCATGATGTCAATATTAATCATTAGATTAAGGTGAGGATCGTCCCAGTGACAGGAGTGTTGTTTGCAATATCATTGTTACATCATATGAAAATTAGTTTTCTGTTGTCTTTTTAAATGCCATTAATAACTCTTGCCTGAATCAGTAACTTTGCAGGACTGTCATGTCTCTACGTCATCTTTCTGCATTAACTGACTTTTAGTTAACAAAAAAATGCCTTCTAGCTGGATCTCAAGCAGGCTCCTTCACTGAGGCTCCTTCCTCTGATGACTCCAGCTTGTGTCAAGTTGACACACAGAACCACCCAGTACATATACTAGTGATTTTCATGAATTGAATGCTTCAATCAATTACAATCTTTATTTTTTTTTGTGGACAATCTGTTTTATGCTAAGCTTATTAAAATGTGAGCCAATAATAAATAGTTCTTTGTCTTTGGCTCCTTCATCTATTAATGCAACTCTGTTGTTTTTAAGCATGCCTTTGCTCTTTGGTGCAGTAGGATGCATAGGCCTATCTTGTAATTTCTTTGTCCCAAATGTCAATCAGTCACTTTGGTAACAAGCCTTAGTTCCTTTATTGGATTTTTTTTCTTGTAAGTTGTATTAGACATCAAAATCTCAACATTTAGAATGTCTATTAGTATTGGAATCACACAGTTCATAGATCTTTTCAGTGGTCTAATTAGTTTTTGACTTTTATATTAAAAGTTTGAATAATGACAATTTAGATAGTAAGGCATTTTGAAAACTAATGGAATGGATTGACTATTTGAAAAGTACTAAGACATTTGATTATGTCCCCACCACCCTAAAAAGGTAAGTATGGTAGGTGATACTTATGTTCAATTTATCCACTCTACAATATATACATATTTCAGAATATCATGTTGTAACACTATAAGTATATACAGTTTTTATTTCTCCATTAAAATTAATCAGATAAAATAAATCAAATTAAAAATTTAAATTTTGACTTCATTATGTTTTTAACTACTTGATTTTGTAATATCTTTTCTTTTAACTGAAAAATTTGACCACCATAACAAATACTGTTTTATCCTAGTATATAAGCAAAGTAATTTCAAATGACATTAGTACTGATAAGACCAAATGAACTTTAAAATTTCTTTTGATCATTTTTGTAATATAGGTTGATATCAATGGAAGAATGAGTCACCTTAATGTTAATTTCAATTACTTTTTCTTAAAATAGGTCTTGTTTGTTTTGTCTTTATTATAGGTTGACCACTTTGGATTTTCTGACACAAGAACTTTTAAACAGCGGTACCTCAAAGCTGATAAACACTGGCAAAGAGATGGTGGATCAATACTTTTCTACACTGGTAATGAAGGGGACATTGTCTGGCTTTGCAATAATACGGTATGTCCACATGAGTGAGATTCTTCTACTGAAATAGTATCTTTTATAGTGATAAATGGGAGAAAATGCAGCAGTATAGGTGACCAAGAATGACCGTTTTTAACTGTATTGTTCTTTAAAAGTAAGATGAGTGAGCAAGATGGCCCAGCTGGCAAAGGCTCATGACCTGACTTCATCCCTGAGACCTGCACGGTGGAAGGAGAAAACAGCTCCTTGTAGGTTCTTCTTTGATGTCCTCAGGTGTGATATGGCATGTGCCCCTCCCCCCAATAAGTAAATAAGTGTAATAAAAGTGAAATAAAATGAACTCAATAGTGATAGAAAGATGACAAGATTTACAAGTGAATGAAAAATGTCAGTGACACAGGGCCATTGGCTAGGGATTTGGAGCCAGCCTGTTCTGCCACACAATTCTAGGCCAGACTGAGCTATATGACGCCCTGTCTCCACACAGACAGACAGACAAATAGACAAAACCATCTTTTTTTTTTTTTTTGAAAATCTAATTATAAGGCCAGCAGGCATGGGAACATTATTGTATATAGTTGGTTTGACTATGGCCTATAGAAGGTAAATGTAAGGGTAGGAATTTTTGTATGTTTATTTACTATTGTATTTTTAAAGTGAAGAACTGTATTACATATATATGTATATATAGTAGATGTTCAATACATATTTATCTATCAGTAAGTAAGACTGAAACAAAACCAATGCAAATAAGAAAAAATTTACAAAAGTTTGACTGTCAAGTTGGAAGGTAGTGGTAAAGGAGCTGGATTTCATTTAGTTTCTTGTTCTACTGGTTTTTAATTTGTAAGAATGAAAATAGTATAGTCTATGAGCTTGCCTCACTGACTATATTTTCTATCGCTTTTTAACAATATCTCTACTAACAAAACTTGACTTGGAAGGACCATAGAACTAAGAAAGTCTCCTTTCCGTTATGCCAGTGCTGTGACTAGACAATGTCAAATTTCTACCAAGAAGCTAGTCTGTGAACTCCTGTCAAGTAGAGAATAGTGCTGACGCTGATGTCAGAGTCTGGCATGGCACCTCTCTCAGGGCATCTTGGTAAATGTTTACTGAACTGAGTTGACAGCAAGGCATGAACCTAATTATGCTGTTACTGCACTAGTTATCTGTGATTCTTTCTTTAGGCTGTCAGGAATTGAATCCCCTGGCCATGGGGGTTCACAACTCTACATAACACTCAGGAGGGTTGGGTAGAAGACTGTTAATTTGAGTCTGTCCTCAGCTGGCTTCTATAGTGACACACAGACTAGAAAGCCAAACAATCAGGAGAAAAAAAAATAATTTATATGTACTGAAAATAAAATAGCTCCTGAGAAATGATGTCCTGGGAACCAGGTGTCCAGATTCCTGGGGCTATTTTGTGTAAATGGTACTGCCTTGTCCCACTCCCTTTTGTTTTGGTTTTCCTTTGTTTGAGGCAGGGTCTCTCTAAGTACCCTAGGCTGTCGTAGAACATGCTGTATAGACCATGCTGACCTTGAACCCAGAGATCTACCTGCCTCTACTTCTGCCTTCTGAGTGTTAGGATTAAAGGTTTGTACCACACACACTCCTCATTTCTTTAACTCTTCTTCCATGCCAAACCCACAGGCAACTTTTCCTGGCTAGGAGATGTTAAGTCTTCAGACCCCAGTGCTCCTGAGGCTTCACAGCCCTGCTGAATGCTTGCTGGGTATCCTTGTCCTCAGGTGGAAAGGAAGGGACATGTAGGAGAGGAACAGTCCTAGATAAGAATCAGAAGCAGATCCTAGAAGGGCAGATCCAAGTCCTCCCCAGTCCTTGGCATCTTCCTACAAACTCTTGTATTTCAGTTTCACATTCGCTTCTGCACTTGACTTTTTTGAGAAACAGTGAAGACTAAGCAGGATTGGTGAGGTTTCAGTTCTGACCACCAGTTTGCTCTTGACTTGAGCAAGCTTTGAACTCCAGCATCCGCTCTCTCCTTTGTTCAGTAGTTATAGTAAGAATACCTAACTCCTAGAGTTGTGAAGACCAAATAATAAAAAAGATTAAGGACCTTACTGGTACAGATTATTGATACATGACATAGATAGGCCTCTCTTGAAAGATAAAATTACCCTTGAAATGGATGTAAGCAAATAATCACTAATTGCATCATTAGTTAAGCGGCTTCTTGTTAGAGCCTGAGGTCAGCTCCACAGAGGTCTGATCCTACTCTTAAGACACTCATAGTCTGCTGCTGTAAGACATACATGTGAGTTCCTGTTGCAGCAGGTAGAAGAGTTCTTTGCAGTACTCCAGTGTTGAGCGGAGATGGACAGCTCTGCTGGGCTGGGGATGCAGAGGAGATGTGCTGAGCTGGATGTGGCTGGACCTGGGATATGTGGCTGGAATGAGCAGCTCTGTGAAAGAGATGTGGGGTCTTGAAAACCCCAGATATCAGGCTGACATTTCCATTATCCCCACAGGTAGCTCTTTTAATTCCTTAGAGATTGCTCTAAACAACCAAAGCCATTTTGAGGTTCCTATGCCTTGTTAGGGAATAGTAACATGTTAAACACCAACAGCATTCATCAGGAATGCCATGGCTTTAATTCACGCTAAACTAATGTTGGTTATTTTTGCTCTTTTGCTTTTTTGAGGGGCCTGCCACCCAGCTCCCAAATAAATCATACAATCCATAATTGTCATGTAATTGGGCAGGGCAGTAATATGGCAGGGCAGAGAAAGGTATATAAGATGTGAGGAACTCACTCTATTGAGGCTGAGGATTTTGTAGAGGTAAAAAGCTAGTGGCTGGCTGTTCTGCCTCTCTGATTTTTCAGCTTTCACCCTGATATCTGGCTCTGGGTTTTTTATTAAAAGACCATCTAAGATTCGAACAACAGCTCAGCCCAGTGCTTGGTTGTGGATCACTGCATCTGTTTCCATCAGTTACTGGATGTAGGTTCTATAATGATAATTATGGTAGTCACTAATCTAATTATAGGGAAGGTAAGTTCAGACACCATCTCCATTATTGCTAGGAGTCTAAGCAGGTGTCATCCTTGTGGATTCCTGGGGATTTCACTAGCACCAGGTTTCTCCCTAACCCCTTAATGGTTCCCTTTACCAAGATATCTCTTTCACTGCTCTCTCTCTGGCCCTCCCTCCACTTGGCCATCTCAGCCTCTTCTGTTCCCATCCCCATCCCTTCCCTTCTACCCACCCCTCCCAGTTTACCCAGGAAACCTTAACTATTTTCCCTTCCTGGGGCCCTCTATGTATGTCCCTCTTAGGGTCCTCCTTTTTACCTAGCTTCTTTGGGGTTGTGGATTGTAGCCTGGTTGTCCTTTGCTTTGCATCTGATATCCATTTAAGAGTGAGTACATACCATGTTTGTCTTTCTGGGTCTGGATTACCTCATTCAGGATGATTCTTTCTAGCTCTATCCATTCAGAGGCTTATTCTTTTTTTTTTTTTTTAAGCTGAGGATCGAACCCAGGGCCTTGTGCTTGCTAGGCATGCACTCTACCACTGAGCTAAATCCCCAACCCGCTTATTCTTAATTATAAATGCCCAGCCTTAGCTTGGCTTGTTTCTAGTGAGCTTTTCTTATCTTAAATTATCCCATTTATCATTGGCTCTGGGTTTTTTCCTTTTCTTATTTCTGTAATCTTACTTTCACTCTTATTCTGTGGCTGTCTGGGTGGCTGGCCCCTTCTTTTTTTGCTCCTTTTTTGGCTACTTCTTCCTCCCAGATTTCTCCTTCTATTTACTCTCTCTGCCTTCCAGCCCCGCCTATCCTTTCTCCTGCCTTGGTATTGGCCACTCAGCTCTTTATTAGATCATCAGGTGTTTCAGATAGGCACAGTAACACAGCGTCACAGAGTTGAACAAATGCAACATAAACAAAAATAACACACTTTAAAATAATATTCTATAACACTAAACTGTCTAATCAGTTGATGCTGTCTGCCTAAGAGATGCTTCCTTAGGAAGGATTCAGAGGGCACCATCCAGTCAAAGAGAAAGAGGCAGATGATTAGTGAGAAGCCTTCGGTGTGGAGGGAGTAAGGGAGTCTAGTGGCCCTTGGTGACTGCCCTGCATTACAGCCTGTATTCAGTCTTGGCTCTGCCACCTGTGTGAACACTGAGTCTTGGGTCTCAGTGTCCTTGTCTGTAAAACCATAGTGCCCGATTCTTGTTTATTGTGCTAATTAGGTGAATTACTACATGTAGTGGTTAGAACAGTATCTGACATGTTGTAAGCAGGAATTAATAACAACTACTGTTAGCTAATTTCCTAATATATAAGATTAAAATCCCAAGGGAGTTTAATATGCTTATTTGTCTGTTAATTACTTTATGTTGTCTGTGTATGTCTTTGTGGGGGGGCAGCTTACATATCTCACCTCCTTCCTAGAATAGTAAGCACAGTGGCATTTGAAGACTGACATATAGTGTTGACTCAGGGTCAGAGGTTCAGGAGAAGAAAACATGAAATGCTTAGTATATGAATAATTTGATCTTTCTCTCTAGTACAGTGTGATACAGCTATTTTGGATCTTTCTGTGGAACACACATAAATTATCATTTTTTTCAGAGCTCTTCCTGGCCTGGTTTAACATCTATTTCATATGGTTTGCAAAGGTTCAGGGTGATGTTTCATGGCCTCATTTTACTTGTGAATTTGTGAACTCTTCGCAGGGGTTCATGTGGGATGTGGCCGAGGAGATGAAAGCTATGCTGGTATTTGCTGAACACCGGTACTATGGGGAGTCCCTTCCCTTTGGTGAGGACTCATTCAAGGTAAGTAGGTCAAAGAGTTCGGGCACTCCTCTGGGTAGTTATTTGTTTAAGTTTGGAACATTTACAGTCACACAGTGTGAGATCACTTTAACTCGAATTGCCTGAAAACTCAATAATTTGTACTTTATCTTTCCTTTATATATATATATATATATATATATATATATATATATATATATATATAAAATTTGGACGAAATGAAAATTTTTCTTTCTTTTTTCCTTTTTTGTGCTAGGGATGAAACCCAAGGCAGAGTGCAGAGCAGACATTCCCACCAAGCTCTGTTCTTAGTCCTACCCTAAGGCCTTTAAAGTCATGTCTTTTTTTGTTTGTTTGTTTTTTGGTTTTTTGAGACAGGTTTTCTCTGTGTAGCTTTGCGCCTTTTTCCTGGATCTCGCTCTGTAGACCAGGCTGGCCTCGAACTCACAGCGATCCACCTGGCCCTGCCTCCCGAGTGCTGGGGCCACCGCCCAGAAAGTCATGTCTTTTTAATTGCTGTCACTTTATTTTTTTAAGCTTAGAATTATTCTATGCATATAACTGTTTTGCCCGCCTATGTCTGTGCACCCTGTGGGAGCCTGGTGCCAGGGAAGTTCAGAAGAGGGCACTGCATCCCCTGGAACTGCAGTTACACACGGTTGTGAGCCGCAGTGTGGGTGCTGGGAACCTAACCCAGATCCTCTGCAAGAGCAGTAAGTGTTCTTAACTGCTGAGGTGTCTCTCCAGCCCCGTCAGCTGTTTTTTTCTTTATTTTGTCTTGCTTGTGGTTCTGGGGACCTGAGCAGGCCAAACATGTTCAATGTAAGGGCTCTACCCCCGTCAAGGTACACGTATAGCTCCTGTTAGCTTATGTTCGGTCATCCAGGCTGGCCTCAGCCAGGTCCGACGTACTCTGTTGCTGCACACACTGCAGGGAATTTTCTTTACCTCAGTAATTCTGTTCTATAAATTAGGTTCTAAGTTACTGTTCCTGCCTTAGGAATAAATGAGTATGCAAACATATGAAAAGGATTTTTCAGGAACATGTAATCAGTAGATAAGAGTAAATGAGCTCTGTAAGGTCATGTTACCCTTGGTGTTCCCATTAGCGTCTCCCTTTTTATAAGAACTCCCAACCTTGGCCTTTGTCTGGCTGTATACTCAGTGAACCAGGATACTTTTTCCTCCTCTGGATGACTTTATTTTACCCATGTCCTTCTAGTTATGGTAATTTCCCACAAATCCTGTTACTAATGTTTTTCTTAGGAAGCTCAGTTTTTTAAAGTCAGCATTATATTAACCAAGGACCTTATGTACTGATTATGTTTTCCAAATCACATTAAAATATGACAATAAATGTTACATTAAGATGCCTGTGCAGTACCTAATGTCTTGGATCTCATTCAATAGAGTGACACCATCCTTTTGTGAATTGCCATCTAAAATAATTTGGGAATAGCCATATTTTAGGCTGTTTTGAAAGGAGCTTTTAAAATTTTATATTCAGTTAGCTGAGTGTTTTATATTATGATGAGTAAAAAATAAGTTTAAAACGTACATGTGCTGTAAGTCATTGGCAGAGTGGTTTGTTGTAATAGTTGGGCTGGATGACAAATTTTGCTCTTTAGTTTAGTATCTTACAAATTCATGTGACCAGTGGAGTGAAGAGGCCCCCAAACCACTGGGAAACAGTTGAGTTGTTGTACCTTGCGTCTTAACCTTCTGTAGCTTGCTACAATCAATACTCTACCAGCAAAGTGGACCCACACCTGTTTTTGATATACTTTTTTCTTTTTCTGTGCTCACAAAAGTTGTCAAAAGCATAGGGATGTTGAGAATTGAAAACAGCTGTACTCAACTATATATCATGCCATATAAAATGGAAGTAAAGAATAGCAGTGAGAGAAGAGAGGAGAGAATCCGCATACATTTTGGATGAGGGTCAAGGTTAGTGGAGTAGGTGAAGCCTACAGGAGAAAAGGAATGCTGGGGACCTTGTGACCCAGTAATATGTCAACCAAGGGTCAGGGTGGTGAGACCTAGAAGGAAGGTCAAGTAGGTGAGTCTGGACAAAGGTATATAGCCGTGTCAGTTGTCTAGTGCCATGTGTATGAAGCCGTCCTGACTTAAAAGAGAAGTAAACTTAATTGTTTGTGCTTGGTTGTTTAGAGATATGGTCTAGCTATGTAGTGCAGGCTGGTCTTGAACTCATACTCCTCTTGCTCTATCTCCTGTTCCAGTGCTGGCATTACAAGCATGAGCAAACACACTAGAATGGCGGAAAGCGTTCATTACTTCATAGTTCCTGTGAGTGAGGAATTAGGAAAAGCTTAGTTGGTTCTGCTTCAGAGTCTCTCTAGGCTAAAATGTCCGAAAAAGTGGTAGCCATCGGAAGGCTTGTATCCATTCGTAGCAGGTCATCAGAGGAATGATCAGTTGCTATGGACACTGGCAAGAGGCCGGTGAGCCTCACCTCCTCTGGTGTTCAATGTGCCTGTGTGATGAGCACTGTGATGTAGCAGTTAACTTTTCTCAACACTGCAAACCAAGGTGGAAGCTGAAGTGAACAGGTCATTAGAAGGTAGTCATGTATCATAGCGTCTACCACATTTTATTCACTAGAACTGTGTCACTAAGTGTAGCCCAAGTCCAAAGGAGTGAACTAGGTTATATATAAAGGAGTGTGAAAAGTTTATAGATGCATTTAAACAATACCCTTTAGCCTCAGAGTTGAACACTTCATCTTGCAGAGGAAAATGGACCTGCACATAGAGCTAAATCGTCATGGAACTTGCTGAGGGGATTTCCTTTTACTCGATGATCATTGCTTTCCATTGATACATTGTTTCTCTTCTGGTTTTATAGCTGTCTTTCTAGTAAGGAGGAGAGAATTTATTTTGGTTCGGGATCCATTTGTCAGTTGTTTACAGGAGTTAGTTTGTATTGGAATACATCTTAGACAGTTTAAATATGTCAATAAAATTATAACAGCTGCATATTAAGCTTAGTTTCATATTCTATCACATTTACTGCTGAATGTTACTTGTGGTTTGTGTCTCTTGTTTCTACAACCTCCACAAGGCCTTGAGCAAATAGCATCTAGTGCACATGACATTGGGAAGGAGAACACAGACAGGACATGTGCTGACAGGCTTGGGCAGAGAACATTGTTGTCCTGTTGGAAGAACATTCTTGCAAGTTGTGTTATTGTGTGTGAAATGGTGACATTTCCAGGGTAGGGTCAAGCCAGGGCTGCACCATCAGGAAGGTGGCAAGTTAGAACTTAAACTTCTTCAAGGAAACACATACGGTGGGTTCACTTCTCCATGGCCAGTGGTCCTGCTGAGGGAGCTATGGGGCCCACTGAGGAGAAACCCTGGGGTGAAGGGTGGAGAAGGGTGTGGGGGGACATGTCTGTCAGTGTCCGGAGTATTCTTCACTGTCTGGATCCCTGGTGGCTTCCATAGCAGAGGAGCTCGGACCTGGGGCACGGACTCTCCTCAGTTGTACTGCCAGCTCACACCTCCTCTCTGCTGCCTTTGTCTGCCGGGTAGACTGAGCTCTCAGGTCCTTTCAGGCACTTCCTCCTTTCTCCCGGGCTGCTGACAGATCTTTAGGTTTGGCAATTGTTTTGGTTCCGTTTTGCAGCTGGATTTTTGTATGAAAGTGGTGAAGAAGAACAGGCTGTGTTCAGGTAGAACTGGTGAACTCCAGGCAAGAAGGAAAATTAAATTTTTAGGGTTGAAGATTTGGCAGCAATTTTTAAAAGTTTCAGACACACAATAGTGACAACTCTTACTGTAATTTAATTTTCCTCAGAAATGAAAATATCCTTCAAACTTCATAAGATCCACCCATAAGACATAAGCTAAGGGCTCAGAAAGCCTCTCTTTACCTAGCTTGTGGTTGTGAGCTCCGAAGCCTTTCTTTACAGACTCTGTGGTTGCCTATGTCCTTGCTCTAAACCATCACTGTTCTGGAGGATGCCGAGCTGCTGGGAGCAAGGGGACCACCATCCACTTAGGGAAATGGAGGCAGTTTGGGCCTGACAAATGCCACTACATGGTCCTTGGAAATACCTGCCGAGGATCTCATCCCTAGGATGGTTCCTTTTAGAAACCTTCCTCAGATGTATTATCTTGATTACAAATAAGGAGCTTTGACAATTAAAAATAACTGTATCATATATATAGTTTACATTTTTCCACAAAAATCAGAGCTGTGATAGGAGAATCAAACTGGCTAAATGTTTAAGTAGGCCATCGTGAGATCTCTGTGCTAGGTCTTGCTTCCTGTATTGCATTTGAAAAAAAACTTTAAAAGCAATGAAATTACATTTCATTTGAAGATATATTATGTTCTTCTTCAAACTTAGTTACTTCTCATGGGTTGCTTTGATGTGGATGATGTGGAATTTTACCTCGATTGTCTAGAAATCTATTTCAAGTAATGAAAACTGTTCTGAATCTGTGCAGTGCCTCGGCTGCCATTATGTGCACATTTATACCTGTTCTCTTTGTTTTTGTTTTTAAAATAAATAAATGTCCACATATACAGGATTCCCAACACTTGAATTTTCTGACATCAGAACAAGCTCTGGCTGATTTTGCAGAGTTAATCAGATACTTGAAAGGAACAATCCCCGGAGCTGAAGGTCAACCTGTCATTGCCATCGGGGGCTCTTATGGTGGCATGCTTGCAGCCTGGTTCAGGATGAAATATCCTCACATAGTAGTTGGGTAAGTGTATTTATGCTTGACACAGCTAACAATTTTGGGTAAAGCATGCTCCATGCTGAATTATATGGACATTTTTGGTTTCTCTCTCACTAACAGCGGTATTATGAGATTGGTTCCTAGCACACATGTCAGGTGCCTGTAATTCCAGTTCCAGGTGGTCTGACCTTTTCTCTAACCTCCACAGGGACTTGTACACATGTGACATACATTCATACACACACACACACACACACACACACACACACACACACACACATACACACACACACACACCACTGCTGTGGGATGGTCTGTATGTCAAATGTGTTGCTCTGATTGGTTAAAATAAATAAAGTACTGATTGGCCAGTAGCCAGGCAGGAAGGATCAGGTAGGCGGGACAAGGAAGAGGAGAAGGCTGGAAACAGGAAGGCTGAGGGGAGAGACTGCCAGCTGCGGCCATGACAAGATGTAAGGTACTGGTAAGCCACGAGCCACGTGGCAAAGTATAGATTAATAGAAATGGGCTAAATATAAGAGTAAGAGCTAGACAATGGTAGGCCTGAGCTAATGGCCAAGTAGTTTAAATAATATAAATGTCCGTATGATTATTTTATACGTGGGTTATGGGACCGTGGGGGCTTGGTGGCACTTGGAGAGAAGCTCTCCAATATACACCACATTCATGTGCACACACACATTTAAAAACACAAAACAAGCAAACAAAAAATGAGTGGATGATTGTATTTCTCTCTTTCTCCTCTCACTTCCTTTATCATTCAGAGCTCTTGCAGCTTCTGCCCCTATTTGGCAGTTTGAGGATTTGACTCCCTGTGGTATGTTTATGAAGATCGTAACTGAAGATTTTAGGAAGAGTGGACCACATTGTTCTGAGAGCATCCACAGATCCTGGAATGCCATTAATCGACTCTCAAGAACAGGTAAGCTTTCACGAAGAGAATGAATTGCAGTTTGTTTTTCTTTAACCTTTATCTTACTAAAAATCCATATTGGCACCCGGTAGTGGTGGCATAAGCCTTTAATCTCAGCACTTGGGAGGCAGAGGCAGGCAGATCTCTGTGAGTTCGAGGCCAGCATGGTCTACAGAGCTAGTTTCAGGACATCCAGGGCTACATAGAGAGACCCTGTCTCAGACCCCTGCCCACTGGAAAAAAAAATTAACACTGCCACTTTTAAAAGAAACTTTGTAAATAATCTTATGTCTTTGTTGTGCGTTCTGTTGTGTGTGTATGAATGTTTGTGTATTGCTTTGTATGTGCCTGTATAGTATGTCATCACTGTTGCATATGTGCAGTGGGTGTGCATATGTGCGTGTGGAGGTGAGAGGTTGCCTTTGGTGCCTTTCTTCAAGGCCCCCTCCCCTTTCTTTTTGAGACATAGTCTCTCACTGAGCCTGAAGCTTGTCAATGGAACAGGCTGGCTGGCCAATGAGCTTCAGGGATCTGCTTGTCCTTTCCCCTCCCGATCTGAACTGGGGTTCCAGGCACACACCACCACTTCTGGGTTTTTATATGGCTTATAGGAATTCATACTCAGGCCTTTAGGTTAGCATAGCTGGCACTTTACCTACTGAGGGATCTCTCTAGCCTAATACTACCACATATTAACACACACACACACACACACACACACACACACACACACACACATTATACATATAGAGAATCATACCAATCAAAATATATGAATGAATAAAAATTTAAAAGTAAGTGCTTGGTGTCAGTAGTATCCACATCCAGAAAAGACAAAGCCAGCACCTCATAAAGCCCTGCTGCTCTCCTCAGCACTTCCTCCTGCCTACACAGCAAATCTCACTTTGAACCGAAGGCCGATTTTCTGATTCTTGCATCTTAGTAATGAGAGTTGCATAGTATGTGGGATTTTGTTTGTTTTTTGTTTGCTGTCTTGTGCTCAATAGTTTAATTCAATGGTTCTCAATCTGTGGGTTGTGACCCTTTTGGTGATCACATATCAGATGTCCTGCATATCAGTTATTTACATTATGACTCATACTGGTAGCAAAATTACAGTTATGAAGTAGCAACAAAATAATTTAATGGTTGAGGGTCACTGCAACCTGAGGAACTGTAATAAAAGGTCATAGCATCAGGAAGGTTGAAACTGTGGTTCTAATTATTAAGTGCATCTATTTGTTTAATTTAATTATAGTCTAATGCATTCTTTTTAGTATTCTTATTTATTTCAATAGTATCTTAATCTGGGGAATAATATTAATTTTGGTAAATTCTATGGGTTTATCTAGATGCCCTAAAATATTTTGTTGAGTGTTGGAAATTCTTGGAAAAGTCATATAGAAACTTGTGTTTTCTGTAAAAATAAGTAAAGGATAAATGATTGGCTGATCTGTAGTGTCCTTCTGTCTTCAGAGAGTGGTCTCCAATGGCTCAAAGAAGCCCTTCACCTATGCAGTCCCTTGACTTCTGGGGATATCCCAAATTTAAAAGAGTGGATGGCTGAGACCTGGGTGAACCTGGCCATGGTGGACTACCCTTATGAAGCCAACTTTTTACAGCCCTTGCCTGCTTGGCCTATCAAGGTATCAGAAAAGAGTCTTCTATTTTTTTTTTTTTTAATAAATATTTTTCTTTTTTTTTGATATGCATTCTCTGACTTTTAACATCAGGAAAAAAATCTCAATTATGTAGGGACTTTGTAAAATTAATGATTGTGGGCTGGAATCCTGGGTTCTACAGGTCTCTGATTATGTGACCTTAGGCATGTTAGCTATGTCTTCTAACCTCAGTTTTCTCATTTGAGAAGTGGAGATAAATCTCATCAGTTACAGCATTATAGGAATAAGAAGTAAGACCACTAGTTGGTACTAGTGGAGTAACTACTATGTGCCAAGTTCAGGGCTGTACTTTGTGTATGTAATATATCCCATCTTTGTGATATATGTATCATGCCTAGATCCATGTAATACATTAACTTAGCTGAATAAGTGTAGCATGAATCTTAATGGGTCTTATTAATAAAATCAAACCTGAGGCCAGGTATTGGGGTGAATGCTGGAAGATCAGAGAAGCAAAACAAGCCACAGCTTCCTCACCTCGCCAATTCCTCAGCTGACCCTGTTTCCTCAGACTGGAAGCCTCTGAGTCCTCTAGGTCTCAGCTGAACTGCTTCTCGGAAGCCTGAAAGCTTAACCAGCCTAGTTCCTGGTTCTTACGCCTTATATACCTTTCTGCTTTCTGCCATCACTTCCTGGGATTAAAGGCGTGAGTCACCATGCCAGGCTGTTTCCAGTGTGGCTTTAAACTCAAAGAGATCCGGATGGATCTCTGCCTCCCAAGTGATAGGATTAAAGGTGTGCATGCCACCATTTTCTGGCCTCTATATCCAGTGGCTGTTCTGTTCTCTGACCCCAGATGGGTGCACAATATTTTGGGGAACTCAACATCACCACAAATAAGTGGTAGATTTTACCATTGTGCTTTGATTCGGTGAGCTGTTAAAGGCATTCTAAATGCTACACGTACCATAAATGATGATCCACAAACCAAAGAGCAGCATGTGCTGGTGGAGAGGGAGAGGCCTGGACCTGCCGCTTACCACTCTGGGATCCTAAGTAAGGGGCTTTTCTTCTCCAAGGCTCCCTGTCTTCCTCTGTACAATAGCACAAAAGTAAATGCTTGGAGTACTGCTGAGGACTGTGTAAAATGATAGATTGGGAGATACTCAGGAGTAGTAAATTATGATCATTTTACGTTCTTTTCCCAATGTGAAAACATATCACACTCATTTTGCAAATTTTTCACAATGCTGCTGTGGTGGTGGTGGTGTTTAAAAAAAAATTCACAATGCTAAAGTTCTTTTCATGGTAAAAGATGCTTGTCTTTAAATACTCCTTTGTTAAGAATGTCTCTCTTGGTTTTAAAAGCCTGGCTGAATTCATGGTTAAGATTTGAGGATATAAATGATGGTATTTCCAAAGCAGGTATTGGAAATGAAACTAGAATTAGTCATGTGAGAGCTGGGTTTCAAAAGTACCAACTCTCTACCTCCCACCCCCAGTACAGCGATTGATCCTAGAACCTCTCACACGCTGAGCTACATCACTGGTCCTCTTTCTGCTTCTTGTTTGGAGACATGGTCTGGTCTGGAAGTCACGCTGTTGTCCAGGCCGGCCTCCCGGGCAGCTGGGATTCCAAGTCTCTGCCACTTAGTCTGCTTCCCGAGTACTTCTAATTTAACAGCCTCACCATTAAAACCGTGTAATTAATAGGAAACACCTATTTTCTGTTGGAGTTATTTACTTCACGTCCAGTGTCTTCAACAAAAACAGGTAAATTAAATATCCTTTTAGTGTGTGTCAGCTCAATTGTCACTTTTTAATTTGTCTTTTGAATTTCACACATTCATTTACATTGCCCACTGTTAACAGAAGTTACATACCCATGGGGAAATAATTATAGAGTTGGTATGTAGGACGCAGGAAGAGGAGAAGAGGAAAATAGAGAACCCTTCTGCAGTATGCATAAAGACCACTGGGCCTCTTTTCAGCTTGTAAAGAGCATTGTTGGCTTTTTTTTTTTTTTTAAAGAATTTTTAGGTTAACATACAAAGTAATAGGTTTCATTATGAGATTTTCGTGTATAGGAAGGGTCATTATTTTTCATTTGAAATTACCCACCTCCTCCATTGTTTTCTCCCGGTTTCTGTTCTACTGTTTCTGGTTCCTCTCCTTTTCTCAGACACCTTCAGCTTTCATGTCTTATGCATTCTCTGACTCTCTAGTTCCACTCCCCTTTGTTAAGGTCTTGGCCTCTCCTCTTATGATCCCTTTTTTGGTTTTAAGACATACATACATACATACACACACACACACACACACACACACACACACACACACACACACACCCCTTTACATCTATGTTTCATATATGAGAAAAAACATGCAGCATTTGCCTGAGTTTAATTTATTACTCTAAACATGAATCCCAGGGACTGGAGAGATGGCTCTGCAGTTAAGAACACTGACTGCTTTTCCAGAAGACCTGGGTTCAATTCTCAGTACCTACATGGCAGTTCACAACTGTTTGTAACTCCCATTTCAGGGGATCTGACACTTATACCAGGCATGCATGTGGTATATAGATATACATGCAGGCAAAGCACTTCTATGAATAAAATAAGATATAAAATAAAAAATGTCTTCCTGTTCTAATCAATTTCCTGGAATGTCATGATTTCATTTTTTCCTGAATAGAATTGTGTATTATTTGTAAATGCCATGATTTCTCTACCATTCTTCTGTTGATGGGCATGTAAGCAGGTTCATTTTTCTAGACATTATGAATAGGGTAGCAATTAACAGGAATGTACATGTATCTTTGTGGTATACCGCCTTAGCATCTTTTGGATATTTAGCCAAGAGTAGTAGAGCTGCAGTTCTGTTTTGGGTAGCTTCCTTACTGAGTTGTGTAGTGCCTATATTAATTTCTATTCTTACCAGAGGCATTAAGAGGTGCTCTGTCCCCACATCCTCACCAGCATTGTTGTCATCTGTTCTCTTGATGACAGCATTTTGTCTGGGGTGAAATGAGATCTCATAGCAGTTTTAATTTGCATTTTCTTGATGGCTGAGGACTTCAATACTTTTTCAAGTATTTATTGGCCATTCGTCTTCCTTTCTTCCTCTCTTTCTCTCTCCCTCCATATCCTCTTCCTTCTTTCTCCCTCCTCTTCTCCCTTCTATCTTGTTCTTGCTTTAGTGTGCATATTTTATATTAGCTTAGTTGGAAAGTTTTAAATCCACAGAACATTGGCAAAAATAGTTCCATGAAAGTTGATATGCCTTCAGCAGGACTGAACAACTATTAACATTTCCAGTATTTTTTATTTTTTGAGACTATATCATTTCCCTCTTTCCCTTCCCTCCCTTCAGCTTCTCCCATGTATCCTCTTCTTTTCCCTCTCAAATTCACGGCCTCTTTTTCTTCACTTGTTGTTGTTGTTGTTGTGTGTATGTGTACCTAAATACATAAACATGTTTTCAGGGCTGACCATTTCATTTTAGATAACCAGTTGGTATGCTTTTCCCTGGGGAAGACTATTTCTCTTGCTCTCAGTATTTGTTTTTCCATCCTTCCTTCACACATACACACACACACACACACACACACACACACACACACACACACACACACACACACATACACCCACACATACACACACTGACACCCACACATACACACACACACACACACACACACACACACACACACACATACACCCACACATACACACACACATACACACACTGACACCCACACATACACACACACACACACACACACACACACACACACGAGCCAGTTGATTTCTTCTTTTGAAGTGTGTTAGTTACTTTTCTTATTCCTGTGACTAAATCCCTGACAAGAGGCAACGTAAGTAAGGAGGGCTGTATTTTGCCTTACATTCAAGGGGATATAGTCCATCATGGAGACACAGCAGTGGCTGGTCACATGGCATCTTCACCAGGAAGCTCTCATTCTCTTTTTTTATTCAGTATAGACCCCAGCCTTTGGGATGGTGTTGCTCATATTTAGGGTGGACCTTCCTTCTTCAGTGAAACCTTTGTTGGAGCACCTGCTATCCCTAGCCAGAAATTTGTTTCCATGGTGATTCTAGATCTAATTAAGGTGACAATGAAGATAAACTTATGATACGGAGTGCTAAACAGTCTTATTAATAAAAAACCCAGAGCCAGATATTGGGGTGAAAACTGAGAGATCAGGGAAGCAGAAAGAAGCCAGCCACTAGTGGTTCTTACCACTAGAAATCCTCAGCCAAAGAGAAACCTACTTCCTGTATACCCACACCTATATGCCTTTCTGTCCTTGCCCTCTTACTTCCTCTCTCTGCCCAGGTACATCACTTCCTGTCTGTCTGTACAGACCTCCAGACCTCTATGGGTAACTAGCACTGGGATTAAAGGCATGTACCACCACACCTGGCTCTTTTCCTAGTGTGGCCTTGAACTCACAGAGATCCGGATGAATCTCTGTCTCCCGAATGCTAGGATTAAAGGCGTGTGCTACCTGACTTCTATGTTTAATATAGTGGCTGGCTTTTTCCTCTGATCTTCAGATAAGCTTTATTGGGGTGCACAAATAAAATATCACCACATAAACCACCACAGATGATTATCTGTATTTCATTGACATATGTAATAACCGCCTTCTTTCACCTCCAATTTTGTTAGCTTAATAACCCTCTCTCTTTTCTTTGTCCAGTTTGGCTAGGTGTTTTGTCAATCTGGTTTATATATTTTTTTGGCTAAGAATCAATCCTTGATTGATTCTATGAGTTTTTTCTTTTAGTCTCCATTTCATTAATTCCTGTCCTGATCTTTATTGTATCTTGATATCTGCTGCTTTTGGATTTGTAATACTCTTGTTTTTCTAATACCTTAAGGGATGCCACTACATTACTTATTTGAGATATTTCTGGTTTTAAAACACAAGCACTTGTAACTAGGACCACCTAAAACTACCTTAGTTGTATCCTGAAGGTTCTGGTTAAGTTGTGTTTTCTTTTTCATTTGATTCTAGAATTTTAAGAAATTTCCTCTCCAATTTCCTTTAGACCCACTAGTCATCAACAAGTATAATGTTCTCCCTCCGTGTATTTGTGTAGTTTCTCTTGCTATTGACTTCTAGTTTTACTGCACTATGATCTGGTAATATGCAAGAAATTATTTTGAATCTAATATTCACTAAGATTGGGGTTGAAGCCTAGAAAATGGTACTTTTAGAGAAGATTTCATGGGAGGTAAGAATACTGTATATGTTAGATGGAATAGCCTATAAATTTATGTTAAGTCCATCTAATGGGTGGTGTAATTGAACTCTGAGGCTTCTTTGGTACTTTTTAGTTTGGAGAGGCTGTCTAAAGATAAGAGGGGGAGGGGGCAAGAGAGATGGCTCAGTGGTTAAGAATGTGTATTGCTACATCAAACCATCCAAGATGTAGAAATGTAGAAATACACTTTGTTCCTAATGACCATGAGACTGAAAATGGGAAAACTATTCTAGAATGAGGTGGAAAGTGGAAAAACATTTTGGGTAAGTGCAGAAATAACAAATGAGTGAGATGAAGGAGAGAGACAGAAAGGGGAAAAGTAGAGGGAAAGTATAGTTAAATCAAAGAATACACAATGAAGTAGTGGAGAAAAATGTTATGGTGGGAAGAGAAAAGGGCAAGAGCCTTGTGACTCGAACAGGATGAAGGGAACAAAGGGGAAAAACAGGAAGAGCTTTCCCAATAACAAAAAAGTTAAAACAAAATGAAGTAAATATAAGAACGGAAATAAAAATTTTAAAAATTAGAATGTTTTTCAAAAACAAAAAATAAACTTCAGAGTCTATTGAAAATAGAGAGTAAGGGAAGAAGGAATCATGGTGGCAAAAAAGTGACAGAAACTAAGGAAACGAAAACCATTGCCCGATAGTGAAAAAGGTAGCTAAATATAAGAAGGGAATAACAAAAACTGTAAAAATACAGTGAAGAAGTAAGTGCACCGAAATGAACAAGAGGAAAACCCCAAAGATAAACAACAGCAGGATAAAAGAGAGAGAATGCAAACAAAAATGATTGAAAAAAAGATGAAATATTGGATGTTACATGGTGAGATCCTGTTTTTTTTAAAAAAAAGTAATAACAACGCAGTGTGTGGTGGCCGTGTGTGTAATCCCATTGTCAAGGAAATGGAGACAAGTGACCCTCTGTGCTTGGTGGCAAGCCAGCCGGTCCTACTTGATGAGTCCCAGGCAATGAAACAAGGTGGATAACGCCAAAGGAATGACACCCAAGGTTGCCCTTTGACCTACACTTACACGTGTACACCCACGTGCATGCACAAATATGCGCGCAAATGAAATTTTCAAAAATTTTGCAGTCTTATGAAAATATAGTCCTTCACTCAGCACAGATTTAGTTATTAGAGACTTTGCTAAGCACTGAGGGAGACATTCTGAAATCAGATGCCAGCATGACAGTATTATAGAGGCTGGGGTTAAAAAGAGGTACAGGGTACAGTGAAGCACAGGGAGGTAGTGGTTTAGCTCTTCCAGCCTGGGAAACACATGCTGGGATAACCTCAGAAGGGAGGGGGTAGTTCCGGTGGGTGTTAGAAAGGATGAATTGGCCAGCCATTCATAGATTTAATGAGTGGGAAAAGAGAAGTGTGGAAAGAGGGAAAGAACATGGTGTGGTGGAGAATGATTTTACTGGACCCTGGAGCAAAGACCATGAAGAAGGAGCTAGAAGAGATGGGGAGCATTTTGCATGCCATGCAAATGACTGATTTATTTCACTACCCTATGGAAAATGTTAAAGTTTTTTTTTTTTTCCCTTGAGAGAGGGAGTTATTCTTCAGAGGTAGAAATTGTTAAGCAATGTATTAAGACATTTATCAATGTTTTATGATAAAATTGAGATAATAGTTCCTCTTCATTATTAAACTAATTTTCTATTCATATCTGACTCTTCCCATGTTTTCCTCCTAGGTAGTGTGCCAGTATTTGGGAAATTCTAATGTATCTGATACAATGCTCCTGCAGAATATTTTCCAAGCTCTGAATATATATTATAATTATTCAGGCCAAGCAAAATGCCTGAATATTTCACAAACAGCTACTAGCAGACTAGGCTCCATGGGCTGGAGCTATCAGGTGAGCATGCGTGACTTCCCCGAATCCTTTGCTGTTTACTGGTACTATTGCACCGGAACACTATTGCTAACCAGAGGTCCAGCCTCCAGGCAGTACTAGAGTATGCAAAAATATCCAGGAACGCAGTGAGGGCTAATCTTTTCTATCTGAGGGGTAAATAAGGGAACATTCACTTTCTGATGGTAACTTTCTCTTTTACTTCATCTTCAAAAACTTCTCTCTGAAAGTCTGTCTCCACACAACTACATCTCTTTACCTACAGCTATATATCTCTCTTTACATATACACATCTCAAAATCTTTCTGGAAATCTCTTCATCTCCACATCGCTACATTCTTTACATATAGCTATATATCTCTCTTTACATAATACATCTCTCTCCTGCACACCATATATACAGTTACATCTCTTTTTTTATATAGCTCCTTTCTCTCTTCTACACACATTTCTTCTCTCTACTCTGTTACATTCCTTCATATATTACTGCATCATTCATTCGCTCTTTACTCATTTACTCTCTCACATTTTTCTTCACATTCAGCTACATCTCTCTTTCAGCACATACACATACACACACTTCACTTTCACACTCACTACCCTCTAACAGCCAGATTCTGGACAATTATGTGTTACATTTTCAGGGTCCGACCCATTCTCATAGCACATGATAAATCAACCAGTTTTTCTCAGTCTAGGGAGGTCACACTGACCAGGCAGTGTGTAATGCCTGGCTGTGCATGCAGCTCTTTCCCAGACAGAAAGTGCCATTGAAATTTAGGACTTAACAATAACAGTTAGTTGGCTGAACCTTGGGGTTGGGAGTATGTGCAGAAAGTCCATTACTGAAGAGGGTTATGTCTACCAGAGTTGCTTCAAGTCTAACTTTGAATTCAGTAATAAACACCTGGGAATTGGTCCTGTGTATTCCTCTCCAGAGGCAGCCAGTTTTCTTTGAATTTATTCTGGTCTAAATTGGCTTTCTTTGTGACTGAGAATAATGTTGCTTTCCTATGCCAGTTATGAAAAATATTCTGGTATTATTTCTATTTGTCAGAATTATACAGCTTAAGCAGAAATCATATTCCTGACCATCCACAGCTATGTGTACCCAAAGATGGAATATTTTCTTGAGATAAACACACAGGCAGTGGGAAAAATACCCAAAGCAATTCTTCAGGAAAAAATGTGGTAGCACATGAGAGAAATTACAGACAGGAGCAACTGGTCATTTACAGTCAGTGAGCCATGGCCTTGCCAAGTGGGGCTCCCCATCAGAGAGTTATTTGTCTGATGGGTTGACCTGTTGAATACTAGTTGTCACCTTCTGTATACTCCCACTCATTTTGCTACCTAACTTGCAACCAAGTCTGGCCACTATGAAATTGCAGCATGACCCTCTCCCTCCTTCTCCTTCTCCTTCTCCTTCTCCTTCTCCTTCTCCTCCTTCTCCTTCTCCTTCCTTCCTTCCTTCCTTCCTTCCTTCCTTCCTTCCTTCCTTCCTTCCATCATCAGCAAATATATAATGAATGATCATTGATCACAATCTCTTATGTTTCAAATATATAAAAATAAATAATTTCTATGAGTTTACCATAAAATGCAGCCTGATGAGAAAGCCAGATAAATTAACACTGTAAGAGACCTGGGCAAGTCCTGGAAAGGAGGCACTGTGTGGTGGTATGAAAGAAGGGGAGTTTAACTTGACTCTGAGTCTCCATTCTGTCACCTTGAGGGTTAACTATGATCAAAGTTGTGAAAGAAGGCTCTTTGCAGAAGAAACAAAGGAAGAGAGAAAGAAAGAAAACAGTGAATTCTCAGCCATGTCTTTCTATGAGAAATAAGGGGTTGTGTGGCAGAGAAGTTGGGGATGGGATGGGGTCTAAAGCTTGATTGCAAGTTCATACCCTAGCTCTATGACTTAGTAGCGGAATACATTTGCATCATTTATTCTCTCCTCACCACATTTTCCCTTTGTTTCCTTTCCTGCTTTCCCTTTCAGTCCTGCACAGAAATGGTCATGCCCTTTTGTACCAATGGTGTCGATGACATGTTTGAACCTTATCTGTGGGACTTGGAGAAATTTTCCAATGAGTGCTTACAGCAGTGGGGTGTGAAACCACAGCCTCATTGGATAACTACCTTGTATGGTGGTAAAAACATCAGTTCACACTCGAACATCATTTTCAGGTGAGCTTGTTGGTTGATGGAGACACTTGCAGAATGGCTGGGAGAATACAACTAGGAAAATGCTAGGTAATAAAGTAACATAGAGTACAATAGTGATGCCATTCCACTTTGCTGCTGAGCACCAGACACACACAGGGATTCAGTAAGCATTTGGTGAGTAGCTGAGGCCTTGACAAACAGTAGGTCAGTCAAAGTAGGTACAGTCCTACTTTGGCAGCTCTTTTCAGTGCATGCAGTTATTTAAGTATAAATTCAGAAGGGACCCATGAAGAACTGGTTAGCTAACATCATTTCCCAGGCACATTAACTATAGCCAGTGATTAAGTGAGGCTGCTTGTAGGGATTTTACCCAGGTATCTAGAGTCCCCCAGGAAAACAGGATATAGATTTAGATTTCCCATGAGTGTTGTAGCTTTCATATGTCTGAACTGAGAAATTCAAGTCCATGTGCAGGCCAGGTCTCTCAGCAACTCCAAACACTGTTGCTAAGCCACCAGGTGCTTCAGATGACCTTTAAAACAGATGCAGTTTGCTCCTGTTGTGGCTGCAGAGACTTCTTTGTCTTGCAAATACTGGAGTATTTCCTGTCAGGGTTGAGCTGACTGCATCTTCTGTGTGGTTTATGTGAACATTTGTCCTGAAGAGGAGTATTATGACTTCTATTGGGCATGGGAGTTTTCCTCTCTGCTTTATTTGTAGTCAAACGAACAAAAGTATATACTTAGAGTAATTGTTTCCCTAGAATTCTACATTAACTTGCAATTAAAATACTACTTTTTAAAAAAAAGTCAAAGTATATAATAATAGGACAAGGGATTTAAAATTGTATTTCAAATACAGATATAGTCAATATACCTGAATATTTATTTTATACATTTGCCTAGAAAGCATTGGTTGATGGGGTTGAGAGAGAATTCAATGTGGAAAATATTTCCTGTACAAGTGAGAGGATCTGAATTCAGATCCTTGGCACCACATAAAACTGGGCATGGTGGTGCATGCCCATTACCCTCGTTGTGGTGGGGGTAGGTTGGTATAGGACAGATCTCTGGTAAGTCAGTCTAGCCAAAATAGGGAGCTTCAGTTTCAAGGAGAGAGCGAGCCTGTCTCCAAAGAGTAAGGAGAGGCACAGAAGAAGACACCTAACATTGACTTCTGGCCTCTGCATACACAGGCTCGTGCTCCCCCACACATACACATGTTACACACATGCACTTGCCACAACACTTATATACACATGTTGATTGAATTAATGCTTTGACTAAATTTCTGAGAAATTCTTCACATTTATTTTTATTATTATTTTATCTCTTGGTGACATTAATGTTTCTCATCCTTGTATAACACAATAGCAATTATAACAATTTGGTGTTTGTAGTGTTTTATACTTTGTGCTGTATGTAGTGTTTATAGTTTATGCCACATATATGACTTAGTTTGGGCCTCCCAATTTTTGTACATTTTTTTCCCTTTTCTATAGTACACATGAGAATTGAGGTTCTCATAGGTTCTTACTGAAAAATTATGCAGGTAGTGAGGATATGAAACTTGTATTTGCTGACTTGGTTCATTGTTCTTCTCACTGCTACTCACAGCTAAAGGCACGCAATTGCACCAATGCGCATGCTCACACACAAGGGCATACTGTAGCTAGAGAGCTTTTCTCCAGGTCCCACTAAGCCCCAGAAGTCCAGTAGCCCACTTATAAAATAAACACACAGATGCTTATATTATTTAAACTGCTTGGCCATTAACTCAGGCCTGCCGTTGTCTGATTCTTACTCTTATATCAGCCCATTTTTATTAATCTATACTTTGCCACATGGCTCATGGCTTACCTGTACCTTACTTACATCTCGCTTGTCATGGCGGCGGCTGGCCAGTCTCTCTTTGCCTCAGCCTTCCTGTTCCCACCTTTCTCTTCTCTGCTTGTCCCACCTATACTTCCTGCCTGGCTACTGGCCAATCAGCATTTTATTAACACAGAGCAATATCCACAGCAGCATAAGGGTAGGGTAGAGGAGGTAAGTATGGGATGAGATTAAAAAAACACTAAAGACTTTTCAAAAAAGCTATGTGTAAACTTACTACTATAAAAGCTTACACACACACACACACACACACACACACACACACACATACACACTAATTAAGAGTTTCCCTATATTTGGGCAACAATGCCCCTGCTAGACATCGAAGTCTAACTAATAAAAAGCCCAATGCTAGGAATTAGTTAATTATTTTGGAATTGTTGGTGAGGTCCCACAGATCCCCAAACATTAACAGGCTATTGCCATCGTTCTTGGTTACCCTCCAGAACTTGATGGTAAGATCCCACATACTTGAGTAATAGAACATGGGAAAATCAAGCTGTATGGACCTGGAAGCTTCATCCCTACTGGCTAGCCTTCATAGTGCTGGAAGGTGCTACACAAGCCACTAGATAAAGAAAGCCATCATCAGTCATACCTCACTATGAACCATGTGAACTACAATGATGACTGGGTAGGCAGGACGTGCCCAATGGTGTAATGGTGGCACAAACATCGTGGGAGTCACCAGCCACTTTCTCATCGGATTTAAGGCCGATTCCACAAGGTGAAACCCATACCCAGCACCATTATCAGCTAAGAACCTATGTTAGACAGGTCATAGACCCTCTGGAAGAACCTACTACTGCTAAATAGACATCATATTAAACCAACTCCTGATGCCTTGTCATATCATTATACCCATAGATTAATGTGTCTCTCAACTCTTATCTAAGTACATTCCTTTCAATAGGAAGACATTTTATGTTCTCAAATTGGGAACATTTTTTTGAGAGAAGATTTCATGTAGTATAGACTTACATTGAACTCATTATGTAACTACAGAAAACCTTGAATTCCTGACCCTCCTTCCTCCACTCTTCCAGTGCTGGTATGCAGGTGTGTGCAACCATGCCCAGCAATAACCTTTTGAAGGTAGTGTTTTGAAGGAAGCTCTTTGAATCTCCCCATCAACTTGCCTAGTCACTATCCCTTGCAGCTACTAAAAGCCAGACAGAGAAACACCTACAGGGTCTATGTACACAGGTACTTTTCAGTGACAACCACAATGTAAAGTTTAAGAGTATTTCTAGTGCTTCTAGAACTTGGGATACATGGTACCTTTGAAGTTTGCACAATGAAGACTGGGGAGTGCAGGCAAGGAGAGGGGAGTTATTCAAGGGTTGATACCTTTATTAGGACCACAAGGGGAAAAAAGATTATTCTTAATAGAAATTTCCCAAATGTCATATTCAAGTGGCCTAACACCACATGAAAAGATGATCAATATCATTTTGTGTGTGTGTGTGTGTGTGTGTGTGTGTGTGTGTGTGTGTGTGAAAATTAAGACCACAGTGAAGACTGACATGTAGTGGTAAAGTTCTCCTCTAATCCCACCTTAAATCCACAACAACAACAACAACAACAAAAAATCCAAATCCTATGTTGCCAATGGTAATATAAAATAGTGAAGCTACTTTGGAAAATTTTTTGGCAGTTCATGAAGAAGTTAGGTGGTATCACATATCTTAGAAATTCTATACTCAGGTATACTCAGAGGAAATTAAGATGTACATATACATGAAACCTTGAAAGTGATAGTGTTCAAATGAGTAATGCTCATGAGATCCAAAAGGTAGAAACAGTATGAAGGTCTATTAACTTTTCTTCTTCCCCTCATTTGCAGCAACGGTGACTTAGACCCGTGGTCAGGTGGTGGAGTAAACGAAGACATTTCAGATACCCTGGTGGCTGTCTATATCCCCCAAGCGGCCCATCATTTAGATCTTCGAGCCAACACTGCCTTTGATCCTTCCACTCTGCTATCTTCCCGCTTACTGGAAGTTAAATACATGAAGACATGGATCAAAGATTTCTACAGAAATCCCAAAGGGCAGACCTGAGAAACTTTTAAGGAATAAATTTTTATTTTCTTCTTTTATGTTCACTAAACTCACATACCCATTCACTTTGATTTTTTATATGTAATTACTTTCTCTCATTTGTCATTGTATTTGTTGGGCCAAGGTCGAGACAGAAGAGCGGTGACAGGGGTGGGCGCAGCCATCCCACCCAGGTGACTGCTCCGTCCTCACTGCCTTTGTGCCATCTCCAGGAAGAATGCCATCATGACAGCTCTGTTGCCCTCAGAACTGGCGTGGTTCCTGACTGCCTTTCACCAGAGGGAAAACCACTTTTCTCCCAAGCGGGGATGTCTCCTCTGTTTTGAGATTGAAGTCTCTCTGGCCCATTGTAAGCCCCCATTCCTACCACAAAAGGACAAGCAGAAGCTGGATTAAAAACGCTGCAGCTGTGGCTGGGAGGCTGGGTGATGCCAGTCCAGGAAACGGCCGCTTCCTGTGAGCTCCATGACTGCCTCTGAACTGTGCTGCAATAAAGAACAAGGCAGACCTACCTGTGTGTTGCTTCCATCTCGTCCAGCTGTTGGGAAGGCAGTATGCCTGGGCTGGCTGCTTTCGGGAAGTCCTTTCTTTTTCTCTTTCCCGTTGGCAGCCTTCCTTAGTTCTGGGATATTTGCCACCATGCTGCAGCCAGGAGAAATCTGGCCTTCTCCTGCTCCGTTTCTCTTTGTTTCTAAGGTCAGTTTTGTGGTGATCTGGCTAAATTCTGTCAATTTAGGAACTGTGCTGCTTTTTACTTTAAAACTGAACAAATTCTGTTAATAAAAATCCTCTAAAAATTGCCAAATAGGCTATTGAGAAAGTAGAATGTACTTCTGTTTATTTTGTAAAGGAATTTTATGTTCTAGTTACTGTTATTGGTATCTTTAGAGCCCTACGAGGCAGGACAGCAAGTGGCAGGTGCAGGGTGGGGGTGAGCATCGGGACTTTCCTGTGTGGCTTCCAGACAACAAGCAGAGTAATTCATGCAGGCAGCGTATTTGACATTAATACATGACATTAATACATGACGGACCCTTCCCATTTCCAAGGGGTGGAATTTTCAAGCAGTTCTCACACTGAGACTTTTCTTCCAAAGGGTTTTTTGAGAATAGGAAATACAGTTGAATCCACACATTTCAGGGACACAGAAGGACTATGTTTCTTCTATGCAGAAATATCACTTCCACCTAATTTCTTACCATTTTCTCAGTTGTGTTCTGAGCACATGTTTGGAAACATTTCTTGCTTTTTAAAAACTATTCCCAGACCTTCAACAAGGTTTTATGTTATTATTCCTTTTTTATTTCTGAGATTATAATACAATTACAACATTTCTCCCTTCCCTTTCCTCCCTCCAAACCTTCCCATGTCCCCTCCTTGATCTCTTTTAAAATCATGGCCTCTTTTACACACACACACACACACACACACACACACACACACACACACACACATATTCCCAGCTGCAACCTGCACAGTCTGTATAATGTTACTTGTAGGAATGTTTCCGGGGCTGACCATTTGGCATTGAGTAACCAACTCTTGTGTTTTCCCTGGGAAGACTATTTCTCCATCTCAGCTTTCCTTAGTTGTCTGTAGTTTTTTGCCTCGCATGAGACCTTGTGGGATTTCCCCATCCACTTTGGTGTCCTCCTTGTTCGACCCATGGTTATGCTCAGACAAGGTTTAATGGAGAACATTATTACTTTTATTTTAGGATTTTAGGCTTTTTTTTCCACGAGATCTTTTTACTAATTTGGAAGCTTTAAGATACTTTGACACTTGATGTTATCTTAGCTGGTAGGTGACGTTAAAGTTGCAATTTCTGAAGAAATAAATCGCAAATAATTTTATGCAAGTACAATTTGGTTCTATTTCTGTACACTTTATATATGTGTGTGTATATATATATATGCTTTGACCTATATTAACCTTCCTTATATGTTCTTAAGTTGAATTTTGGAAAAGTTGAAAGAGAATCAGAATTTAAAATAAACCCTATTAAATCTTTACTATTAAATCTAGGCGTAACAGATCCACCTGTAACCCCCGGAAGTCAAGAAGCTCAGGCAGGAAGTTAGCTTTTGCCTAGGAATTCACCACCATTATAGACAACATGGTGAGACCCCACTATAGAAACAGATAAACAAAATTAATACTGTGACTACTTCAACACATAGGAAATGGGAACCACACAGAATTGGAGTGACTTTTTTAATCTCTTGTTACCTTAACTACCTAGATTCAGTTGGAATAAATACATTTAGAGAACTTCTTTAGGATGTCTATAGGGCCAAGAGATTATAACCCTGGCCGCAGAGCTAGTCAGTAGCAGTTGTATAATTCCATTGTTGAGCAGTATTACTTTTCCTTGTTTCCGAATTCAAGTTTCCTGCATCAGAAAGGCAATTCTCCCCCCCCCCATTTCCACCCACTCCTGTCCTTCCACCTCAGCCTCTGTATTACTTTCTGCTTTTGTTGATGGACCCTCACACTGAGGGAGTTTTCAGTCAGCCTTCCCAGCTCTGATTGCCCAGGGACTGGCTATGTAGCCAATGGCCATTTGCAAAGTCATTTCCACCTTGCTCTCTCTTCTCTCCTCTTCTCTCTCTCCTCCTTCTCCCCTTTCCTTCTCTCTGAATGAGGGAAACAACGTGAGAATACAATTTTTGTTTGTCTTGGTGCTTGATAATATATGCACCCTCTCTGGGTGGTTTAAGCGGTTTAGGTACTTTCTATAAAAGGAATCTTTTCTTGCTAAAATTAATGTGATTATCTGAGTGTGAGAGGCCTATTCAAGGCTTAAAGAAAACCTGTTAGAATAGCTGAATGTATCTGCTTAATCCCCTCTCTCCTGTGGCTGAACAATGCTCTGGGAAGCTATTGGTTCTTCTTTCTCCTAGTAAATGCCTGTCTCCAGAGGAAGGGGCTGTTTGCAGCTTTTGATAGCCTTATGTTTCACCTCCTCAGCTGCACAAAAACACGGGGGAAGCCTGGAGATGCCCAAAGAACCGACAGATGCCTGTCTCTTCTGAGGACCATGAGCAGAGCGAGCACATGGTACAGGGTGGGCTTTTTCCTGGGCTTTCCTGGAAGTGAGGACTGTGGTCACCATGATGAATGGCATCTTGCAGAGCACTCTTCTCAGTAGTGAGTGACCGAGCATTTGTGGACATTTAAATTCTCACACCTGAGCTGGAAGAAAGACTTAGCTACTTACTCCCTGCTAGGGCAGATGAGGAAGGGGAGCATGAGAAGGGAAAAAGTGACAGAGATGTGAGCTTGTCAAATTGCTCGGTCACAGTTAAACATTGCCTCTCTCATTCATAAGCTAGAGATAAAACCTGTCACAGGAGATACTTTTGAGAATTAAAATGGGCAATAAACATGAAAGCATAATGGTTAATCTGTGGCATTTATATGTGACATGTATGCTTTGGTTTTCATTTTATTTCATTTCAAATTTCAAATTCTTGTTCTTGTTACACTGAGCAAAATGCACAGATCTGGGAAACAGACTTGAATACCTGAAATTTAACAGGGTTACAGTCTTGTAAGGAGGAGATAAGGAGGTATAAAATATATCTTGAAAAGTGCATATTGCAAGTGATTGGTATACTTTGGGTCATTACCAATAGTAGCCAAGCCTGAGAATAGTGCTTATTGTTTCCCAGGAGTGGTGGAACAGGATCCTTTGCTTGAGTTTCCTCATTCAGTCTGTAGCCATGGCAGGTAGTAACCCTTCTCATCTCATTTCACAGACGCTGCTGCTCAAGAACAGTCACTTTCTCCCAGGGTCGTAGCTAGTAAGAGGTGGACCTAGATAGTCAGTCCCTGTGACCTTAGTCTAACTTGCCCATAGCGGTCCCAAGTTAGGAAAGAATTCTCAGAGGAGGTGACCACAGGCAGGTTCCAGGGTAGACTAGGAAGTGCAATGAGCATCCAGAAGGAAAGGCATTCCAGAAAGGAACAGCAAGGTTAAATTGCATTGTCAGAGATGCGCTTGTGTGGGGAGCCGTGTGGAACAGTTTCAGATCAGCTGCATGGACATTTGGTGTGAGGTTGTGGTGCTTAATAACACTGTCAACTTGATTGGATTTAGACTCACCATGGAAACACAACTCTGGTTATGTCCATTAAGGTATTTCCAGAAAGCTTTAACTGAAGAGGCAAGGCACATTCTGAATGTGGGTGCCACCATTCCATGGGCCTGGGGTCCTGGAGCTGAATAAAAAGCAAAATGTCAGGGGAGCATAAATACTTGTCTCTCAGCTTTCTGTCTGTGTAGGCAATGTGATCAGTGGCCTCACCTCCGCTGCCCCGACTCCCCCACCATGATAGGCTGTACCCTCAAACTGAGCCAAAGAAAGCCTACCCTTTCTCCCCACTTTATCCCTCCCTCCCTCCCTCCCTTCCTCCCTCCCTTCCTTCCTCCCTCCTTTACTTTGTTGCTTTTGTAGGTTCTCTTTATAGCAATGAAAAAGCATGTTATAATCTCCCTCACTGACATTTGTGGAAGAAGTCAATAAAGTGTTTAATTAACAATATGATTAACAGCTTATTTTTAATAAAGTGTATGGCAAGGTTGGAATGGTTGCCACCTTTATGATGCAGAATCATAGAATAAAGTCTCAATTGTTGATTCTAACCCTTTGAGGATGGGAACCTTTTAGGATATAAAGGGCACAAGTTTTCAAGAGGAAATCAAACTGAGTACTTGTTAATGTCACCAATAAGATTATAACGCAATGTAACCAGACAACCCAGGAATACTTGTGCATTTTAGATGAATGATAGAGTTGATGTCAACATTAAATGGGAACTACAGAATCATCCTGAGATGCATTTCTAGAAAGTGATGAGTTGAAAAGGGGAAGAAATGTAACTAGTAATTCCAGGAAATGGGAATAGAGTCATTTGCTCAGGCTCCAGGGACTGTCAGACATGGTAGGTTTCTTCAGTGGTGTTGAGTAATGTGTGTTTCAGCTGAGGCCAAACCAGAAATCAGGCTTGCCTAGGAGGTAGAACTTGGAGATGTCTTTCCTTGTCTATTCCTTAGTTTCCATTGGCTACATAAGGAAGGCCCAGAAGGCTGTGGCTGGTTCTTGTTTTCATCAGGCTAACAATGTGAAGGGCAGGGCAGGCAAGAGGAGAGGCAACTGGAACAGAGTGGGATTAGCCAGGTAATGTGGGATGGATTCTGTGGTCTACCAGGAGGGATGAGAACCTTCTGAACTGTTTCCCTGGCCACACTTCTGGACAATGAAATCCAGTTGGCATACCATACCAAAGATAGGTGTTTTACGTTGCTCCATTGGCTTCTTCTGGGGAGGTCTCAAAATATTTCAGTCAGTTCCTAGGGAGGTTAGGGAAGAGGTTTTGACACAAACTGGTCAAACTCTGGGGCTCAGATTCTGTTTCCTTTATTTTTTATTTTTTAATTTTTTTAAAATTTCACCCAAGCTACTCATCACCCATTGGAGATTCTCTACAGGGCTCATATGATGGCTGTGCCAAGAGCTGGAGACAGAAGATTCTCTATTTTCCCAATGTGGCTTTTCTTGGAGGGCCCTGGCAGGGGCTTTCACATTCTTTCAGAAGCCTGAGAACTTGGTTTGCTCTCCTCTGCTCCCACCATTCCCTGCTGCTTGCTGCCAGTATTAATAACACACAGGAGGCTTCACATCAGCATGGGGGCTGTGAGGATAATTATGAAGTGGTTTAGGACCAACCAGTAAATTACTCCATGACCTGGGAATGCAGCAGGTCACCAGCTTCCCTCAGGACTGCTCACTTTATTGCTCGCCCCTCCTGCTGCACTGATATTCATTTGTCTGGTTTCTATTCAGGTCATGACTCTTGTGATGACTTCTTCTCCTCCTCCTCCTCCTCCTCCTCCTCCTTCTTCTTTCTTCTTCTTCTCCATCTCCTTCTCCTCCTTCTCCTTTCCTTTTCTCCTCCTTCTCTCCTTCCTTCCTTCCTTCCTTCCTTCCTTCCTTCCTCCCTCCCTCCCTTCCTTCCTCCTCCTCATCCACTTCTTCCTTTATTCTTCTCCTTTCTTTCCCCCCTCTTCCTCCTCCTCCTCTTCCTCATCCTTCTCTACCTCCTCTTTCTCCTCCCAAGCCTAAGAGGTGAGTAATTGCCCTTTTGAAGAGACTGCTTGTTAGGTCAATGGGATGGCTCTGGTGACATGGTGAGCTTTGTGTTATTGCAATCATTCAGTGTTCATAGGCATGTTAGTACCTTCCTTCCATGGTGCTCACCAACACATTTCAACCTTTCCTTAACAGATGCCATGCTCTACTAACATGCCTGTGCATGTAACATAGCATAATGTGAAAGGAAAAGGCAGAGAAAGCTCTTGGATCACTCCCATCTCACCCTCCAGCTATCCCAAATGAGAGCAGCACACAGTTTTTCCAATTGTGATGATCTTGCTGGCATGTTTGAATACATGGTTCCCTTTATCCAGTACATTCTTTTCCTTCTTTCATATATTTATTCTCATCCTCCATATCTTTCCTTGGATATTAGAATCTCCAGGAAACCTCTTAGTTTGGATAGTGCACATAGTCACATATTTTGTTTAGAAGGAATTATGGGCAGATATATGATTACTGTTTTGACTGGCTGGTTGGGGACTTGGAAACAATATGACTGAAAAACTGGTAAGAAAGACATCTGGGGAGGAGGTACATAACTAGATATCTCACAGTGAGCAGCAGATGTGAAGACACTTGCGTCCCTTGTTAAATGTTCACCAACAGTCAGGGGAGGACTCCAATAATCAAGTGTATAGGATGACCCTTTCTGTGCATAGAAGGTAATAAATGCTTTGCCCAACTGTCCCTGTCATTGTTTAATGGGCTCATAAACAAAATGGTCGTGGTGGCAGAGGTAGAAGTTATGAATGGGCTCGACAACATGGATTTCCATTCACCAAGGATGGCCTGGCTATAGATGCTGCTGAGTTCCAGATCTGTCAAAGAAGGCATCAATCCTTAAGGTGACCAGCCAATGACCTGGTGGCATAGGACCACTTCCATCATGGAAAAGACAGTGCTTTATCTTGAATGGAATAGATACTTATTCTGGGTATAAATGTGCCTTTCCTACACATAATGCTTCTGTCAAAATTGCCACCCCTGGGTGTACAGACTGCCTTAACCTCTATTATGGTGTTCTTTGCAGCATTGTTTTTGACTAAGGAAAGGACTTCATAGCCAAAGAAGTGTAGCAGTGGTCTCATGCTCATGGAATCCACTGATCTTACCATATTCCTTACAGCTCTGGAGCAACTGCCTTGATAGAACAATGGAATGGTTTCATAATGACAGTCACAGTGCCAATTGGATGCCAGTAATCTAGAGACTGGGAAGGTTCTCCAGGAGGCAGTGTATTCTTTGGATTGGACTTTAATATATTCTACTATTTCCCCCAAAGCCTGAATGTGTGTGTCTAGAAACCAAGGAGGTGAAAATAATTACCAACTGGCTAAATTTTTGTTTCTTATTCCTGTGACCTTATGTTCTCATGGCCTAGAAATATTGTTTTTCAGAGGTGGGGAGAGCATGTGCTTCTACCAGGAGGCACAACCAAAATTCCATTGAACTGAAAACCAAGACCTTGGATACTGTGAGCTCCTGTGCTTTTAAATCAACACACTAATAAAGGAGTTTCAGTATTAGCAGGAGTGGTGGTTCAGGCTGTAAAGAGGAAATAGGGCTGCTTCTCCACCAATGGAGGTAAGGAAGAGTATGTCTGTAGTACAGGACATCTTTTACTGTATCTCATGGTGTCACGATGTCCTGTGACTAAGGTCAGTGGGAAACCACAACAGCTCAATCCAGGCAACATGATGAATGATTCCGATTCTTGACAAGGGAAGGTTTGAGTATACCCTCCAAAAGCCACGAGGAGGTGCTTGCTGAGGGTGACAGTGTAGCAGAGAAGGGTGCCTTGACCTTTTTCTGTCAAATTGGCATAGACACAGGATCCTCCCCTATTGGTCGAATGACTGTTCCATCTGGGAAGTGCAACCTTGGGCCCGGTGATAGGCTAGAGCTAGAGCGAAGGACTGGGAGTGGGGAGGGGGGAAAGAGGCCAGAAAGGGTGAGAACCCTCTTGGACAGGAGGGGTTGAGGGACTGAGGGTTTGCGAGAGGAGGAAAAAGGTGTAGAAGCAGGTGCCACCAGGAAGGAAGGAAGGGGCGCTGTTGAAGTGGGGGGGGTCTGCCATCTCTGGCGGAGGAAGGAAGATAGAGACCTGGCAGGGTCTGCATCAGAAGGGATGAGTTGTGCGGGCAATGAGGAGGATGGGGTGACCGGAGAGAGAGCAGAGTACCATGGAACAGGTTAGGCAGGCATAAGGGAGGCGCAGAGCCGGAACAGCCTGCAGGAGAGCAGAGCAATCTGTTCAGCCTTGCTCCAGTTCCTGCTACCCGAGAGCGGCAACCCCGAGTCTCTTCCCCTTCTCTTAGCTTACTTCCCTTTTTGTGAGGCGAAAGGACAGTTACACATAGTGTGCACAGTTGCCGTTGCCGCGGTGGCTGAGTGAGGGAAGTTACATTATGCTACCACGCCTGGTGATGATTGCCAGTAAATTGCCTTGGAGTCTTTATTGGTGCGATTATGTAGGATTTGCTGAGAGCAGAGATGTTGCAATGGGGCTAAGGCTGCGCTAGCAGCTTGGCGGTGACAATGAGGCAATCTTAAAGCCTGACCTGAAGGAGCCCTAGGCTTCCGGAAGCCATAGCTAACGGTGGGGAGGAGCCCGGGCTGCACAAGGGCTGACTTGGAGTATGGCCAAAAGAAGGTGGGCTGGGAAGAGGATAGATGGTGTGAGAGGGAACCAAGCGGCCTGATTTTGGGTTTCTCAAGAGAGTCTGCAGCCTGTAGTTGTGGACTGTGCAGGCGCGTGCTACAGCCGGTGGCCCTCTCGCCCGGCCACCCGCCCTGCTGGCCAGCCTGAGCCATGGGCGGCCTGGCTTTCCGGCTTCTGCTCCTGCCTTTCCTGGCACCTGTGGCCACCACAGCCGTCAATCCAGCCCTAAGGGCCCTCGCCAGCCTAAATTTGCAAATCTTCCCCACATTCCAACCTGAGGAGGCCAATAACTACTCAATTTATTACTTCGATCAGAAGGTAATAGGGGTTGGGAGCTCCAGGTCCCACAATCCAACTACTGGATTGGCTGTTCTCAGAGGCCAGACACCAAAGCCCACCCTGAAACCCAGACTTCTTAATGCCTAGGACCTGTTCAGTCTTTCGCTCACAGTTTACAGAAGCCAGGCATTCAAATTTCTCTCCCATGATCACTTACTTAATATCGCCCCTCCCCCACCAACGGAAATGTATTCTTTCCCAGTTCTGGAGGTCAGGCCCCCAATACTTTAGATTTTTGCTCATCTGTAGCTGGCTGGCCACCACTAACCCTGCGCCCAGCAAAGGGCCTCAACCTGAACTCCCTTTACTTTCTCCAAATTCAAATTGCTGGGTGCCAGCCCTGGCTCCTAGCTTACCATGCCAATCATCCTTTTTGCCCTGCAGCACCCCCAAACATGAATTCTAATGCCTTTACCTTTGAGATCATGCAGAATATTAATCACATCTTGAGTGCCAGCCTGTCATCGTTGTATCATGTGCCATTTAGTAAGTGTTGGACAGATCTGTTTCTTTCTACTGCTGAACACGGGCAGCCTGGGCTCATAGTGGGGCTTGAAGGTCTGTGCCCAGATCTGAGGTGGATGAGTTCAGGTCTCTGGCCTATAGCCTGAGTTCAGAGTTTCATGAAAAGCTTTATGGATGTTGTGCTTGGCTTCAGGCATGGAGCATTATCCCATAAGTCTCAGGTCCTATGAGACAGAATCCTAACAATTCTGCATTTCTAGGGGTCAGAATAGAGACAGGTGTGCATGTGGAAAATACTGGGATTAGAAAGCCTGCCAGCCGGCAGCTGGAGAGGTGGCTCAGCAGTTAGGAGCACTGGCTGCTCTTCCAGAGGACCCAGGTTCAATTCCCAGCACCCACATGGCAGCTCACAACTATCTATAACTCCTGTTCCAGGGGATTTGACACTCTCACCCAGACATACATGCAGGCAAAATACCAATGTACATAAAATATCTATAAAATACAAATAGATAAATTAAAGAGAAAGAAAGAGTGCTTGTGAAGAGTCAGATCAAGAATCCACCCTGCTAACTCTGTAACCTTGTACAGCTTACAGTTAGTTCCCGAACATCGTTCTTGATTTGATTTCCTCCATGTTGCGGTGGGTAATATTGGTTCTGTAAGAGCTGATGTCTTTCTAAGCAGAGAAGTTTAGATATCTTAAACAGGCATTTATCAATGAATGGTTACAGACCTGTGTTAAGTTTGAGCTGGAATGTGGGATGGAGGTATGCCGTGGCTTTCTAGAATGATTTATGGGAAATGATTTTTTAATATAAAACTTTGGACTGATGAAGGAGAGGAAATACTTTAATTTTACCAGTGGTTCCAAAAAATGGAAGTCCTTTCCTGGGGCAGCTGCTTCAATCCTTTAGGCAGGCATGGTTTCTGCCTTTGTAAAACTCCAGTGTGTTTTATACATCGCTGAGTAAATGCAGGACTCTTTGGGGGAATCAGCCCCAGGGAAAGACAGTGGATGAGTGGTGAATGTTAGGAGACCCAGAACCCCTTCTCTCTCTGACCGCTTTTCATCAGGAACATTCTGCACTTATTCAGTTTACGGGCATGGGGTTGTCTGTTCAGCATCCTATTACTAAAAGTCCAACTGAGAGAAGACTGTTGGAACAGATAATCTCTAAAATCCCTTTGAGAATGATGGAAAGAAGCTATAAGAAGAGAATGAAAAGGTAGAATCTATTTCTACTTATATTTCTTCATTATAATTCCCTTTGTCAGACACTTCATTCTTTAGAAATGTAATGTGATACTATATTAGTTTCCATTTTTGGTGAGTTGCAAAATCTGTTTATATATTATCATGGAATAAATTTTCTTTAACTATAATAGAGGTTTATTACATTTTAAAGAAAAACTAGTATACATGTATTTCCTGCATACGTATATTAGTTGTCTATTTCTGGTCTTTATAGTTTTAATTCGAACTCTATGGGGTTGAAAGTTAACTCTATGTAAATCTTTTAAATAGAGCACATGAAATACATTTATGTTATCTTTTTACCTATTCAGCCTGGTGCTTGGCTTGGATCTTTGCATCTGCTTCCATCAGTTACTGGATGAAAGCTCTATGATGACAGGGTATTCACAAATCTGATTACTAGTGTAGGCTAGTTCAAACATCCTCTCCACTATTGCTAGTAGTCTAATCTGGGGCTGTCCTTGTGGATTCCTGGGAATTTTCCTAGCACCAAGTTTTTCCCTAACCCCGTAACTTCTCCCTCTATCAAGGTATCTCTTTCATTACTCTCCCACTCTGTCCCTCCCCCAGGTAGAACATCCTGTTCCCTCATGTTCTCATCCCCCAATCCCTTCCCTTTATTGCCCCCTGCCCCAGTTTACAAATGGAGATCTCATCTATTTTCCCTTTCCCAAGGCAATCCATGTGTCCATCTTAGGGTCCTCCTTGTTAGCTAGCTCCTCTGGAGATGTGGGTTGTAGTCTGGTTATCCTTTGCTTAACATCTAGTATCCATTTATGAATGAGTACATACCATGTTTATCTTTCTGAGTCTGTTACCTCACTCAGGATGATATTTTCTAGTTCCATCCATTTGCCTGCAAATTTTGTGATGTCATTGTTTTTTTTTTTTTTTTAACAGCTGAGTAATACTTCATTGTGTATATGTACCACATTTTCTTTATCCATTCTTCAGTTGAAGGGCATCTAGGTTATTTCCAGGTTCTGGCTATTACAAATAATGCTGTTATGAACATAGTTGAGCAAATGTCCTTGTAGTATGATTGAGCATTCCTTGGGTATATGCCCAAGAGTAGTATTCCTAGGTCTTGAGGTAGACTGATTCTCAATTTTCTCAGAAGTAGCCATACTGATTTCCAAAGTGGGTGTACCAGTTTGCATTTCCACCAACAGTGTAGGAGTGTTCCCCTTGCTCCACATCCTCTCCAACATAAGTTGTCATCAGTGTTTTTGATCTTAGCCATTCTGACAGGTGTAAGATGGTATTTCAGAGTTGTTTTGATTTGCATTTCCCTGATGGCTAAGGGTGTTGAGCAATTCCTTAAATGTTTTTCAGCCATTTGAGATTCTTCTGTTGAGAATTCTGTTTAGACCTGGGTACCACCATTTAATTGATACAAACAATTCTCTATTTTTCTACCAATGTAACACTTTTCCAATTAAAAATGTAATTTCTTTTAGTACTTTTCATTAATTATTTTTTTTGATCTTTTGAGACTGGACCTCATGTATTCCAGGCTGGCCTGAAACTTAACATGTAAGCTGAGGATGACCTCAAACTCCTGATCACCTTGCTTCTACCTCCTGAGTGCTAGAATCATGAACATGTACTACCATGCCCAGCTTCTATTCTGGGTTATTTCTTTTTATTCAGTTTTCAAAATCTTCAAATGTTGTCTTAATAGGAATATTTGATTTCTTCTACTTGAAGAAAGTGAATCAAGAGAGCTGAGAAAGGATGTGACAGGCTGTCTGGGCACATCAATACTCTACGTTGTATTTTGTTTGTGTTCTAACAAATAAAGCTTTCCTGATCAGAGCTAGCCACTAGTTAACCATAGAGGCTAGGCAGTGATGGCACATATCTTTAATCCCAGCATTTGGGAGGAGGAAGCCGGAAGATCAGGAGTTCAAGGCTACCCTGGGCTACATGAGATTGAACCATCCTAAAAGAGAAACAGAACCAAGAGGTGGAAGCTCACACCTTTAATCCCAGCACTAGGGAGGTGGAGACAAGAATATAAGGTGGGTGCAGACAGGATCTCACCCCTTTTCAGTCTGAGGATTCGTTGAGACGGGATGCCCTATTGGGCCTGAGATTTCATAGAGGTAAGAACTCTAGTGGCTGGCTGCTCTGCTTCTCAGATCTTTCAGCTTTCACTCTGATATCTGACTCTGGGTTTTTATAGTTAAGACTAATTAGGGTCCTGCTTCACCTCTGGGTTCCTGGGATGTCAGTCACAAAGGGCTCCCAGTGGCGCCTGGCTTGTGATTACAGTGTCACACTACTTGCTACCTTCTGTCCCACTCCAAGTCCTCAGGATAGAATGAATCCTAAATTCACTGTTAGCAGCAGACTTTCACAGGCAGGCTGACAGGTGGAATTCCTTCTTGCAGAGGAGAGGTCTTTCTATCAGTCATGCCTTAAAGATGGATCTGATGAGGCCTACTCAACTGGGGAGGGTGTTGGGAAGAACCAAAGGACACTGATTTATATGCTAATCCCATCCACACAAAAACACAAACACAACAATACCATCAGAGAAATATCCAAAATTGTGTTTGACCAAATATCTGCTTACCATAACTCATCTCTACTGACAGACAAAATGAACAATCACACCTACCAAAATTGTCGGGTTTCAATGTGGTAACACTTGAAAGCACACACGATCCCTGGAACACGGAATAAATTTAAAGGAACTTAACAGAGTAAAGACTCATTTCCCCCACTGTCTCAGTGTCCTAAAACCACGCTCCACATAGTGGTTATGCCTTTCATATTAACCTCACTCTGGACTGCAGTGATTAGGCCTCTTTTGTGAACTAGTGGGCAGTCATCTGCACCCAGCTATTTCTCGTAACTACTGGCGAGCATTTCTGTTAGTCTGTGTCTTGTTCCAGTGTGGGCCTCATGGCCACTCCTGCAGGCCTCCTACATCTCCTTCCTTAGTTGTGGGATGAGCACATCAGTGTGCTGGGGTATTTTGTTATGTACATTTTTCAGTTCTGCTTTCTGTTCCTGTTTGGGTTCCCCTTTCCAACTTTTGCCTCAGTGGCCTGATGTCCACTAAAATGCAGTAGTAAGGAGCTGCTTAGAAGAGGATACTGATAATTATCCTTCTCCTTCTCATTATTGATTTCTATTGATGACCTTTCTCTTAGGCCTGCGGTATCATCAATACTGTATGTATATATCACGACTGGGCTGTATCTTGGGAAGATAGAGATTACATTTGGAAGGACTTAAAATGGTACTTGTTGACAATTCCCACTGTAGACATACAAACTTGTATCTGAGAAAGACAAAAGCACCACAATTCCTTAGCATTCCTAGTCAGAGATTGCTTTTCAAGTATTTCCAAAGCTTAGTGAGTCTATTTAATCTTTTCTTGCTCCATTTGTCATTATCACAATAACTCATTGGTCTGATTATTTTTATCTACTAATTAAAAACAATTTTCTTGAACAAATCAATAAATGTAATATAGCAAGCATGTGAGTAGACTGAAGGACAGAAATCACATGATCTCAATAGCTGCAGATAGGGTCTTTGAGAGAGTTCAACCCTTCATGATAAAATCCTGAGAAGAAGTTAGAAATTAAAAAGTAGGCTAGAAGTTAAAAATAAAATAATATAGCTCAATTATTAGAGTGCTGTCTAGTCCTGGGTTCGATCTCAATACAACATGAACTGGGTATGATGGTGCACACTTGTAATCACAACATTGGAAATATAGAGACAGGAATATTAGAAGGCCAAATTTAGCCTTAGCTATAAAATGAGTTTAAGGCCAGCTTGAACATAAGATATGTATCACATCTCAATATAATGAAGGCAACATAAGGCCTAATAAATGCTATGGCCAACGTTATACTAAGCTATAAACAACAACAACAACAACAACAAAAAACAAAACAAAACAAAACAAAAGCAATCTTCTAAAATGCTGGAAAGAGCCAAGGGGACTCACTTTGCCCTTTATATAGTACCGAAATTCTCAGACGCAGCAATGAGGCATGGGAAAGAAGTAGAAAGGATGTAGACAGGAAATGGAGAAGAGAAATTATCTTCCTTTCATCTTTTATCGAAAGATATTTATAAGACCCTTGTAATTAAAAGACCCAGAAAACTCTTAATCTAATAAACAACACTTCCAGCAAAATAGCAGACACAAGTCAAAATGTAATATATACTATTTATATACTATTTCTATATACTGATAATGTAGAGAAAGAAGCCAGCAAAACATCTCCACTTACAACAGACTAAAAACAACACAGGACCAAGCTAAGAAAGGAGGTGGATTATTTTTACAATATGAATTTAGAGATATTGATGAAAACATTGAAGACACTAGAAGATGCAAAATTCTTCCATGTTCAAGGATCACAAGAATTAATGTTGTGTAAATGTCTATATTTCAGGTTTGTGTGGCAAACACATTTATCAAATAAGCATCTTCCAGCCTTCATGCTTAGTTTTGAAATAATTATAAGATAATATTTACTTTATAACTGAGTTACCATGGTACACACACACAGTTATATTTCAAATACTAATAACTTCATCACTTCACATTTACACTATCAAATAGTTTCATTTAAGAATGTCTGTGATGAGACTGTGAAAATTACTAATTGTATTACTCTTGAAAAATGTCTATAATCTATGGTGCATTCATGAGCCACTGCCATGTATTCATCTTACCTTCTGCTTTCAAACACCTATCTGCCCCTTGAGTCGGGAGTCAGGCCCAGCTAAATATACCCAGCGTTTTGTGTTTGTTGACAGCCTGTACAATGGTCTTATCTTTATGATTTTAAGGATCATTATTCTTTTTTAGTATGATATTTTCACTCATTCTTTGAGAATTTCATATATGCAGACAATGTGTTTGGTTATAGTCTCAACTGCTGCCTCCTTCCAACTCCTTCTAGACCCCACTATGTCCCCTTCCTAACTTAATCTCATTTTTTAAATTTCTCTCCTTAAAACTCACCAAGTCCATTTAACCCTGCCCATATACACGTATGGATATGGGATCATCCAGTGGAGAATGTGAAACCTACTGGGGCAACACCCCTAACGAAAACTGATGCCTTCTCAGCAGCAATCAACTGTTACTAGGCTCCTGTTGGTGTTGGGTCTCGGGTGCCCCTTCCTGCTCCATGCTGGGATGTTGAGTGGTTTGAAACTGTGCAGGTTTTGTATAGACAACCATAGTTGCTATAAGTTCATTAGTACACGGTCCTGTCATGTCCAGAAAATGTTGTTTTGTCTCAGTCCTCCCCAACCTCTGCTTTTTACAATCTTTCCACTCCACCCCATATTTTGCAAGTTTCCCTGAGTGGTCTTGGTCATTGCTGTGAAGAGACACCATGACCATGGCAACTCTTATTTTTTATTTTTTTTGAGACAGGGTTTCTCTGTGTAGCTTTGCGCCTTTCCTGGATCTTGCTCTGTAGACCAGGCTGGCCTCGAACTCACAAAGATCCGCCTGCCTCTGCCTCCCGAGTGCTGAGATTAAAGGCGTGCACCACCACTGCCCAGCGGCTACTCTTATTTTTTAAAAAATCATCTTATTGGGGCCTTGTTTACAGTTTCAGAGGTTTAGTCCATTATCATCGTGGGGGGAGCATGACAGCAGGTGGACAGGTGCTAGAGTGGTAGCTGAGAGCCATGTCCTGATCCATAGACAGACAGAGAGACTCTGAGCTTGGCATGGGCTTTTGAATCCTCAAAGCCCACCTTCAGTGACACACTTCTTCCAGGAAGGGTACACCTCCTAATCCTTTCAAATGATGCCACTCCCTGTTGACCAAATCTATGTGCCTATAAGGACCATTATCATTCAAACCACCACACTGAGCATTGTGGGGAAAGTATGCAATATGGATGAGTCATTTGTGGCTGAGAACTCCACTGATAATTATTCTCTGCACTTTGACCAGTTGTGACTCTTCTGTTCTTTTAAATAATGTGCTGTAATTTAAAAAGGTATTAGATTGAAAAATTTGACTAGTTTCCTTAACCACTTTTGTGATAATCCTGGCTGTGTAGACCATGAGTATAACTATATTGTTCTGTTAATTAAGAGAAAATAGTATCTTAAAATAAAGATTTACAATTTCAGCATACTTAGCGATGAAAGTATACCATAGATTATTCACACGATTTTTTATAAATAAAATTGATTTTAATTCTGCAATTAAATTTACTCAAAGAGCCATAATTTAAGTAATGAGAATCATGCCCTAGCAGTATATTTTACATGTCAGCACTGATGACTGATCACTAGGTCAAAAGCCAAAAGAAAAGGCAGATCACATGCTAGACTACATCATAGTTAGTGTGTAAGAGGCTCTCACTTGCCACCAAGATACTATCTTATTAATGGAAGTCACTTCCAAAATAGCTGCATTTGGATTTTGATTTGAATTGCAAGTTCATGATTTTGTGGTGAACACTCAGAACTAACTGCTGAAGTTTTACATTATAATTTCTTACTCTTAAGTGACAAATTGGACACTAACAATCAGTGTGTGTTTATGCATATGCTTGCCAATTGTTTCAGACTTAGAAAGTTCATGCCAATAATACTTTACAAAATATGTTAGTATTCCATCAAGATTCCCCTTCCTACAGACTCTAGCTAAGCCTCTGCACGTGTATGTTACTGATTTAGTTACTACAAGGCCCCTTACTCATCACATAGTTCTTTTCTATCATGCATATGGGAAAACAAACCCAAAACCACAAAGAAAGTAGTTCCAATTCAAGTAGCTAATACATGGTAGGGTAGACAGTTAGGATCAGGTTGGTATTCTAATTCTTTTCTCTTTCCACTATATCATAGAATACTTGTGGTCTTGAAAATAAAATATTTAAAAGACAATAGCATTAAGTTTTAGTTAAGTGTCACAGGAACTGATCCCCCACCATGTGTGTGTGTGTGTGTGTGTGTGTGTGTGTGTGTGTGTGTGTGTGTGTGTGTTTGAGCCATGATACAAGTGCCACTTTATGGAAAATTTTCCATAGGAGTCCACATATGATAGAAAGCATGCTATATTTGTCTACACCCAGTAAGTTTGGTCAGCTACACTGTAATTTAATAACCCAATTTAAACAAGGATCTACAAGCCAGACAATGGCTCTGACTCATCAGATGGGAAAGTAAGGAAGTACTTGTTATTCTTGGTCATTTTCTATTTCTAAGTAGTCTGAAGCAGGGTCATGCTGCAGACACTGTCCTTTTAAACACTCGGAAACCTCCGCCACTTCCTGACATTGATGGCTTCTTCCTCTGAGGGATCAGCTCATGGGACACAAAATGGAAATGCAGGGTGACAGCTCTCTTGTCCTTGGTGCTGATGGGCTTCCTTTCTTTCCTTTGAACAATTGACCTTAAATGATACCAAGCTGTGTAGATGGACAATAGAGACTAGGAGGATTTTTGTTTGACTGTTTATATGGTCTAATGTCTAAAATGTGGCTGCTCATTAAAAAGGAAGGAACTCATGTTTAACTGAGTACTTTACTGTGATTGTGTGTGTGTATGTACACATGAGTGAAAATGAGTGTGTATCTATGCATGAGTGAGTGAGTGAGTGTGTGTGTGTGTGTGTGTGTGTGTGTAAGTGTATTGTATATGTACAAAATTCAAGGTGCTCACAATTTATTTGCCAACTGGTACGGAAGCCTTTCAATATTTTAAGATCTTAATGAAGAATTGTTTTGGTTCCCACAAGTAGTCAGCACTTTAAAGTAGGATATTGCTTACGTTCCTTGATATTCCTCTAACACTGATGTCCTGATTAGTTTTTATTGTCGGTTTGACACAGCCTAGAGTGAACCTCAATTGAAGGAATGCCTACATCAGTTTGCTCTGTACCCATGTCTTTGAGGAATTGTCTTGATTGCTGACTGATGTGGGAGTGTCTAGCCCACTGTGGGTGGTCCCATCCATAGGCAGACAGTTCTGGGCTCTCTAAGAAAGCTTACTAAGCACAAATCTGGTCGTGAGCCAGGAAGCAGCATTCTCCCACAGTTTCTGTTTCAAGGTCTTGTCTTCATGTTCCTGCCTTGATCTCTTGCCCCAATTCTCTCAGCAGAGGACCGTGACCTAGAAGTGTAGAATGAAATCTCTTCCCTCCCCTAATTGCTTTTGTGCATGGTGTTTATCACAGCAACAGAAAAGGAAACCAGAACAGTAGGTATCTAGAACAGGTTAAAATAATAACAGACATTAGTACTATCACCTAATTCTCCTGGATAAGACTGCTGTTTTTTTGTTTGTTTTTTTGTTTTTTTGTTTTGTTTTTTTCTTTACAGTTATTGGCACAAACTTCCAACTTACTCTGCTTTGGAAATGTTGGAATTATCTGATTCATCTTCACGCTTCCCCCCTCCCCCCCCCCAATCCAATCATTTAGACCACGGTTACTTTATATTTCATGCCTTCCTTTACATTTCCCAGATTTGCCACCTTTACTATATTATTCCAGGTCAAATTATTCCAATGGCCTCTTCAGTCTCTCTGTTCTTCTAGGTTCAGCCCTAGCTTCTCTTGAGTTCGCTTCCAGTCCAGGACTACTAGTCCCTACTTTATTTTTATTTTTTTAAAGATTTATTTATTTATTATGTATACAGTGTTCTGCTACATTTATGCTTGCCGGTCAGAAGAGGTCACCAGATCTCATTATGGATGGTTGTGAGCCACCATGTGGTTGCTGGGAATTGAACTCAGGACCTCTGGAAGAGCAGCCAGTGCTCTTAACCACTGAGCCATCTTTCCAGCCCCTGGTCCCTACTTTAAAAGTTCCTTTAATGCTGGGGATTTTTGTCAACTATGGAATGGCAAAAGCTGTCTTGCCCCTCCTTCCTGTAGTGCTTACTGTCTGCAGCATTCAGTGTTCTGCTAAAGGTGCTCTACTCTGTGGGGCTGCCTCAACTGTAATGATATCTTGGACTATGACTTAACACCAGGTTGTTTTTCTCCTAGCAGAATTATGACCCTCACAGCAGCAGAATTCCTCAAGCCACTTATATTTTGTTTTTTTTTTTTGGTAGAAATAGTTTCGGATTCTTTAACTTGTTTGCTCAGTCACATGTAGTTTTGTTTGAAATTAAAGTGCTGAAGTCCAGGTGAACATGGTGGTGCAGACCTATAGTTAGAATACTGGGGTGGTGTAGGCAGCAGGATGGCTGGTTTGAAGGCAACCTGGGGTTCTTCAATGAGTTCCAGGCCAGTGTGGGCCTGAGATACACAGAGGCAGTGTCACTGGAGAGAGAGAGAGAGAGAGAGAGAGAGAGAGAGAGAGAGAGAGAAGACAGAGAGAGACAGAGACAGAGACAGACAGACAGACAGACAGACAGCGAGAGACAGAGACAGAGAAAAGGAAAAAGTGCTACGATTCATTGGATTGTCTTTATAACTCATGACTGGATAACAACCTCCATCTTATCAAACATCGGAGTTATACAGGTCTTACAAAGATGAGTGTTTTCCTCACATTAGCCAGGAAATGCCTAGAAGAGGGTGAGTATAGAGTATCCGAAAGGACATATACAGCGTGAGAGTCAGGAGGGAAAATTCCATGGTGGAGACAACTCCCTACTGAGGCAAGAAGAGTCCTGGCTATTTCTCAATGGTTTGCAGATTTTCCCTTGCTAACTAAATTACTCCTTGCAGAGGATTGTTTTTCATCAGGGCAAGTGGGAAAAACCCATACATTTACTTCTCCTCCAGCTTTCCAGTGGTCTCATTTATCCCCCATCTTGCTTTCCTGTTGTGTGCTTGCATAACTGTAGTGCCTGCTGAGGTCTTCTGACAAGCATGGTGTTTCTAAATGCTACCTAGAGTGAAGCAGTGGACTGCAGAGAAGGCTCAGTGGGGGAAAACCCCTGCTTGCAAGCATGAGGACCTGAGCTCTGGTTCCAGCACTCACTGGGAAAGCTGGGCAGGGCCTGCTGTAACCATAGTGCTTGTAAGGGGAGTGGCAGAAACAGGAGGCTCTCTTACTGGCCTCTCTAGTAGCTCCAGGTTCAGTGAGAGACCCTGTCTCATGAGAATAAGAGAGAGAGATTGAGCAGGTCAATCAAAACACTCCTCTAGCCTTTACGTGGGCCCAGTCGCATGCACGTGCATACACAGGTATGAATGTGACACGTTGTCCCCATCCTCCAATGCCACACGAAGAGTGACACAGGCTGCAATAAGCCAGACATCTCAAGTTTAGTTTTCGTCCATGTTGTGCATGTTGTGGCTGACTAAAAGCAACCATTCCAAAAGGGTGAACTGTGAGGTCTGAGGCCATACGAGGAAAACGGTGCCTCTTGCACAGGGTAGTAGTTATCTTCTTGTTGTGGGTTGCTAGGACTGTAGTTTCAAGGGGAGGAGATGCCCTGTAATAAGTAGGAATGGCAGACCAATTATAGTCCCTAGGTCGGTTCACCTCAGAATGTGCACTTTGTTTTCCATTGACTTATTATGTAAATGAAGTAAGCCTTTATGGTTTGTTTGTATTATTTAGGGAATTCTTTTCCCCTGTGTGTGCCTTTTCCCTTGTAAAAGGTTTCGATGCATCATTTTATTGTTGTAATGAGAACAGAACTGTATCTGTGGAAAAAATATATCATCAAACTGCTTTTCAGGTTCTCCAGGGTTGCATAGCAAAAGTAAACCAAGACATACAGTTGTGATGTATTTTTGTGTGTTTTATTAATATCACATTATGAGCTTTCTGATAGCTATTGTCATCATCACAATCATTTCCTTACAACATGATAAACTTTGAGCCTTTGCTGTTGGCAGGGACTTCTAAGTACACTACTTGAGATTTTGTCATCCTGTAGGGAAGGTTTCAATGCTCCTTTATGGGTAGTGCAGCTCAGATTCATAGATATGACAAAGCTCACTGGAAGTTGTTAATAGCAAGAAATTGGCACTATCTGCATTTCAACTGGGGGCCTTTCTGCTACACTGAGCACTTTGCAATGGACTGGACTGAAACAGTGGCAGGGCTGTGTGGTGGACTCTGCTGAACCGTGACAGGATCAGAGAGGGAGCATTCCATTGCCTGTCCTGTCCTGCAAAGCTTTGTGGAGGGAGCACACAGACGTACTTGGAGGAGGAGGATGTAGCATGTTTCTGCCATGACTGAGGGAGGGAGGCATTCCAGCCAGAGGCAGTTTGTGTACAGAAGCCCAGACAGAGCCTTAGGGATGTGTTATTGCTGAAGTGTTAATAGGAAGTGAGAGGGGCAAATTGCAGAAGGTCAGAAGAGAAGGGGGGGGGGCAGTGTCCAAGCCAGGTATCACCCTCTCCTTAGAGCTTGCTTTCACTTCAGCCTCTTAGCTGGCAGCTGGCAGACCATGTCTCCTTTTTGCTGTTCTTACCCACATTCATCATATGTGTTCCTTGTCCAAAAGTAATTTTGTTGCCGTGTTATCACCTCTTCCAACCATGGCTTCTGTCCAGAAAGCCGTTGGTTGCCTTTATAACATTCATGCTGCATCCTAGAGCATATCTTGAACATGTTGGTCATTATTGTAGTTCACAGGGTTCACAACTGGGTAAGACTGTTGATGACTTTTCTTCTCCAGTAAGCATACCTGGCACCTTCCTGCACTGAGAAAGCTAGCCAGCAGGAAAGAAGCTTCTTAGTCAATACCAACTTGACTTTTCAATGTCCTGTGGCTAAACTGTGTGGTATTTTCAGAAATATGGGTGGGGGACCCTTCCACTTCAATCATTAATCAAAAAATTGCCCTACAGACTTACCTACCGCCCAATCTTATGGAGGCATTTTCTCCATTGAGATTCCCTTTTCCCAGATATGTCTAAGTTTATCAGATTGACGAAAGTCAAGCAGTATAGGGTTTCTAGGACATCCCTGGCCAACAACTCAAGGGGGAGTATTGAGCTTTTTGTTTGTCAGCCTGTGGCTTCTGGGAGGAACATTATCCACTCTGTATAGAAAGTCCAATTAAACATTCTCCCCCTCCCCTGTTACACACACACACACACACACACACACACACACACACACACACACACACCTATAAAGTAGGTTTCCATATGGCTTTTTTCAATTAACTTTAGTGTTAATTATCTACCCTCATCCTTCTTTGCCCTATGTTTCCATCCCTTTCCCCACCTAAACTTCACTCCCCAATGTTCTCTCTCCCCTTTGTATCATCTGTGTACTACTATCCCTGCTCCCTTAAGGTCTTTCTTCCCTCTCTCTTCATGGATCATTCTGTACTAGATCACTGGTTTCTAGTGCCTTTCTGGGTCTGCGTTACCTCACTGGGTATAGTGTTTTCCAGCTTTATTTATTTCCCTGAAAATTTCATTTTTCTTTATAGATGAATACAATCCTGTTATCTAGGTACCACATTTTCATCATCCATTCATCAGGTGATGGACATCTAGGCTGTTTCCATGCCCTAGATACTGTGGATAGAGCAGATATAAACATAGACAAACATGTTGTCTCTGTTACAGGAAATGGAGTCCTTTGGATATATGCCTAGGAGTGGTGTAGCTGGGTCATGTGGTAGATTTGTTTCTAGTTATTTTAGGAACTGCCACACTGATTACCATATTGACTGCATTAGTTTACACTCCTTCCAACTATACACAAGAGACCTAAAAACTCCACCAGGAAATTCCTAGAGCTGGTAAATACTTCCTGCAAAGTGGCAGGATAAAAAAAGTCAGTAGCCTTCCTCTATACTAAAGACAATCAGACAAGAAAACCACAAACAAACAAAGCCAGAGAGATAATCCCATTCACAATAGCCTTAAAAAATACCTAGAAATACTTAGTTAAGGAACTTATCAAAACTTATACAATGAAAAAAATTTTTTTAAATTTTTATTTATTATATATACAGAAGAGGGCACCGGATCTCATTACAGATGGTTGTGAGCTACCATGTGGTTGCTGGGAATTGAACTCAGGACCTCTGGAAGGGCAGTCGATGCTCTTAACCTCTGAGCCATCTCTCTAGCCCCACAGTTAAAAATTTTAAATGCTGAAAAATGAAATTAAAGACGACACCACAAGTTGTAGAGACCTCTCATGCACATGGATTGGTAGGACTGTCAAATTGGCCATCCTACCAAAAGCAATCTATAGATTCAATGTACTCTTCATCAAAATTTCAACATAATTCTTCCTGGAAATTGAAGAAACAATCTTACAATTCACGTGGAAGCAGGAAAAGACCAGAATCTACAGATTCTTAAGTAGGGTTCCTGTGTTTTAGACTTGATAGTAGTTTCACTGATAGAAGATGTGTGTATGTCTGTAATCATAGTGCAGGCCTACAGGCAAACAGCTCTGAAACGGGGCAAAGCTTGACATGGGAGCAGAAAGAATGAACAAATGCGTCACACAGAAAGTGGCATTGAACAGTTATACCACTGGATAGCCTTCGGTGTGAACAGTCGAATTTTCTTTGGCTTCCTCTGAGAAAGATCTATTTGCCTGCAGCCACTCTGTAACTATTCTATCAAAATTAGTCCTGCTCCGTAACTCCGTCAGAGTGGAACACGGCAGTGGTGATTCGGTGAGTTTGTTTCTCTGTTACCTCTGTTCTGTCACTCTTCCCTAAGTCCTGCTAAGGCAATGACCACATGTATGTAGCTTGCTCATTGTTGCACCCACTACTGGCCCCACAGTGGCCACTCAAGAAACATGTGTCCAGTGAATTCATGTGACCACTGACTGTCATTTCTGCAGTTGTTATCCAAGATGTCCATGTGGTCCCCAAAGCACCTGAAAACAATCCCAGGAATCCACTTGGCTGCATTTTTAAACTTGCTGTTATTATTCTGGGCTTTTTGGTTTCAGCTAAGGATGTCCTTTCCCTTACTAAAGTGCTTACATACAGTGCTCCAAACAATGATCTGTAGCTTTTCAGATCATGATAAGGAATCCCCTGGGGGCCATTGTACAGTGAATCAGTATGGAAAATTTGATGTTGGAGTTCTCAAGAGGACAGCTTAGGCCTTTCTTCAGTTGCTTCCTTTTTGAGTTTCTAGTAATGTGGGGACTCTGTAAAGTTTGCTTTCTACAGGGGGTCTTAAAATTGTTCTTCAATGCAATAAAACCAATATGTGGTTTTGTATTTAAAAAATATTTATGTGTATATGTGTGTGCTTGTGAGAAAAGGAACATATTCATGGAAGTCAGAGGACAACATGTGCATGCAGGAGCCCATGGAGGCCAGAAAGAAGTATTGGAGCCCTTGGAACTGGAGTTACAGGAGGTTGTGAGCTGCCATTCGGGTTCCGGGAACAGAACCAGGGTTCTCTACGAGACCACTAAGTGCTCTTAACTACTGAGCCTTCTCTTTAGCACCAAATCAATGTGTTTTAAAGCAACTTCTGAGACAATTGTAGGTTTTTTATTTCAGTGGTTCTCAAATTGTGCTTTATAGAAGATCCTCTTTGGGCAAGGAAGGTTTGTACTTTAACGTTATGATGTAGTGTCATTGGCTTGTATTTACTACTCTTTAAAAACAGGTTTAAAGTAGCATGCATGCAATCAGCTGTCTTGTGGCAGCTTCACACCTGTGTCATCTCACTTTTCTTATTCATCACCTGCCCTCTGCCCTCCCCTGCTACGCTGTGCTTTTTCTGTTTCACATCCTCTTCCCACATAGTCTTTCTGCTTTCATTTCACATATATTTCCATACCCCAATATCCTCTCTTTTAATTCTCCCCACCCCTAAGATATATTTTACCCCCTTTTATGGTCTCTTTTCTACTTTTATATCACATACATAAACACAGACATATACTTGCTATAAATACACACATGTAAATGCACATACATATATAAATATGCACACATATATACATTGAAGTGTATTTTCCACATTAGATAAAATGTGCAATATTTGGTATTTGTCTGACTCTAATTTACTTCATTTAACATTAGTGATTTCCAGTTCTATCTATTTTCTTGCATATGTCATGATTTTATTCTAAAAAATTCTATTCTGGGCACTGAAGAGATGGCTCAGTGGTTAAAAGCACTTGACATAGTTGCTGAAGATCAGAGTTCAGTTCTCAGCACTGGTGTTAGGTGGCTCATAACTGTCTGTAACTCCAGCTCCAGGTGGTCCAATGTCCTCTTTCTGGCCTCTGTAGACACATATACAACACTTAAATAAAAATAAAATACATCTTTCTAAAAATTCTATTCTGTAAAATACATTTTCTTCCTATTAGTTTGTTCATGGATATCTATGAGGGTTCCATTTCATAGCTATGGTAACTAGTATAACAATAGATACTAATGTGTAAGTATCTCCATCAAATGTTGATTTTAGAGTCTGTTAGGTATATATCTAGGGGTGGTACAGGTGGGTCATATGATAGTTCTATTCTGGGTTTTTGAGGAACTCCATACTGATTTCCATATTTACAATGCTGTTGATCCTTCTGCTTACTCACTTCTCTAAGATTTCCACAATGGTTGCACCAGTTTATAATGTCCCCAGCACTGAGTTGGGTTCCACCTTGCCCCATATTTGCCAGCATTTGCTTTTTGATGGTAACCATTTTGACTGGGATGAGATAGAATCCGAAACTGGCTTTTGTTTCATTTTCCTGCTGGCTATGATGTTGGAAACTTATTCAAACACTTACTCAAAAACACACCTTGTTGTGTTTCTTCTCTTGAGACCTGGCTCATTCACTAATTGGATTTTGGTGTTTTGGTTTTGGTGTTTAATTTTTGCAGTTATTTATATATTCCAGATATCAACCAGTGCTTCGATACACAGTTGGCAAATATTTCTCCTCATTATGTAGGCTATCTTTTCACTGGTGATTTTTTTCTTTGGATGTACAGGTTTTTAATTTAATGCAATCCAATCTTCCAGTTCTTGAGACTATTTCCCGTGGTGCTGGAGTCTGTTTCTGAAGTTCTTGCCTACTCTTACATGTTGAAATGTTTTCCTCTAGCAATTTCAAAGTCTCAGGCTTTACATTAAGGTCTTTCATTCATTTTGATTGATTTTTGTATAGAGTCAGCAATGGAGGTCTAGTTTTAGCTCTTAACATATAGGGGTCTAATTTTCCCAGCAGCTATTGTTGAACAGGGTCTCCTTTCCCTAATGCACATTTTTATAGTTTTTGTAAGACATCATTTGTAGCTGTGTGGGTTCATTTCTGGGGTCTTCTTTTATAGTTCATTCATCTATGTGCCAGTACCATGTGGTTTTTAGTGTGGCTGTAGTGTTATTTGCAATCAGGTATTGTGAAAACTTCAGCATTGCTCTTTGTGTTTGGGTTGTCTAGCCAGGGTGTTTTGTGCTTCCATATGAATTTTAGGATTCCATTTTTTTCTAGTTCTGTGAAGAATGTAACTGGGATTTTTCGTGGGAATTTCACTGGATCAGTATATCACTTTGTGTAATGTAACTATTTCACAATATTCTATCAGTTCATGAGCACTGCGACATCTTTGCATCCTTTGGTGTTTTCTTTAGTTTCTGTTTGTTTTGCATTAAAATTTTTACTTTGTGTGTGTGCGCGCATTCTCATTCTTGGATCTCAGACGTCAGCTTTTGAGGAGGCTTCCACTGTGTGGGTCTGGGAAATTTAAATCAGATAATTGGGCTCGGTGGCATGTGCCTTTCCTCCTGATCCATCTCAGGTTCTCATCTGGTTTTTTTCCTCAGCAATTCTAAGCTTTTCATTGTTGAGGTCTCCCATCTCCTTGGTTAGGTTTATTCATGGATATTTTATTTCATACTCTTAGAAGTCATTGTAAAGGATCCTTCTTCCCTATTTTAGTTTCTTCTAGGCAAGTGTGCTCCTAGTACAGAAAAAGGCAGCTGATTTTTGCATGCTGATTTCATAGCCTCCTAGTTTGCTGAAAGTATTTGTCATACTGTAGACTTTTCTGGTTGAATCTTTAGGTTTCTCTCTCTCTCTCTCTCTCTCTCTCTCTCTCTCTCTCCCCCATCTGCAAGTAGAGATCATTTGATTTACTTTCTTTTCCTACTATGTCCATATTATTTCTTTTTCATGTCTTATTGCTCAGGTTAAGACTTAGCATTATATCAAACAGGAGCAGACAGAGTGGGGACTCTTGTTAAATTCCTGGTTTCAAGGCAAATGTTCCCCAGTTTTCTCCATGTAATATAATACTGGCTATAGGTTTGTTGTATACAGCTTTTAATATGCTGTGGTATGTTCTCAAAGGCTGGATAGAGTTTGGGGGTGAATCCATTATGTCCTGGGCTCTTCTCTGGGGAAGACTTTTTATTACTGACTTTTCAGTTTCATTGCTTGTTATAGGTCTGTTGGGTTGTTTATATTCATGATTTCATTTTGGTAGGTTGTTTGTGGCTAACTTTACTCATTCCGTCCAGATTTTAGAGTTTCCTTTAAAAATAAATTTTTAACATATTCTCTTAATCATCTTCTGGATTTCAATGGAATGTCATAACATCACTTTTTAAAGTTTGAATATTATTAATTTGGGTATTTTGCCATTTGTTTTGGTTAGTTTGTTCAGGGTTTGTCAGGTTTTATTCAAGTAGCTGCCAGAGTCCAGCTGCAGCAGGTCACAGAAACTGGAGAGGAGATGTAGAGTTGGTGGCTGAACACACAAGGGCCTTATCTGAGGGAGAAAAACTTATTTCTTGTCTTTATTTTTCTCTTATCCTTCTTATACTACCTAAGGCTGAAATTTATACTCAAGAAAAGAACACATCACAACCACAAATTGTGTATTTTCCAAAAACAAATTAAAAGTTTACACAAGAAGGGATCACATTATGATCACAAGTTAATATGTTTCTTAGAAGCCCACTTGTAGTTAAACATTTTCCTTTGTATTATTTCTCCGACAATAACATCTTTACCCCAAAGCAATGATTCTTTTATTATTAATTAACAAGGTTTTAAGCAAGGCAAGTATATTTCAGCCAGTTCTTTTATCCTGGCAGTCAGCAGTTTGTGGTTACAGTGTAGCAAATTCTTATCTACATTCTACTCCCCAAAACCTTACTCAAGTGATCCAGCTAACCATCTATTTTTCTTTTTCCTTTACACACAGTAGGTCCATTTAATTTCCTTTTACAACTTTTTTTTTTTTAGAGTGCATACCAAAACCTGTGATTAATTCTGTAAACTATATGAGCAAGGAACTTAGACCTAACGGTGAGTGTAGGAACATACTTGCCTTCTTTAGTCATTAGCCTGATTTTCCACAGGCAGAATTCCTGGGTCTGTGATGTGTGAAACTTCCTTGTTTTCATTTTTCAGCCTCAGCAAGTCTCCTATCTAGTAAAAAGGAGGGCGTCTTCTAATCTTATTTCTTTTCTGTAGCTCTCATTGGAGCAATTGGCAGAACAACCTAAACCATTAACCATTTCCATAATCGTCTTCACTAACAGCCTTAACTATCTGTATCTTTTAGGCCGACTCAGAAAGTTCAACTAAATCATTGATCCAACTTTGCATCATTGTTCTTGTAAAAATCATCTTTATTATGATCTGCAAGTAAATTGCCCAGTGAGGAGTGGGATTTTTCCGTGAAAAAATCTTACTGTACTAGATATAGTGGGATTCTAACAATCACACCATACCAAATACAGTTAGGAGCATGATAAGAGCAAGCAGGAGAAGGCCCAGCAGAAGCAAGGGGCATTCTGGAGATGACCCCCCCCCGCCCCCGCCCCTGGGGCTTTGCCTCTCCCAGCTACACTCATCCTAGCTGTGCTAACTGGTGAGCTGTACTCCATAAGCTCCATTGCTGACTGCAGCTCCTCTGACATGGCCTCTGCCAAGTAGCCCCCTTTTTGTTTAATTAATTCTATACTTTTTTTTTTCTAGTGCATTACTTTCAGACCTGATCTTTAATTTCTTGCTGTATATTAATTTTGCATTTGGCTTGTTCTTGTTCTCCTAAGACCTTGAGATATATCAGCAGGTGAATTACTTGCTATATATCTGATCCTTAAGGACTTAGAGCTGTAAAAGTTCCCCCCACCGAACTGTTAGGTGTATCCCAGATGTTCTGAGAAGTTGTGCTTCCAATTTTCAGTCGATTCTAGGAATTTTTGATTTTCTTCTGATTTTTTTTCTTTTTATTGGCCCACTTTGAGAGAGTGTTATTTCCAGGTATGATGACTTATGCTTATAAAATCCCTGCACTTGAGAGACAGAGAGAGGAAGATAAGTAATTCAATGGGCTGCTGAGAATGTACATTCTGTATATGTTGGGTAAAATCTTCTGTAGATATCCATTATGTCCATTGATCTATGGCGTTGTTTAACTCTGAATTCTCTGTTGAGTTTTAGTTTGAAGTCTTATTTATTTATAAGGACCTATTTATTATATGCTCACTAGTGTTTGTTTTATGAAGTTTGAAACTTCAATATTTTGTACATATGTATTTACAACTGTTAAATATATTCTTGGTGAGTTATTTCCTAAAGGTGTTATGACCCTCTGTATCTCTTCTAGTTTTTGAAATTCACTTTATCAGGCATCAATAGCTATGCAGCTCCAACTCCGATTTGCTGTCCAATCAAATCGTTGTTTTTGTTACTGCTGTCTGTTTCTGTCCTCTAAGTGGCGGGTAATGATAAGTCCAAGAGAAGGAGACTGTTTCCTAAGAAGACCCACATAAGACAAGACAGAACAGATGAACAGGGGTGGAGAAAAGAGAAAAACCTTGAAAGACAGCATCCTAACATTTGCAAAAATCACAAGGTGGAAACACAAAAAGCATGAAGAAAGAAGTCAATAGGACATCCTTAAATGCTCACAGTTCCTGAATATTCAAAACAAAAAGTTAAATAGCTGACATACCAGACAATGAATGTAAAAAGATGTTTTAAAAATGGCCCACAACTTCACAGAGGACTTTACCTATTGAATGCAATAAGGAAATTCCTGACCAACATTAGAAAGTCAGAATAAACGAGAGGGTCAGCAACATCAGTGAAAAATTAAAAAGCATGTGGGAAATTCTACAAGGCACTGGGATTCTGGGATGAAGAATGAACACGCAAGGGATGAGAAACAGAAACCATGGAGCGATTCGGGCTTCTGTGAAGCATGGAGGTTGGCTGGGACCTTAGCACTAGCAAGCAAGACCATATGAAGGAAGAGGAAGATTTTTCTGAAAACGAGGTGACTGAATCAGAAAAAACACTTTGAGTTTGGTGAAAGAGATAGATGCTTTTCACAAGATTCCCAACAGTTAAGTGGAGACATCGGCCAGTGGGGGAAGAGTTTCTCTAAAAGCATTTACCTCTATGGCTTTATTAACTACAATGGAACTTTCAGTGTATCAAGATACATGGATGGAGGCCTTGCCCTTTTGGAGGAGGGGATGGAGGGGTGAGTAGGGGGAGGAAGTTTTGGGGGAGTGGGAAGAGGGATAAAGGAATTATTAATCCTGTGGATGCAACCGGAAAGATTGCTGTAGATCACAAGATGTTCCAATATTTCATCACAGTTGTGCCAACACAGCTACACACATTCAAGATTCCAACAGACACCCATCAGTTCTCTGACAGAAAGGGAATGAATCATTTACCACACTGCAGGCAGCCACAGAGTCGCTGGAATATTTACAAGACATGATCTCACTTTTCTCATGGTGACAGTCACTGAGGAACACATGCCTTTCTGGAGTTTTTTTAAAAAAAATTATTTATTTATTTATTTTAAGACTCTGTAGTATTATTGGAGGAATCTTTTCAACAATAGGCATGTTACATGGAATTGGAAAATTTGTAGTGGAAATAATTTGCTGTCATTTCAGACTTGGATCTCACCAGCCTGTCCATTCCGTCCTCTTTGAAGATGGCCACACAGACAACCATCTACCTCTTTTAGAAAATAATACACATTAGTACCTTCTGGGTGGAGAAAAACTTTTTGCCTGAAACATAAAATGTTTTCTAACAATAAAATGTTGTGCAATGTATTCAACGAAAATAAAATATGAGAAATTGGAAACATACTTATTAAAAAAAAAAAGGGGAAAAAATAGCCAAAGGAGGGGGGTACCAAACTGAAGTCATCCTGTATATATCGTGTCTATTACAATGTCCTAGAAGAAATTACACAGCTAACTGGAGAGTCAGCTCAGCCAGAGTCCCAGGTCAGCACTCTGATGCATCGGTATGGAAATCATACGGATGGCATTGTGGAAAGCAGAGCTTAGAGGATGGAGGTGTAACCGTAAAGGAAGGGGATAAATGCAAATGTGTGTATCCTTTTGTATCTTTTATTTAAAAGAGATTAGAATAAAATGTGTAAACATGTGGAAAACTAGTCTAGACTCTAAAACTGTAATCAGCTCATGTGGTTAATAAAGGAATGAAGAGACTGTGTTACAGCCTAATTAATGTGAAGCCATATTGACAAGACCATGTGGTCCAGTACAGGGTTCTGAGAAAGATGACTGCTTTCCTTTGAACTCCAGTTGCTGGCTTTCCTGACTGTTGACGGTAGATTCTTAGAAGACTAGGGCAAAGTTTCCCAAGGGCAGGTGTGTAAGTGTTAGGATAGGTAACAGGTACCACTCACAGCTTGCACACGGGACACTGCAGGGAGAAGAAAGCACAGTTTAAAAAGGTGAAAGTTACCAATCTGTAAAACATCGAGGGAAAAGTATAGTATTGCATGCTTGTGAGGAGTGGAAAACAGGATGGCTGAGAGATGGGTGTGAGGCAGTGGCAGGTTGACACAGCTCAGGCGCAGCTGTAAAACTGGACCAGGAACAAAGTGCTGCCCTCGGGGCTCTGGGCAGAACTGACGAGGCTAAAATGAGGGAGCCCTGTCAAGTGCTGTTAAAAACTACTGAGTTTGGGTGCCAGCCTGTTTTCCTCTTGTGATTTTTAAGAGAAGAAGCGTCAGTTAATCCCTGGAGAATAAAATCATTGAGGGAGACAAAAGACCCTACATTGACAACAATGGCTTAGAGTGTGGCCGGTCCCAAATTAGTGTTTCAAGTGAACATTTTTAAAGATTAAAAAAAAAAAAATCACTTTTTTGAAATAGGGTAGGCAATCAGGGAGGGAGGAGATAGCAACAAGCGCTCAGCAGTCAAGTGTATGGAAATTGGCATTTTGTAGAAAGTAAAAATTTTTGGCTAAAATACTCCATATTAAGAGTTAGAAAGTGAACTGACTAATAGTGTCTCTGTATACCTGATACTTTCCTCAAAATTAAACTCAGCCAGATGGCCTGTGAATAAGTTCTCTCCAATTGTGAAGGAGGTCAAACTTTGCATGCTGTAGTGAATTCTTCTAGAGAAGAATATCTTGTAAAAAGACAATCCACATTAAAATTAATTTTGTAAAAAAAAGTTTTTAAAAATGAATCCAGGAAATTTCAAATAATGAGTGAGTCTTCTCTGAGGTTCTTGCTTCTTTGTGTCTTTTGTTTGTTTGTTTTGTTTTTTCCTTTAGGTTTTATTGTTGGACTAGAAACAGATCATTTCTAACAGAAGAATTTTGTTAGTGAGAACTGGAATGTTGGCCACTTGAGACTGAATATTGCTTTTCCATGTCTACTTGCTAGAAAATTCAGTCATGTATTATGGAAGAAAATACTGATTTAGAATTACTAATTATTTTTAGTAATAACAGTATTACAATTTCTTTAAAATATTTAAAATTATTTCCATGTTTTCTAAGTATCACATTAAAATTTTATTGAGATGTATCACTTCTATTAAAATTGACTCTATGGAAATTTGTTTAAAGAAAAAAGAACTAGAAGAAATAGAAGCCACAATAGAATGCCTCACCAATAGACCAGGTCAAACATAAGAAAGGGAATCAGGCATACAAGTCATGGTTGAGAGGAAATATTACATTTATACAGCAATAAAGAAATAAGTACCCAAACATCTAAGTTACCAGGGAAACACAAGTTAAAACCAAATTGAGATCCCATCTCATCCCAATAGGGATGCTACCATCAACAAAACCACCACCAACTGTTCATAAGGATTGGGATGGGGCTACACAATTCTGGGAGAGATGAGAATTAGTATAGCTACTATGGAAAATACATCAAGGCCCCTAAAGTAACTAATAAGGAGCTACTATATGATCTAGCCATACTATTCCTGGGAACACACTCAAAGAAATATAAACAGGCATGTTACAGAGATTCCTGTACATCCTGTTTATTGCAGGAGTATGCAGAACGGCCAAGTTACACAATCAACTTACTTGGCTATCAAGGATAAATGAATGAAGAAAATATGCTATATATCCAGAATGGAGCTTTTATTTCATAAAGCTCCATGTACACAAAGATGTATATTTATTCCCTGTATGTAAAAAAAAAAGTACAAAATTATGTCATTTGCTGAAAGTAGATGGAACTGGGAATTGCCACATTAAGTGAAATAAGCCAGATGGAGAAAGACAAATATTACGTTTTCCCCCATATGTGGAGTCTAGATATAGATAATATATACAAAGAGAGTGGGATTTTTTAGGAAAAGGAACAGGAGTAGCAGGAGGAGATGGTGGAAAGGTGTGAATATAGTCAAAATGTGTGAAATCCACCTGTCTTGGTTTAGTATCATTGCTGTGAGAAAGACCATGACCAAAGGAAACTTGAGATGGAAAGGCTTTATTTGGCTTACTGTTCCATTAAGGGAGCTGAGGCTGGAGCCTGGAGGCATGAGCCGAAGCAGAAGCCTCGGAGGAACGATGGTTACTGGCTTGCTCAGCCTGTTTTCTTATACTATTCAGGACCAACTGCCCAGGGATGGTACTGCCCACAGTGTATTGGGCCCTCCCACATCAATCATTAATCAAGAAAATGCCCAACAGACTTGCCTGCAGGCCATCTGATGGAGCATTTTCTCAATCAAATTTTCTCTTCCCAGGTAACTCTAGGTTCTGTCAAGTTCTCTCTCTCTCTCCAGGATATCATCATTTTATGCAATGTATGTATGCTAATAACCAGGATACCATCATTTTATATTGCATATGTATGCTAATAAAAACTTCATAAAATATTGTGGAAATTTTATGATTCATAAAATTAAAGCAAACCAAATTCAATAGTCTTTCTCACTTTACAGCTTATACAATGGTGCCCTCTGATGGTATAAAAGCCATTTATGTATTCGCTCACAGCTGCACTTACTTTAGAGTTTGAGAGGTTCAAAATTTCTTGAAGCCATGGAAATTCATTGACTGAGTTATTTAGCGAACTGAGACACCAGAATCTTTTTTTGATGAAACGGTTAACTGTTGTGTGACCAAACAATGTTTTAGGTGCTCTGAGGTAGGAAACTATGTTTTATTAGCAGAGAAGAGAACAATTTGCCTTCATATAATTTTGTCAGTTTAGAGTGAGACTCCTCTTCCAGGCCCCAGCTTTGGTTATAGGGAAGTTCTGTGCACTTCAGTAACTTAAGAGTTATTGGAGAGTGTTCAAATCCATTTTTCTACCCAGCAGACAGTGTTTTCTCAAATGTGCTACTACTATTGAATTCATAACCACATCTCCTATTTTCTCAGTCACTTGTTACTAAGTTATAGTATATTTAAGGACATATGAGAAATTTAATATTAATGAGGATCACATTCTTAGAAATATGGAGGAAGCAGTCATTTTAAACTGCATTCACTATGTTTATTAATACAACATCTGTCTTTAATGGGTACTATTGTAGCTCTTTTCATCTTGCCTTTCAAGATATCTATTTAAGATATAGGAGGATGGAGTGTCACCTTTTCTCAACAATGGACTCTTCTATATTACTTACATTCTTCCTGCCTCATTTTGTCAATTTCTCTTTCAACAAACGTTTCTGTGAGTCTCCTCAAGATTAGCACTGAAGGGAGAGATGACTGACTGTTCTGTATCCTGATTAGTCAGGGCAAAAGGATGTGTGGAAAGTAAGGCATGGTTGCAGTCAGATGATTTCAGTTGGAGGGTCCCCCTTCTTTGTCAAAATGCAGACAGTGTGGGGTATGCAGCTTATTGGAGAGCTTCTGCTCATCATGACCGAGGCCCCGGGTTCAATCCTCAAAACTCAGACACAACTAAACAAGCAAGCAGTGGATACGAGATCTCTGGGGTTGCTGGTGTAGAGAAGGAAAGGGCGGGTCCTGCTTTATGGAGTCATTTTCCTTTTGGACAGTCTTGTTAATTCCCAGATGCTCACCACATGATCATCTGGGGTATTGTTTTCCCTGTAAATATTTGATCCCTAAAGCTCCCACTCCATTTTGTACAGGAGAACAACAGTAAAGCATTGAAGCAAGTTCTTAAGAGGATTAAAGTATAAATAAATGAGAAGTCATGTGGCATTGCTCACTGGTCCTGTTCTAGCATTGGGGACACCAAAACGCCAACTCTGACTGGAGATGGCTAGGTGATTGATAGCATGAGGCAGGTCCTCTGTATTGTTTCCTATCTTGGCTGCCCCCAAATTGTCAACCAACTGTGCTTAATAGATTTGGTATTATTTCTGGATGTGTGCTTTATTCTCGAGCAGTTAAAAATGCAGACATATCTTTGCCATGGTAGATTTTATTTAGAGGATGACCTCGTTCCCTCTTGCCCTCCCTGCTCTCAGATCCTTGCCACATCTCCACACAGTGAAGCTGGCAGCATCTTCTGAATTTTTCTTTTTTACTGTATATTAGAAAGAACTGCTGTGTGTGACCTGAAATGTGCTTCCTCTTCCAGGTCATGCCTGTGAGGCTTTCACGGCATATAACCTACTTTTGTTATGTCCCTAAGGCAAGTTGTAGAAAAGATTCGAAGTTCCATCTCTGTTGACCCTGGCCAAGGCTTCTGGGCCCTTTGAGCTCAGCTTGCTTAGAGCAGTGCTGGTCAGATTGCTTCTGTGGTCCTTTCATGCTGTGATTTCTCAAGTCCCCACTGTAGGCCCTGGAAAGTGACATGTGGCTCTCAGTCTGGACAGCAGAGGGCGTACTGTTCTTTCTCTCTCTCTCTCTCTCTCTCTCTCTCTCTCTCTCTCTCTCTGACTACTTGTAGCTGCAGTTGATGTTCCTGATGATGGGAAGGAGCCAGGAGGATGCTAGGAATTCAAAGGACATTTCATACCCTGTCTCCAGCTCTCCAATACCCAGGTGCTTTAGAAAGTAGGAACTTTTGATATCATAAGAATAAGTCCCATAATTCTCTGAAGAGCTTCATGCTGTCTTGAGTACTGGCTCCTAGAGTTGGTGCGCCACAGGATGGAGAGAGGGCACATTTACTAGGCACTTGTATAATAGGAACTTGGTACTTTCAGTGCACTTCCTCTGCCCTCCAGCCATTCTTTGAATGATGTACTGTCATCCTAATAGTATATAGGGCTTAGGGGTTAAGTGACATGCCTGGCTCTCTGAGACTTCTGTAGGCTTCTGAAAAATCGTTTTAAAATATTTTATTTAAATAATTTTTTTCATTTATTTTACATACCGACTGAAGTCCCCTACTCCTTTTCCTTCCAGTCCAGATCCCCCACCTTCTGCTTCCCAATCCCCACTCCCTTCCACTCTTCTGCCAGTCTCCATTCAGAAAGGGGCTGGCCTCCCATGGGCTTGAACAAACCATGGCACATCAAGTTGAGGTAGGACTGAACTCCCCTTGTGTCAAGGCTGGGCAAGGTAATCCAGCATGGGGAACAGGTTCCCAAAAGCCATCTAAGTGCCAGGGACAGGTCCTGATCTTACTGCTGGGAGCCTTACAAAGAGACCAGACTACACAACTGTCACACACATGCAGAGATTGGTCACATGGAAGCCTAACTGTAGGTCCAGAGTCCATGAGCTCCCGTGAACTCAGGTCAGCTGTCTCTGTGGGTTTCCCCTTTATGACCTCCTCTGGCTCATATAATCCCTCCTCCTGTCCTTTAACAAGACTCCTAGAGCTCAACCCAGTGCTTCTCAAAGATCATTTTGCCATAGTGATTTTTCACTTCTCCCACTGTCTTTCAGACCTAGCCATCTTAAGAGATATTCCACCTACCCTTTAAAAACAGCTCACAAAAGAATCCCATTTTAATACCCAGTTAAAAGGCTTCATTCTTGAAAGAATGGATGAGTATATGCCATGAGAGAGCCAGCAGAGCCTTAAGCTCATGTCTGTTAATTCCCCCAACTTGCTTGCCTTCTACCAAGACATATTCCTTCCTCTTTCCACCCAAAGTCTCAACAGTTGAAGCTGATGGTGAAGAGCTGGAGTGCCTGGAGTGCCCAAGTGAGGCCTAAGAGGGGAATTAGGCTGTCTTTGTTCCCTAACTTCCTGAGGCCTTTGAGATTCTAGATGGGAGATTTTTCTCTGGCAAGAACTTTCCTCACTTTTTTTTTTCATAGCATATAATCACCCATGCTTCCAAATTTGAAGTCTTTAGACTGGGACTCTTTCGAGCTGTTTTTAAAAGGTAGGCAGAATAGCTCATAGGATGGCTAAGTCTCAAAGTCAGTGGGAGACTCCGGTGAAAAACCCCTATGGCAAATTGATCTTTAAGAATCTTATAGAGGTCTCAGAGAGTCCTGAGTTTCCTTTCTTTACCCCTGACACAGCCTGTCTATGCACCCTTGTTGAAATAGATTGTAGTTGTGGGTGAACCTCAAACGGCACAGTTGCTTTGCTTCTAGGAGCTGTTTGGATGGTAACTCCAATCCTTTAACACTAGACACTCATTTTAGCCCAAGATGCTCATGTCTGAGATCAAGTTCAAGAGAAGCAATAGCACATCCAACTCTCATGCCAGTGTTGATGCTAACTCAGTGGCTTTTAAAACTTAACTGCACCAGAATCACCTGAAGAGCACGGATTACTGGGCTATGTCCCCAGAATTTCAGATTCAGGAGGTCTGGAATTCAGCTGGAGGCAAAACTCGTCTCTCAGGTTGCTAGGTGGTGCAGATGGTGCTTGCTGGGCCCTCAAAAGGAGAAGCCCTGCACTGAGTGGGAGCAGGTGGAGTCACTTGCATGTCCTCTCTGGTTCTCTTGCTCTCTTTTATTTCTTTATTTAATGTTTTATTTTGTTATATTTGTTTAAAAACTTTAACTTAAAGGGGAAAAAGACAGCTCAGCACTTGGCCTAGACAGTTCAGCACATCCTTGTTGAATGCGTGGTTGAGTAAACTGACATATGCAATGGACAGTGCGTCTATACAGGCATGGATGTCATTATTATATGCTCATCTCTGTAAACTTAGTCTTCTGAGAGGTGGGTAGTCATTTTCAGATCGCATAGAGATTGTTTAGAAATCATGAAGTATGCAGTTGGATGAGAACTAGAGATGCTAACGTTTTGTGTACATGTGTGCTTTGTAAGATCCCCACCTTCAGACGACCAACTGCCTCTTCAGCACGCATTCAACTCTTGCTACTCTTAGTACTTCCTGGAGCCTGGCATTAGAGCTAAAGTCCGGATTCAGTAAATAAATGTAAAATTTGACAATGTATCATGGGTGATGTGTACTTTATATCGCACACACAAGAAGTCACATGTCCCTTGCCTGCTCTGCCATTTGTGATTTCAATATTGACCATTAGATAAAGATGATAATGGCCCAATGTTTTTTTTTTTTTTTTTTTTTGTAAAGTTACTTTCTTCTTTGTAACAAAATAGTGATGTCTGTGATGTCATTGTGACACCATATAAAAGTTAATTTTTCTGCTATATTTTTAAATGTTCTCAAGGCCAATTAATAGCTCTTGCTCTAATCAGTAACACTGCAGAACAATGATTTTTCCAACTTAATAATTTTGCACCAGCAAATTTTGCACTAGCTGATACTCGGTTACACAGTTTTTCTTTATCAGCAGGACTGGTTGGTATTCTTTAATACTAGTCTCGATTCTTTACTGTTAATTCCCAACTTTAAAGCAAGGGATTGATTTTATAGGCATTTTAAGCAGGCACTCTTTAAAAATGTTCTTATACTTCAATGGATTTTCATGAATTCAATATTTAAATCAACTCCATTTTATATTTCCTTTATGTTCTATTTGTTTCATGTGCATTGTATTAAAATGTTAGCCAGTGATAGTTTCTTGTAATTTACTTCTATATCTATTTATGTAACTTTACCAATTTTTGAGTGGGATTTCCTTTTTTGACAGCAAGATTTGTCGGCTTGTATTGTAATTTTCTCACCCCAAATGTCAACTGTTCACTTCACTAACAAGCTCTTGTTTCTTTTATTGAATCTTCTTTTGAGGGGGATAGTATTAGGCATGAAAATCCTGCCACTTGGAATGTCTATTGGGGGGGACAGTGGCAATGCTTACAGACCCTTTCTTTTTCTTTTTTCTTTTCTTTCTTTCTTTTTTTTTTTTTTTTTTTTTTTGGTTTTTCGAGGCAGGGTTTCTCTGGGTAGCTTTGCCCCTTTCCTGGAACTCACTCGGTAGCCCAGCCCAGGCTGGCTCGAACTCACAGAGATCCGCCTGCCTCTGCCTCCTGAGTGCTGGGATTAAAGGCGTGCGCCACCACCGCCTGGCCAGGTTACAGACCCTTTCAATGGCTTACTAGTTCTTGATTTTGATACTGAAAATTTAGGTAATGAATATTCAGATAGTATGGGCTTTCTTTACTTTGAAAAAGAATGGAATTTATTCAAAACTGCTAAGAGAATAGATTCTAAGTGCTCTCACCAAAAAAAAAAAAAAAAAAAAAAAAAAGTAGTAAGTATGTAATTAGATCAATTTGCTATTCCACAATGTATGTACATTTTAAAAGATGTTGTACACTATGTAAGTGTAAAAATAGTTACCATAATAGTTACTACTGATAAACCAAGTGAAGTTTAAAGTTTCATTTGGTTATTTTATGATCCAGGTTGATTTTAGTCAATTTTTATGCTAATCTAATTACTTTCTTTGAGATATGTCTTGTCTGTCTTGTTTTTAATGTAGATTGATCATTTTGGATTTTATAATACAAAAACTTTTAAGCAGCGGTACCTAATATCTGATAAATACTGGAAGACATATGATGGTGTAATACTTTTCTACACTGGCAATGAAGGGGATATTACCTGGTTTTCAAATCATACGGTATGTGGTATGTGCACTTTTGTGAGGGTCACTTAAACAATTTGCCTTATACTATGATGAGCTGGAGAATGTTTTCTGAGATCAATCTTGAAACTTCTTTTTCCCTTTGTGGCATTGAGAATTGAACCCAGGGCCTTGCACATGCAGAGGAAATGTCCAACTGCTGACCTGTATCCCAAGGCCTCTTTCATTTTTAATTTTGAGGCATGGTCTGACTAAGCCACCCAGGCTGGCTTTGAACTCACTATAATCCATCCAGGCACTACATCAATTTGCAATCCTCTTACCTTAGTCTCACAAGTAGCTGGGATTACAGGCCTGTACTACCAGGTCCTGGTTATTATTATTGTTCTTAATTATAAAGCTATTAAAAAGAAAGAAAAACTCACTAATAATTCAAAAAATAACAAATTTATGCAAATAAACAAGTCTACAAAGAATAAATATAGATATTCAAGAGGACTCCATGTTTGGCTTAGTGGAATTGTAAGTGAAAAGAACAAAATTCTATTTTTAGAAAACTGAATTTTAATTAAAAAAAACTCAATTTAGTGTATATAGAGGCTTTTGAATTTCTTTCTTTTTTTGGTGCAGAGATTTAAGACAGGTCTCTCTGCACAGTCCTGGCTGTTCTGGAACTCATTATTTAGACCAGGCTGGTCTAGAACTCATAGAGATCCGCCTGTCTCTGTCTCCTGAGTGCTGGGATTAAAGGTGTGCACCACCATGCCCAGCATAAATTGTGTGTTTTGATTATGGCCTCCACTAGATAAGTATAAGGGCTGGACTTTTCACACACTTATTTGGCATTGTGCATTTGGAGTTTAGTATTATATTAAGCATGTAGTAGGTGCCCAATATATATTTGTTATAAATGAACAAAACAAAAGCAAAAGTGTAAGCAAATGTAAGAAGATGCAAGTTTCACCACCATGTAGGGAGGGCAGAGGTGAAGCTGGTGGTGTATTTTAGTTGATCTTCCTGTTCGTTCACTTTTTTTATACTCATAAGTATTAACATAGTAGGACCATTAACTTGCTTCCATGCCTGTGTTTCTGGTTACCTTTCATTATACTTAAATCCATTAATAAAACTTAAATTAGAGCAAATGAAAAGATGATATCTTCTTTCTTGGCATATCAGGAACCTGTGAGTAGAAAATGTCAAATTTCTATCAAAAATACAGGCTCAATTGTGGTAAAGTAGAAAATATCATATTATCCAGAATGGAAGTATCTGCCATGGTGCCTGGTATTCAGGAACCTGCAGAAAATGCTTGCTCCGTGAGCTCAATTGAAATAAAGATGTGAATTCACTCATAGTTCCTCATTTGTGATTTGTTAACCCTCTCTTACAAGTGTTAAGAGTCTAAATATGTAGAAAGTAGAAGAAAGGTGATCCAGGACCTGAGTCAGTGACAGCTGGAATCAAGTCTCATTGCCCCTCAGATTCCCGCTGTTACTCTGTGAGAAACCAGGACTGCCTCATCTCTTCTCTCTTCTTTAGATGTGATTTCCCTTTTGTGCCAGAGCCACAGGGCAACTTCTCCTGCTCTTTAATCTAAGCAGAGAGCTGGTCCTGCCTCCAGCAGACCCCACTGCTGTACAGGCTCCGCAGTGGGAGTTAAGGCTTGCAGAGCAAACTCTGTCATTAGAAGGGCAGGAATGAAAAGACACTCAGTGTAGGAGCAGTTCCAGAGAGTTGACCAGAAAGAGATCCCAGAAGGGCAGATTCTCACTCTCCCTAGTCCTAGACAGCTTCCTTTGCAAACTAAAATATCACCTCTGCGGGCAGATTTCCTGAGAGATTGTATAGTAGTGAAGATGTTAGCCAGATGCAGAGGTTTCAGTTCTTATTTTGTTACTTGGTTGTTTAAATTTGGATAAGCTTTTCACTCTACAGTTCAGTCTTCCCATCTGTTAAATTGGTATATTAAGAATATCTATTTCCTAGTGTTGTTATGAAAATTAAATAAAATTAAGGAACTTGTAGAAATATAGTGTTATGTCATGAGATATTTGTACACTGTGTGAAGATATATTGCTGTGATTGGTTTAATAAAGAGCTGAATGATCAATAGCTATGCACGAGGTATAGGAGGGACTTCCGGGCAGAGAGAGGAAGTAAGAGGAGATATTGAGATGCAGAGGAAATGCCAACAGACATGGAGGGAGTCAGACATATAGAATGAAAGAAAGGAAAAAGCCACATGGTAAAACACAGGTTAATAAAAGCAGGTTAATTTAAGTTATAAGAGCTAGTGGGAAAAGCCTAAGCTAAGGCTGACATTTCATAATGAGTAAGACATCTCTGTGTCTGTTTGAGGCTGGTAGCAGAAAAGAAAGTCCATCTACAGTGTTAATACATGTTAACACATTACTTAGTCCTCTTTTGAAAAGTAAAAATGCCCTTTAAATGGATGCAAGCAAATAATCGCTAATTGTATCATGCATCTGTTCGGTTAAGCTGCTTCCTGTCAAAACCTGAGGTCAGCTCCACAGAGGTCTGCTTCTACTCTTAAGACACTCATAGTCTGGTGCTGTAAGACATACATGTGAGTTCCTGTTGCAGCAGGTAGAAGAGTTCTTTGCAGTACTCCAGTGTTGAGCGGAGATGGACAGCTCTGCTGGGCTGGGGATGCAGAGGAGGATGTGCTGAGCTGGATGTGGCTGGACCTGGGATATGTGGCTGGAATGAGCAGCTCTGTGAAAGAGAAGTGGGGTCTTGAAAACCCCAGATATCAGGCTGACATGTCCATTATCCCCACAGGTAGCTCTTTTAATTCCTTAGAGATTGCTCTAAACAACCAAAGCCATTTTGAGGTTCCTATGCCTTGTTAGGGAATAGTAACATGTTAAACACCAACAGCATTAATTAGGAATGCCATGGCTTTAATCCATGATAACCATCTAATCAACTTTTGCTGTCTTTTTGGGATGCTTTCTTAGGAAGGATTCAGAGGGCACCATCCAGTCAAAGAGAAAGAGGCAGATGATTAGTGAGAAGCCATCAGTGTGGGGGGAGTAAGGGAGTCTAGTGGGCCTTGGTGACTGCCCTGCATTACAGCCTGTATTCAGTCTTGGCTCTGCCACCTGTGTGAACACTGAGTCTTGGGTCTCAGTGTCCTTGTCTGTAAAACCACAGTGCCTGATTCTTGTTTATTGTGCTAATTAGGTGAATTATTACATGTAGTGAGTGGTTATAACAGTATCTGACACGTTGTAAGCAGGAATTAATAACTGCTATATATATATAAGTTTAAAATCCTGAGGGAGTTTGGTGTGAGTATCAGAAGAGGAGGTCACATTTGTTGTCATTGGACAATGAAAGCCTAGTCTTTGCTCTTTGTTTGAGATAGGCTCATCATCGTGAGCTCAGGCTAATTTGGAAGTTACTATGTTGTACAGGTTGGTTTGTGCTAGGGGCTGGGAGCTCCTCTGTCTCTCTCTACTCCTGGTGCTACCGCACTTGGCCATGGAACCCATTTTCATTGGTTTCACTCTAAGATAGTGTGGTGTGATGTTCAAAAGTGCAACAAGGATCACATATCTGTGCAACACACACAAATTGCACCATTTTTCCCCCCAGAGAACTCTTTCTGGTGTGGTTTAATATCTATTTTATATTAGATACAAAATGTCTGCAAAAGTTCAATGTGATATATTTTTACACCCTAATTTTACTCCTGGATTTGTGAACTCTTTCCAGGGGTTCATGTGGGATGTGGCCGAGAAGCTGAAAGCTTTGTTGGTGTTTGCTGAACATCGATACTATGGGGAGTCCCTTCCCTTTGGTGATGATTCATTCAAGGTAAGTACACATTTTTTTTTTTTTAAAGGTTGTCCTTTTAGGGGCTGAATAGGACAGGGTCTCATGTATCTAAGTGTGTCCTACCTTCACCTTCAAGTGCTAAGACTGCAGGTATGCAGTGGACAGCATGTCTGGTTTTATGTGGTTCTGGGCTTGAACCTAGGGCTTCATACTTGACAGGCAGCCATCTTCCAACACAACTGCATCCCAACCACTGTTCATGTTTTTCATTTTCTTCTTTCTCCTCCTCTTTACGGTTTTTGAGACATAATGGCATTAGATAGCTCATGTTAGCCTTGAACTCATGATTCTTCTTTGTCAGCTTGCCAAATACCGGGACTACAGGTATGTGAACTGTCACCAGTCCCAGAAGGTTATTTTGCTCACCTGGAGAGTAATTGTGGATGGGAAAGAATTCTGGTTTCTGGCAGATCTTCTTTTCCTTCCATGTCCAAGAGCAGCTAGTTATGGCAGAAGCCAGGCAGGAGCAGTAGCAAGTGGAAACTCCACCGTGACAGTCCCTGGCCAGCTGTGGGTTTTGGGACCCTAAGCCCCATGGGTTACAGTCCCCCTGCAGATCTTGGGTACTGGGACCCTTGGCTCTTGGCAGCAGTTAATATAACAGCTCTTATCCTAGGGTTTAAGACCTTGGCCTGGGAGACTTGACAGTTGTCTGGAATGCTTCTGGTGACCCAGACCTTCTCCCGACTTTTATCAAGCAACCTTTTATTAGATCTCCACTCTCTGACATAATTAGTTCTGCTTTTCTGCTTGCACTGGCCACTCTTGGGACTCCACTCACAAGGAGTTCATCAGAGGAGCGATAAACTGGTGTGAATGCCTGGTGAGAGGCTTCTGTTCCTTTCTCTCCTCCTACATTGCCCAAAGTGCCTGCTTGAGTTTGTGGCATAGCCGCTAACTTCTCTCAACACTGCAGCCATTTCTGAGGACCTGACCTGGGTAGTCATGGAGCATCACGTTTTCCACATTTTTGTTGACTAGAACCCAGTCAGTAGGTCTAGTGCAAGCATAAAAAGGGGAAATTGGGTTGCATCTTTGAAAGGAAGGAGTGTGAAAAATTTACAGATGTATTTTCAAAATACCCATTAGCCTTCCAAGTTCAGTATTATTTCATGTTGGAGAGGGAAATGGACCCACACAGAGAGCAGAACCATCGTGGAGTTTGCTGAGTGGGTTTCCTTTTTTTTTTTTTTTTGGTGACAAATGTCTTGCATGGGCTTTTCTCCTCATGCATTGTTTTCCTTCTAGTTTTTACAGCTGTCTGAGTGGTGAAGAGAAACAGGCTCTGTCCTGTAGAACTGATGAACACCAGGCATGAAGGAGAGTTATATTTTCAGTGTCAGACACTTGGCAGCAATTTAAAAAAGTGTCTCATACACAGTGAAAGTTCTTCCACAACCTTATTTTTTACTTCAGAAACAAAGTTATCCTTCAAACCTCATAAGATCATTGACATCCACCCACAAAACAAGACCTGTGCTTCAGGCTGCTGGCTTGGGAAGGCTACCTGCAGGAATGCCCTGGGTGCCCATGTTCTCCCTCCAGGCCAATGTTGTATATTCCAGGGGACTTCAAGCATATGATGGCAGGACCACTGCCATGTAAGCAAGTAGGCCAAGAGCTATGACTTAACAATTCCCATTGGTGCTCATGAGAAATTTCTGCATATCTCACTCAGCCATAGGCTGGTTGCTTTTGTAAATGTACCTCAATTGTTTTATGTTTGTGAGAAAGAAAATGAAGGAGCCTTACAAATGTAAAATAAAAATTATAAACCACATCGAATAGTTGTTTAAAGTTTTTGACAAAATCAGCACTGTGGCAGCAGATTTTGTGCGGTAAAAATCCTCAATTAAACAAGTCAAGTTATATCTGCTGCTGGAAAGTAGTGTTTGGAGATGTGCTTAGTCTTGCTTTATGTATTGCATTTTTCAGTAAACTTACACACACACACACACACACACACACACACACACAGAGAGAGAGAGAGAGAGAGAGAGAGAGAGAGAGAGAGGAGAGAGAGAGAGGGAGAGAGATTCCACTTAATGCAAAATGTATTATGTTCTACAAACTTCACTTTTTGTGAGTTGTTGAAACCACAACACCCTGTGATTTGACTGGGTGTTTTGACTCAACATTTTAGAAATTCTAGTTGGAGAAAAGTTTACACGACTCAAGTTCTGTTCTGGACATAAGCTGTGTCTGAGCTGTGACTGGCTCCACATTTACATCTGTGTTCTTCCTCCCAACCCTCAGGATTCCAAGCACTTGAATTTTCTGACATCAGAACAAGCTCTGGCTGATTTTGCAGAGTTAATTAGACACTTGAAAAGAACTGTCCCCGGAGCCGATGGTCAACCTGTCATTGCCATTGGGGGCTCCTATGGCGGTGTGCTTGCAGCCTGGTTCAGGATGAAATATCCTCATTTAGTAGTGGGGTAAGTACATTTGGGTTGGACTTGAGCACTTTTTTTTTTTTTTCTTCTCCAAGATAGTATTTCTCTGTGTAACAGCCCTGGCTGTCCTGGAACTCAGTTTGTAGACCAGGTTGGCCTCAAACTCACAGATATCCACCTGCTTCTGCCTTCTGAGTGCTGAGATTAAAGGCATGCACCACCATGCCTGCCTCCACAGCACTTCTTATGATCAAGACAAACTTAGAGATTCATTCTGGGTCAAGCATGTTCCATGCTGTTGTACAGATGTTTCTGGATCCCATCTCATAAACAGCTGTGTTATTTTTCTAATCATCTTGTTAAGGCTCAGTTTCTATTTTATTTTCTAAAATTATTTTTTAATTATGAATAATATATAAAATAATTATAAAACTATTTTTGTTTAAATGCAGTTTTTTATTAGTTTGTTATTGAATCTTCTACACAATGTGTTTTCATCATTGTCACCCTTCTCTCCCAACCCCTTCCTGGCTCATCCCTTCTTCCCTGTCTTACAAAACTTGTGGTCTCCTCTTCTTCCTCCTCTTCCTCCCCCCTCCTCCTCTACACCCATCAAGTCCCACTTGAGCTACCCACATACTTTTGGATACGTGGCCTTCTCCTGGAGGGTGGCTGAGCTACCATTGGCCATACTTTTAAAGATAACTGACTCTCCCTGCCCTAGCAACCGTCCATTGCCGGTTAGAGACGGGCTCACCTGCCGCCTCCTCGCTCCGTGCTAGGATGTTGTCTGGCTTGAGCGGTTGTTTAGCTGAGTCACATTTTCTTCTTTCCTCCCGTCATTTCTCTGATTGTTCAGAGCTCTTGCAGCTTCTGCCCCTATCTGGCAGTTTGAAGACTTGACGCCCTGTGGTGTGTTTATGAAGATCGTAACTGAAGATTTTAAGAAAGGTGGTGTGAAATGTTCGGAGAGCATCCTCAGGTCTTGGGGTGCCATTAACCGACTCTCCAATACAGGTAAGCTTTACCTAAATGAATGGACTTACATTGTGTGTGTGTGTGTGTGTGTGTGTGTGTGTGTGTGTGTGTGTGTGTGTTTTAAATTGAACTTCACTTGTTCAACACTTCCACTTAATTAAAAAAATATATTTTATGTATACGGGTTTTCTGCCTGCATGTATACCTATGTACAATGTGTGTGCCTGATGTCCACCAAGGTCAGTAGATGCCGTCTGATCCCCTGGTACTAGAGTTACAAATTGTTGTGACCCACCTTGTGAGTGCTGGGAATTGAACCTTGGTCCTCTGGAAAAGCATCCAGTGCTGAGCCATTTTTTCCCCAACTCCCGAACCCACTTTTTAAAATGCACACATTTTATTAAAGCACATTATAAATCTTAAAAATAAGAGAAATCAAAATTCATGGACTGATGAATTGCTTGATGTAATTATCATCTAGATCAATAGAGAACATTATCAGGCTCTCAGAAATCCGATGGCATTCTTAGTCACATCAGCACACTTGCATATCCACCAGTATCCTAATGACATCATCTTAGGTTGATTTTACTTGTTCTTGAATTTTTCACTAATTGGAATTGTACAATGTATACATGTAGGGGTTTTCGGCCTGGTATCTTTTGTTCAGTGCTCTATGTTAGCTGTACCCATTCATTTTATGTGGTTGCTTATTCATCCACAATGTTCTGTAGTATTCTTATTTATTTTAAATAAAAATATTAAATATTTTTAATCAAAATGAGAAGTAATAAAGAATATTAATTTTGGTAAACCCCATGATGAAGTTTAATTGATCTGTCATGGAGGTATCAGATTGTGTTAAAGCATTCTGCTAAGTGGTGCAAAAATTCTTGGTGAAATGGCATAGACAATTGTATTTTCTGTGATGCAAAGTGAAGAACAAGGCATCTGTAAAGACTTACATTGACTAGCGCTTTTCAGCTTTTAGCAATGTCACTCTGTCTCCAGGCAGTGGTCTACCATGACTCCCCAGAGCCCTTTACCTAATGTCACTCTGTCTCCAGGCAGTGGTCTACCATGGCTCCCCAGAGCCCTTTACCTAATGTCACTCTGTCTCCAGGCAGTGGTCTACCATGACTCCCCAGAGCCCTTTACCTAATGTCACTCTGTCTCCAGGCAGTGGTCTACCATGGCTCCCCAGAGCCCTTTACCTAATGTCACTCTGTCTCCAGGCAGTGGTCTACCATGGCTTACCAGAGCCTTTCACCTGTGCAACCCTCTAAACTCTGAGGACATCCAACGCCTGAAAGACTGGCTCTCTGAGACCTGGGTGAACCTGGCCATGGTGAACTACCCGTACCCGGCCAACTTTTTAAAGCCTTTGCCTTCTTGGCCTGTCAAGGTAACAGGACAATACCCTGTCCTCATTTATAAATTACTTTGTGGCTTTCATCAGAAGAAAAAATACTGATTATCCAGGGGCTCCGTGGAGCTAGCAATTTGGGGCTGGAATCCTGATTTCAGCCATTTTCTGATTTTGTTACCCTGGGCATTTTAGATAACCTTTCTTAGTCTTAGCTTCCTTTTCTGAGAATTTGAGATAAAAACGCATCAGTATTATGTAAGACCAGTGTTTGGTGTTAATGGAATAATTACCAAATCCCAGGCTGTACTTGTATATGTAGCTTATCCAATTTTATGATCTATGTACTATGTCTGAATGTGTGCAACACGTGGTGGAAACTTGAAAAATGACCACTTTATTGAAGTGCTAAGATTATTCAGTGAGCTGCTAAAAATTCTAAATGCTACACACCATGAAGAGTAATCACTATTCTGAACAGCAGAATGGGAAGGGTACCTTCTAAGTGTCAATGGGAGGACACGGCCTTAGGCTGCTGCTAACCCACCAGCATCCTGGACAAAGGTCCTCTTCCCCCTTGAGTTAGTTGCCCTGTCTTTGCTTGTCTGCCTCAGGAAATAAAAAGATATCAATGGTTGCAAATGCTTATGGTAAGATCCAAATAATATGGACCTGAGAACTGTGAAGACATTGATTTATAAGTTCTACAAGTGCATGGACACTGTTTTAGTTAGGGCTTTTATTGCTGTGAAGAGACACCATGACCACAGCAATGCTTATAAAGGAAATTGGGATGGCTTGTTCACAGTTCAGAGGTTTAGTCCATTATTATGTTGGGACATGGTGGCATGCAGGCAGACAGGGTGCTAGAAAAGGAGCTGAGAGTTCTACAACTTTTATTTTTTTTCACAATTTTTTTTTTAAATTTTTTGGAGCTGAGGACCGAACCCAGGGCCTTGTGCTTGCTAGGCAAGTGCTCTACCCCTGAGCTAAATCCCCAACCCCCTACATCTTGATTTGAAGGCAACAGGAAGAGAACTGAGACACTAAGCATGGCTTGAGCATATATGAGACCTCAAAGCCTGCCTTCACAGTGGCACACTTCCTCCAAGGCCACACTTCCTCCAACAAAGTCATACCTCCTAATAGTACCACTCCCTATGAACTTATGGGGGGCAATTACATTCAAACTACCATAAATAATTTATATAAAATTAAGTTCTTCTTATATTTTAAAGATTCATTTATTGTACATGTTCTTTAAGTAATACCTTGTTAAGAACCAAGAGTTTTAAAAAGCAAAAGATGGTCATGTTTTGAGGATACTTTTTTCATTTTTCTTTATTAAGAAATTTTCTACTCATTCCACATACTATCCACAGATGCCCCCATCTCCCTCTTCCCACTGCCAGCCCTCTCTCCTAAGCCACCCTAAATCCCCACATCTCCCAAATCGAGGTCTCCCATAGGGAGCCAGCAGAGCCCAGCACACTGAGCCCAGGCAGGTCCAAGCCCCTTCCCACTGCACCAAGGCTGTGCAAGGTCACACCATAGGCACCGGATTTCAGAAGCCTGCCCATAGACCAGGGACAGATCCCGATCCCCCTGCCTGGGTGACCCCCAAACAGTTCGAGCCAAACAACCATCTTCCATATCCAGAGGGCCTAGTCCAGTCCCCTGGGCTTCCACTAGTGTGGCCGGTCATTTGAGGATACTTTTGACTCTAGGCTAGAATGGGTGCTGGAAATGAAAATTAATTAGTTATATGAGAGCCAAGTTTCAAAAGTTCTTCAACTGTCCCACTGAAATACTAAAACTATACCTTGATTAAAAATTTGCAATTAAGATAAAATAATTTCAATTGTTCTCAGAGTTATTTCTCTTTATGTATAAAGTAAAATCTTATACATAACAGGAAATTAACATGCATTGAATTAAGCTGGGTGTTGATAACACAAAGTTATTATTATTATTTTGAGACAAATTGTTATTATTTTGAGGCAAAGCTCACTTTGTAGCTTAGGGTGGTCTAGAACTGTTTTTGTAACATAGTCTGGCCTAAACTCATGACCTCCTGCCTCAATTTCTAAGTGCTGGGATTACAGGCATGCACCCCTACACCTAAGCACAAAGTTATTGAAAAGAGCTGACATTTTATAAGAGAGACATCTTTTATTTAAACCTGGATTTAAATATCAAGCTTACCTCTTTGTATTCTATTGGTATACAATGTAAAAACTACACATATATCATCACTCCCACTTGAAGAACAAATGAATTTTTAGATACTATTCTAAACAAAGATTGGCAGGCTTTATCTACAAAGAACTCTGTTGGGCCTTATGGTTTTCTGTCAGCCATGGGCAATCCGTAAATGAGTAAGAAAGGCCAATAATGCTTTGTTTATAAACGCAGGTAGCTGGCTGCATTTGTCCTATAGGTTAGTTTGCTGACTCATAATCTAGAAAGAACCATAGGGATATAGCTTTTTAGTGTTCATTTTAAAGCTTATATTATTTTGCAAAATAACTTTTTTTAACCCACAGTCGTTTTTTTAACCCAAGATCAATTCTTGACATCTTCTTTAATAATTTCTTGCCAAAATTATTCTATTTTTCTCTATTTTTGATTTTATTAAGATCATTTTGTGAGAGGGTTTTGGAGAATAGGACCCAGGGCTTTATACAGGCTATGCAAGCGTGCTACCACTGAACGACATTTCTAGCCTGAGATTGAGAAATTCTTGATTGCTTAGAATACACTTACAATTTTGTTGTTTTTTTCTGGACCCCTCCCCCCCCAATAAAATGAAAAGAACCCTCCCCCCAAACCCCACCCACTCGTCTCACAGTGGGTTCGAGAACCTCCCATTGCCGGCTTCCCCTTCCCTCCCCAGTCAGCCGCCCATTTAATTTCCGCAGATTCGTTTCCACTGCGCCTCGCCCCTAAACTGAGCTTCAGATTGCTTTCTGTTCTCTGCTCATTCTGCCTCTCCTTTCTTGACCCCCTCAACCCTCTAATCCCTGCAACACTGCCCAGCTGGGGACTGCTCTTTCACTTGGCCGGTTCCATTTAGCCAGAACTCCGCCTCTTTCTGATGCACTTCCTCCTCTTTTAAAGGGGTGACAAACAGCAGACCTGTTCTGAGTAGCCGGTAACTCAGGCTTAGCCGAGCGAGATACTGGTTGGGTTGTGAAAGAAAGCAGGCTATTTCCAATTCTGCCTGTACCATGTGCATCTCTGGAGTGTCCCTGGGCAGTGACTAAATGCCGTTTTCCACGTCAATTCAGCTATCACTCTCTCTAATTTGTCTCTGCACATTGTCCCTGTTTGCTTTTGTTTACTGGTAACAGAAGCTGCCACAGTCATGCAGAAATAATCATGGACTTGGCCGGCAGAACACAGGGAGGAAGAGAAAAAGGAAATAGAAAACCCTCTGTCATTTGACGGTTCAAGCCACATTAAAAACCACTAGGCCTCTTCTTAGCGTTAGAAGTACTTTGAAGAAGGCTGAAGTCCCTTAAATTTTGTAGTCTTTCTTTTAGCTGCTAGGCAATCAAACATGTTAGCATTTTTAGCCTCGCCTTCTGAGCATGCGGCGGATCCACACAGTGAAACAGTAAGACATAAAAGGGAAAATCTCTTCCGTTTGTCTTGGTGTTTGATAATGTATGCACCCTCTCTGGGTGGCTTAAGCGGTTTAGATGCATTCTATGAAAAGAGAGCTTTTACTGACAAAACTAATGTGATTATCTGAGGCCGTGTGAGGGGGGTGTTGAAGCCTCAGAGAAAGAAAATCTGGTCTAAAAGCTGAATGTATCGGTTTAATCCTTCTTCTAATGGAGGGACTATACTCTGCAGAGAAGATTGATCTTTTTTTTTTTTTTTTTTTTACCCAGCTTCTTCCTTTTTAAGAATTGTATCTTAGCCACCCCCCACCCCCACCTATCCCCCTTTCTTTTACTCTAATGCCTAGCCTCCTAGGTATGGCACCTAAGACTTTTAAGCAAACCATTATCCTCACTTTCTCAACCATGTGTTGGCAAGAAGGGCAGACCACACTGGAGCGCAGATCTGATCAGTGTAACGTTGCATGGATGTTCTGCTCTCTCCATTTCTTTTATTCCCGCAGCAAACTCTAGCTTTACAGCCCAGGCTAGCCTGGGACTTGTGATCCTCTGATGCCAGCCTCCCTAGTGCCAAGGCCGTATGCCACCGCACCTGGCTTCCGCACTATTTCTGTATATTTAAAAACTAGAATTATTAAAATGGACTTCCAATGTTCTTAAGAAATTCTTTCTTAGATTTACTTTTTATGTGTGTGATTGTTTTGTCTGAATGTGTGTCTGTGCACCGTGTGCATACCTGATACCCATGGAGTTCAGAAGAGAGCATCAGATCTTCAAGAACTGGAGTTATAGACAGTTGTGAACTACCACGTGGTGCTGGGAACCAAACCCAGGTCCTCTGCAAGAGCAACATGTGCTCTTAACTGCTGAGCCACCTTTCCAGTCTCCCAATTTTTAAAAAAAAGTATTTATTGAGTGTTCACTTTTATGAGGAAACAGAAAGTAAATTAAGTCTATTTGGTTCGAGTGGCTGGCACTGAGTCTCCTGTTAATCTACCATTTTAGTTTCTTTTAAACTATTGCAAATGTATTTAAATTTATACTGCAACAAAATGACTCTAAGTTTTTATAAAAGCCAAATAAACCAGGAACATATAAAGACAACCAAACAATAAAAGGAATGGGTTTATGAAAATAAATATGAATGCTGGGTCTTGGGACACAGGCTTGTAATCCTAGCTACTTGGGAGGCTGAAGCCAGAAGATTGCAAGTTTGAAGTCAGTATGAGTAACTTGGTGAACTATATTCTCTCTCTGTCTGTCTTTCTGTCTGTCTTTCATGGACATACAAATACACACACATATACATTCAAACCCAGACATATACACACTCTTTCTCACACACATAGGCACCACAGAGACAGACAGACCCACAGGCACACACACACACCAAACCAAACTAACAACACACAAAATGAGTAGCGTGATGCAGGGAATACTTGTATGCTAAGACTTCACGAAGAAGTGTCTGTTGTGATGTCACAGGCTTCCTTCCTGCTGTCTAATGAAATCACAGCCCCCCAGTAAACAACTAATAATGAAAGCGCTTGCCCTAATCAGGTGGCTAATATTTGCAAATTATTAGGGTTAAGTGGAAGTATGGAGGTTGTGCCAAAGTTGCTGATGTGTGACTCATAAATGTGACAGTTTCCTATGGTTCACCTTTAACTCAATATTTATATGCTTATGCACACTGCACAGCTGATTAAAAAGTGTGTGGCTATCTCCTTTGAATCACCGTACCCCTGAGTAGCCATGAATTAGTGTAGAGGGTGTCTCTTATTACAGGAGTGCTTTTTGAAGCTTTGGTATTCTAAATAGTATACAAGGAGACTATAGGTTTGCACTTCGTTTATATAAAGGCAGCTTGTCAGGATCTAGTCAAGGCCTTACAAGGTTTGTCTCCTTTGAACCAATAATTCCTTTAAGAAGTTATCCTGAAGTCATTAAGGGTAAAGATTGAGCCATAGAGATATGCAGGTTTGTTTGTAATAATAAAAGGTCACAATGTGCTGGGTGGTGGTGGTGCACACCTTTTTAAACCCCAGCACTCAGGAGGCAGAGGCAGATGGATCTCTGTGAGTTCAAGGCTAGCCTGGTCTACATAGATAGTTCCAGGACAGCCAAGACTGTTACACAGAGAAACCCTGGCTTGAAAAACAAAACAAAACAAAACAAAAAAGGCACAATGTTTCAAATAAGCCACCTCGAGGCTTTATCGGTTCCTCAGCTCCCCAGCCCCACTACTCCTCTATGAATTGTTTTACATTGGTGAGTGTCCTTCTGAAGGGTTGGTCAGAACTGGACCCTGTCCTCCCAGGAGGTTCTGCCCTCAGAAGGGCAGTGGGCCCAGGATTTCCCCCTAATCAGGTCGTGGAATTTCCATCAGCAGAGGCCATGTCTCTGCCTATGATGTTGTGGAGCTGCAGAAACCCAAGTATTGTTATCTGGTGCCAGCCTCCAGCCACGCTTGTGTCTTTTAGGAGACAATAACCACTCTTTGCAGAGATGCTATTCATGGGGACTCCTTTTCTTTCCTCAACAGAGGCCCAGTGTTCCTGCTCTAAGGGAGGGGGGGTGTCTAATGCCAGCATGTGAGTCATCCCCACTTTCTACTGTGCCTTCCAAGAGTTTTAGGTATTTGTACATCAGCTCCTCTTTTCTCTTGCCTCGTTTGCATCATCCACTGGCCTCATCCAGCTCACTGCTTGAACAGAGTGTTTTCCTCTGAATCTACTCTGTAATTCCAGGCTGGCCCTGGAAAGAACTGAGTCTGCCCAGGGCGCCAGATTCAGAAAGGAGTGGGGCTCTGCATTTGGTGATGGATAGAGTCCAGTACATTCCGTGATTGATTCGTGGCTTCCGTACCGTTTTGTACATTTCTAACTGCTGTAGGTCTTCAGACTGCTTTCTGAGAAAAGTCAGGTTTGTAAACGTTAGGTAACTGTTGGTTTACCATGAATAATTAAAGAAGTTTTGGAATAATAAATCACTGTTTTGACTTTTTGCTGCAACTGGCATTCCCTATGGCTTTAGGTGCAACAAGGTTGTACTTCCAGTTTGGCTCAGCTCTGTTTCCTGATGTACATCTTGAATATGGGCACGGTGGATCCTTATGACCTCACAGTTACCTTTTCCTTTAAAAATTTACATCTATGTATGTATGTATGTATGTATGTATGTGCATGTGCATGTGTATGTGTGTGTGGTGTGTCTGTGGATTTAAGTGCTATGTAATGCATCTGGAAGTCAGCTCGTGGGAGTTGGTTCTCTCCTTCTACCATGTGGGCCCTTCAGATTAAACTGAGGTTTTATAGTAAGTAGCTTTACCTACTAATCTACCATACTTGACCTCATAGTTTTTTGGGTTCAGGTGTAGCTCTGGCTTTGCTGGAACTCACTCTGTAGACCAGGCTGGTCTCAACCTCACAGAGATCCATCTGACTCTGCCTCCAGCTCTGTTATACCAAGCTCTCATAGTTAGTTTTTTAAAGGTATATTTAGTTATTTGGTTATTGTATTTGTGATTTTTCTCATATTCAGAATTTCTAAAACTTGTTCTTAGCATCTATGCACATGCCCTCTTCTTTTTGGAAAGCCTTTTTTTTGTTTTTTTGGTTTTTTTTCTAATTGAATATGTTAAAAGCTGAGAAATCTCACGGTCAAGAAAGCTATTCACTCACTGAGGAGATGCCTCAGTGGGTAAAGCATTTGCTTGTTCAAGCTTAAGGACTGCTGCTCAGATCCCTAGAATCCAAACAAAAAGCTGGGTGGATGCCATGGCCTGCAAGTCATCCCAGTACTCAGAGCAGGAGACAAGGAACTTCTGGAGCAGGCTGATTACCTAGACTGGCCAAAATTGTGCTGTCTGGGTTCAACCGTGAAACTCTGCCTTAAAAATTAGATGAAGAGGGACTTAGGAAGATGCTTGATGTCAACTCAACTTTCAGCCTCCACATGTACCTATATATATGCATGCATATGCATACACCCACATAGATGTGTGCCTCACACATGTGAATACACACACACACACACACACACACACACACACACACACACCATTAGAGAAGGGAGAGCTCTTCATATTTGCTAATATAAGAACACGAAGTACTAGTTAATAGTCCATAGAAAAATTGTTATGAATGGGTTGAGGCAATGGCTTGTTTGGCAAAGTGAATTGTTTTATAAGCATGAAGACCTGAGTTTGATCCCTGGAAACCATGTAAAAATGCTGGGTATGGTGGCTTGTCTTTGTGTTTATAATCCCAGTGCTGGGGAAGCAGAAGCAGGAGATCCCTGGGATAGTTTAGCCTAACTGATGAGCTCCAGACCAATAGGACTCTGTCTCCAAGAAAGTGAACAGTGTTTTTGAGTGTGAAACTTGAGGTGGACCTTTGGTCTCCACACTGGTACACACAAGCATGTGCTTGCACACACACACACACACACACACATACGAGGAGGGACGGAGGGAGGAAGAGGGAGGGAGGGAGAGGGGGGGGAAAGAGAGAGAGAGAGAGAGAGAGAGAGAGAGAGAGAGAGAGAGAGAGAATGAACCAAGGAGAGGCATAAAAGTTTCCCTACAATTTATTTTTTCTCTGTTTTCAAATTTCCCCTTTTCAGAAAGGCCATGTTGGAGTCTAGTCCTAGGCAGCATGGGATGGGGACTGGACACTTCCTTCCTCATTACCTTGTCCTACTTCATAGGGTATGTCTCTAGTCCAGGCTTCATCCTCCATCCAGGATCACTCTTTGAGGCAGAACAGGGCTTCTTCCTTCCCGCCTCCTTCTCCGAACTAATCTCTTCTTTTGGTAGATTTGCCTATTTTATATATTTTTTCCATATGAAATGGGAAGTGAACAGTTCACTGCAGTCACAGTAAAATGGTGACAGGGTACAATTTGGAGTAGTGGCTTTGTCATTGAAACTGTTTCTATTTTCATGAGGAAGCACTTTCCTATGAGTATAGTGCAGTGGATAGCATGTCTATTTCAGAGACAGAGAGATGTAGGAATAAATTTCAGCTTTACCTTTTGCTAGCTGGTGAACTGGAATAAAGTGATTTGACCTTATGAACAGTTTATTCTAAGCAAAGTAGTGAATAATAATCTACCTGGTAGGGTAGGTAATTTTGAAAATGAGATGATGTGTTAGTTGTAAATTGAAGGCTTAATAATCAGTAGATGTTGTTATGATTCAGCTATGATTCCATTGCTTGTGAATTTCCCCTAACATTTTATTATAAAATATTTAAATATACAGAAAGGTTAAAAAACATTGGATTGTGAACACTCATAAACATGAACATGCTAGGGAAGTACTCTACCAATGAGCTACATCTCTAACCCTTACCTCCTAATTTTATAAATAATTTTTAAGTATTTAGTTTAACATATAGAGCAACAGACTTCATTATGACATTTTCATGCATGCTTAATTTTGGCTGATTTCTCTTCCTCCTGCCCTCCATCTCTCTGTCTTCCACCCTTGCTCCTATCCACCTGCCTCCAGTGTTCCCCTTTCCAGTTTTATATTGTGATTCTTCTTTTTTGAGGGGAATAAAGATCTACATACAGCAGAATCCACAACTTTATGTGTAGTATTTGTTATGTAAGTCAGTCTGCTATGAAGATATGAGATATATTTCTGGGCCTTAGAAAGTTTCCCATTTATTCTCTGGGCTGTCCTCATTTTGACTCCTAACACAGAGTACTGCCGGAGATCTTCAGAGCTGGAATTAGACACTTGTTATAGGCGGGCTACAGGAGCATTTGTAAGCTGGGTGGTTGCATGATATGCCTCTGATCATACCACAGATGTTGGAATTAGGAACATTTTTTTTTTCACAAGAAAGCTTGCAATTTTTTCATAAAAATGTAGCCCCTCCATGAAAGTGCAAAGGAGGCTGATGGGAGCGTACAGACCAAAGAGAGAACAAGAGGGTGGCAGAGCGGCGTGGGGGGAGACAATCTTTGTTTGAAATGCCAAAATGAAACCCAATTCTTTGGATGCTAATTTAGAAACAAAACAAAAGAGAGCTTCATTCAACCAATAGTTACCTGAGAACTTGCTCAGCACTGTGGGGGACATTGTAGAATCAAATGAGTACCATCAGCATTATAAGGGTTGTGATAAAAATAGAACCCAAGTAGAGCAGAGCACCAAGAAGGGGGAGCAGTTTGGCTTTTCCAGACCTGGAAACACAGATAAGGGCAATCTCAGGGAGGGGAATATTCAAACTGGGTATTGTAAAGGATGAGTTGGCCAGCATTCATAGAGTTAAAGAGGGAGGAAAGAGATTTGGGGGTGAGTAGGGGAGGAAAAGAGTATGGTGGGGATGGTTTCCCTGAACTGGAGCAATGGCTGTATAGATTAAGCTGGAGTGGGAAGTAGATAGGGCTTTGCATAACATGTGAATGCCTACATTATTTCTGCAGTGCAGGGAAAATTATACTCAAGAGACAGAAACACTTAAGCAATGCAGTTAGATGTGTTCTTGGTCTGGCAGTCACTATGGAGCCTAGGCTGGCTTCATTCTTGCCATACCCCTGTCTCAGCCTCCAGTGTACTGGTATTATATTACAGGCATATGTAACCATGCCTAGCTGCATTAGATGTTTAAGAGAGCTTTTTGATCAAATTATAATTGTATTTCTTCTTTGTGTTATTATACTTTAATTTTATATTCATATCTGACTCTTCCTCTGTTTATCTCTCCAAAATGACAGGAAGTGTGCCAGTATCTGACAAATCCCTATATGTCGGATTCCCTGCTGGTGCAGAACATTTACCAAGCTCTGAATGTATATTATAATTACTCAGGCCAGACTAGATGCAATAATATTTCGGAAACAACAATTGGCAATTTGGGATCCCGGGTTTGGGGCTATCAGGTAAGCATGCATGGCTCCTGAGGCAGTCTTTCTTTTTGTTGATATAGGTGTGCTATATAATAGTGACCAGACAAAAGTTGATCACCTAACCTACATTCAAGCCTAGATGCTGTAGCATTACACTGTAAGACTACCAATAAGTTCATTTGTTCATTCACTCACTCACCAATCACACTGAGTGCTTACCATTGATCAGGCTCTCTTCAGCTTCCAAGATAACTACATACATAACATGATCTCACCATCAAATGGTAAGAAAGATAGATGTCCTGACACTGAAATAGATCATGGCAATTCCTGGAAAGGAGGCATCGTTGTTTAGTCTATGGCTCAGGCTTATTATTAACTAGCTCTTCCATCTTAAACTAACCCACTTCTATTAATCTATGTATCGCCACATATCTTGTGGCTTTACCTGTGTTCTTGCATCTTGCTCCCCTAGCAGCTCTTAGTGTCTCTCTGACTCTGCCTTTCTTCTTCCTGTCTCTTTGTTAGGATTTCCTGCCTGGCTCTAACCTGTCTTGCTATAGGCCAGAGCAGCTTCTTTGTAACCAATGTGTAGCGACACATATTCACAGCATACAGAAAGCCATCCCACAGTAAATAACGGTGATGGTGATGATGACACTTTCTTCCTAAGGTTGTCTTTAGGGTTAAATATGGCCATAGATGTGAAAGAATGGCCATTGAAAAGAAAGGAATACAGATTCTTCTGTGACCTTTCAGCCATGTCTTTCTTTCTTTCTTTTTTTAAAAGTTTTATTCTCCTCTCATACTTTACATCTGGACCAGTTTCCCCTCACTTTATTCATCCTAGTCCCTTCCCCCACTTCTCCTCTCCCTAGAATCAACTTCTCCATTTCCCTTCAAAACAACACCAACAAAAAGAGCAGGCCTCCCAGAGATATCCCTAAACATGGCCTAACAAGGTACAGTAAGACTGGGCACAAGCTCTCATATCATGGCTGGACCTGGCAATCCAGTAGGAGGCAAATGTAACTGGAGTTTCCCTGTGTCCACCTGGTTCTTGCAGCTGCTCAGACCCAAGTAAACATACAGAGACTTAAATTACTTATAAACTGTGTGGCCATGGCAGGCTTCTTGCTATCTAGTTTTTATATCTTAAATTAACCCATTTCTATAAATCTATATCTTGCCACATGGCTTGTGGCTTACTGGTATCCTTACCTCTTGCTTCTTAAGGTGACAGTGGCTGGTAGTGTCTCCTGACTCAGCCTTCTACTTCCCAGAATTCTCCTCTCTGCTTATTCCACCTATAAAATACTTCCTGCCTGGCTACTGGCCAATCAGTATTTTATTTATCAATCAATCAGAGCAACACATTCACAGCATATGGAAAGACATCCCCAGCAGGAAAAGGGTTCCAAGCACAGGCAGTAGAGACAACACCTACTCCCATTGTTGAGAGTCCCACAGGACCATCATGCTCCACAACCATAAGATATATGCAGAGGATCCAGCTCCAACCCATACAGAATCTATCTCTTCAGTTTCTGTGAGCCTCTATGAGTCCTTACGCCCCCTGGCTATATGGGCTATGTTCTTGTGGTGTCCTCAATCCCTCTGGTCCTTACAACCCTTCCTCCCCCTCTTCTGCAGGGTTCCCCTGGCTCTGCCCAGTGTTTGCCAGCCATGTCTTTCTATGGAGAAATAAAAGTGTTGTGTGGCAGGGATGTAAAGGGGGTGGGGTGAGGGGCTGAAGCTTGATGACAAGTTTAGACACTAGCTTTGCTACTTACTGATGCTGCTGCTACTTATTTTGCTACTCAGCAGCTGAATGATCTTGAAAAATTCATCTCTTCATTTTCCTTTCCTGGTTTGCTTTTAGACCTGCACAGAAATAATCCTGCCTTTTTGCACGAATGGTGTTGATGACATGTTTGAACCCCGTTCATGGGATTTAGACAAGTATTCTGATGATTGTTATAAACAGTGGGGTGTGAGGCCACGGCCCTCCTGGGTCACTACCGTATATGGAGGCAAAGACATCCGTTCACATTCAAACATCATTTTCAGGTGAGTTCTGTTGGTCCCAAGAGGAACTTTGGTTGTTGGGGACCCTTGCAGAATGGCTGAGAGAATAGAATTAGGAAAGTGTGGGGTAATAAAACAATATAGAATACAACAGTGACTCCATTAGGCTTCTATTAAAATCTCTCCATCATGAAACAAAACATTATCTTTTGTTCTCAGGTTGTGTTGTTATTGTTAGTAATTATAACATTAATATTCAATATTGGTTCAACCAACACTTTTGAAGTGCCCACTCTATTTCCTTCCAAGTGCTGTAAGACATGAGGCACTTTAAACAAATCACCCAGAATCCTCACAGCTACTTTGAGAAGTCGTTGTGACAGCTGTCCTTTTAGTCAGGAAGATAATAAGAATCACTACCAACCAGGTAGATGTAAAGGGAGATTTCTTCCTTGGCCTGGATGCCTACACACCCACTTGTTCTTCTTTGTCAGTGCTTTCAAGATGTGACACAGTTGACACTGATTCACACCAGAATGAACTGAGTTGTCTCCAAGCTTACCTGACTGTGATGTCACATGTTTCATGTCTGGCTAGGCTGTCTGTTTTTCAGCCAGCAGCTGGCCTGTTAAAATGTTCACCAAGGGCTGGGGACATAATTCACTAGTAAAAGTACTTGTATATTATGCAAGAGGCCATGTTTCATCGCTAGCACATAGAGTAGTAGTTGGGTGAATCTGTGGATGCCAACACATACATCTTCACTAGAGCTGTGGTTAAATTTGCAAACATCTTTCTTTTTACACTTTCTCTTAAATAAATCAGATTGGATCCTCTGTACACACTCAGTAGTTTCTGACAAAGAGAAGTGTAGGCGAATTTCTAAATGGTCTTATTAAATAAAAAAACATAGAGCCAGAAATTTGGGTTAAGGCCTGAAAGAAAGACCAGAGGAATAGGGCAAACCACGAGCTAACCTCAGCTCACCAACTCCGCAGCTTCCAAAAAAGAGCAACTTCTTGCCTACTCAGGCTTATACGCCTTGCTGTTCTGCCATCTGATTTGCTCTCTGTGCAGCTACATCACTTCCTCTTCCTGGCCATCTCTGTTACTTCCTGTCTGTACAGGCCTCCAGAACTCTATGGTTGGTACTAGGATTAAAGGTGTATCACCACACTTGCCTCTGTTCCCTAGTGTGGCCTTGAACTCACACAGATCCAGATGGATTCAGACAGAGAAGTGCTAAAGGTTGCTGCCAGCCTTGATTAATATATGCCTCTGACTATCAGACTCACGCTATTTTTCTAACCCAACAGATACCTGTTTCCAAATAAAAGCCAAGACATTGACAGAAAACAGACAGCTTCTTTGGTTTAATTTCTTTAAATTATTCCTTAGTCTCAGTTGGACTCTTCATAACTACATTATTTGGTTCAGCAATGTAGAGTGGTGATTGGATAGATGAATCCACTTACATTCTGCCAGATTTAGAGCATTTGAAATTAAGGAGATTGGAAAGACTGTGGACACTGAGAAAGGCATCTGTACAAGCCTGGCTTTGTCATTAGTTCTGCTGTTAGAGAAAAATCCAAGACTTGGCAATTTATAAACAGCATAAGCTTATTTCTCATGACTGTGTCAGCCAGGAAATCTGAAATGAAGGTTCTGACAAGTTCTGTGTCTAGTGAGGGCATGGTGTCTGTCTCCAAGATGGCACCTTGAAGCCTGTAGTCTTGTACGGCAAAAGGTAGAAGAGTGGCAAGGGACCTAATGGGTTTTTCTAGCTTTGTTTGTTTACTTGAGACAGCATTTCACTCTGTATCCCCGGCTGTCCTGGAACTCGAAATGTAGACCAGGCTGGCCTCTGCCTCCCAAGTGCTTGGGCTAAAGGAGTGTGTCATCATGTCTGGTTTGTTTCAGTCTTTTGAGGATAATCCCCATATAAGTCAATCACCTCCCCAAAGGACCTGTCCCTTATCACGAATCTTAGAGCTTGTCTCCACAAGTTAAGTTCTGACACATGAATGATGAGCACAGTGTCTCTAGGCTCATCTCTGTTCCAGCAGAGGAGGAAGTACTTTATCAGTTCGTTGTTTACCTCTTGGAGATTATCTTCAGGGACTGTCCCTATGGTTCTTCTAACATCCAGGACTTTAAGGTTGTAAGATAAAGACCTTATAAGAAATAAAGCTGAAGATCAAGTTTAATTAAGTGTAATCTTTATCCTTTGTTTGGATGTTTAATATATGAGTTTTGGTCAAATACAGTCTCTTTTCTTATTGGATTCAACCACCTCAAATAATTATTTTAGTAATCTGTTTGCCTGTTTGTAGTATCCACATCGTCATGAACTTCGTCTTCATTTTCACTAGAAGTGGGGACAGAGTTTGTGAGAGACATTTCCGGATGAGAGCAGAAGTCAGTGGATCATAGTAGCTCAGTGTAAGGAAGGACTTTCTAAGAGAGCTGAACAGATGCAAATGGAGCTTGTCTCAAGTGAGATGACTCGTGGTGTCTGGTGCTCAGTTTGCCGTGTGAAAAAGAAGACAGGCAGTGACACCTCACAGAGTTGCTGTCATGCTTAAATGAGTTAGCCCAAGCTAGACCTGGTGGCCTTTTGTCCCTACTACTCAGGGGGCTTAGGCAGCAGGTTTGCCTACTTACCAAAACCAGAGAAATGTTAACCCAGCAGAATACTATGCACTCAGACTCAAACCTGGAAAATCCATGTACGTAGAAAGTGAAATGAAGTCTGTTCCCCCCGCCCCCCCACCGAACTTCGTATCTGTATGTTGTTCCTATCCAGCCCAGAACATAGACATGTACAGACACACACACACACACACACACACAGAGAAGCACCCAGACATGGACACACAGAAACACAGACACACACACAGACATACAGACACACACACACACACACACACACACACACACACACACACACACACACACACAGAGAAGCACCCAGACATGGACACACAGAAACACAGACACACACACAGACATACAGACACAGACAAACACACACACACACACATAAGTAAGGTGGCTGCTTTGGCGGGAAGGTTCAATATGAAATTGTTGGATTGGGGATTTTCCAGCTAAGATTTGTAATTCTAGAATCAGGTTCAGCTTGGGTGTCTTTTTGTTCTTTCTATAATTAAATACATGGCTTTGGGCAAATTGCTAATTTATGAAATTGAGAAATACTAATGATTATCTAACCCAGTTATTTAAAGAAGAAATAGATTGTTGTGGAAGTAAGTGCAAGGAGGACAGAGGTTTTGTCTGTATGGCCTGCTGAGCCTGTTGTGTCCTGAGCACCAGACACACACAGGGATTCAGTAAGCATTTGGTGAGCAGCTGAGGCCTTGACAAACAGTAGCTGGTACAGTCCCACTTCGGCAGCTCTTTTCAGTGCATGGCGGTTTTCTTGGGAGGATTTGTATTTTCTAAAACACATAGATTATTTCTCCAAAGATGATTCTCAGTTACTTAAGTATAAATTCAGAAGGGACCCATGCAGAACTGCTTAGCTAACATCATTTCCCAGGCACATTAACTATAGCCAGTGATTAAGTGAGGCTGCTTGTTGGGGATTTTACCCAGGTATCTAGAGTCCCCCAGGAAAACAGGATATAGATTTAGATTTCCCATGAGTGGTGTAGCTTTCATATGTCTGAACTGAGAAATTCAAGTCCATGTGCAGGCCAGGTCTCTCAGCAACTCCAAACACTGTTGCTAAGCCTCCAGGTGCTTCAGATGACCTTTAAATCAGATGCAGTTTGCTCCTCACGTGGCTGCAGAGACTTCTTGTCTTGCAAATACTGGAGTATTTCCTGTCTGGGTTGAGCCTGTCAAACTGGAGCAAAGATGAAGACTTGTTCTCTCAAGAGAAGCCAACCTTTATTTTGAATAAAACCAGTAAAGCGTGTTTTTGGTATAACTTTTTCTCCCCCAAGAATGATATTAGTAAGTTATAATTAAGCTTTTTTTTTTTTTTTTTTTTAAAGAAAAGTATATGATGGAAAAGGGAATTTAAAGTTGTATTTCAAACATGTTTACATTCAACATGCCTCAATGTTTATTTTCCAATTCAATTTGGGCAGTGCCTTTATCTATAAAAGACTGATGGACTTAGTATTCTGACTAACTTTTTATGAGAAACACCTTTGAATCCATTTTCATGATTTGCTTCCCTCCTGGAGGTATTATTACTTCCTGTGCTTACAGTATGGGATAATAATCACAAGAACTGGACAGTTGTGTGATATGTTATAGTTTTGTCTTATTTCCACATGCATTATTCAAATTTGACTCCATAACATCTGAGTGAGAGAGACTTTTGAAAACATTTCTTTTCTGTAGTATGCATAGGAATTGAGGCTCCCAGAAGTTAAGTAGCTTAGTAAAGATTTGAAACATAATTTTGATGTTCTTCCTGCTTCTGCACACAGCTGAAAGCTCAGGTGTGTGTTTGCTTCAGTCATTTATGTGGTCTCTGCTCTTCTATGTCAGAAAGTACTGAAGAGGTTATGTGTTCATGAACCAGCAAATATTTACTCACAGATCTCCATTGGGGACATCCAGTATGAAGCACAGATAATCTGATACATAATTTCCTTAAGTGTTTGTTTGGCTCCTATTGTGAACCACACCTGGTTCTAGAAACCAGGGATAGAGCAATAGAAGAACCCCAATTCCTTAGCCTGGTGGAGTGCTGGTTTGACAGGTGATAAAACAAGGTGGTTTCAGCAAATATGCTAAAAGGAAAGAAAGGTAAGCCAGGAAGGGGGTTACTGATGCAGATAGAGGTGGAGAATTGGGTCTTGTCAGTAGTTCGTAGTAGACTTGGATTGTGGTGTGGGAGTCATGTGAGAAGGAGTCAGATTTTGGATATATTTTAAGATATAGCTGACAGGTCTGGTGACAGATTGGGTGTCACACAAAGACTAGAGGATGACAGCAAACCCTTGACCTGAGCAACTACAAAAGTTGCTATTAATGGGGACCGAGAAGATGAAGGAGGGGCTGGTGAGGAGTTGACTCACTTTGGACCTGGTATACTTGAGATGTGTAAGTAGATGTCCATGCCACATAAGTAGCTGAATTTTGATGATACAGTACAGACCATTGAATTGCCTCTGTCAGGTGGTACATATGCTCGCAGTGTCTTGGCAGTGGAAAATCAGTGATAATCTAGTATTTTAATGGACCATTGCAAAAGATAGGTGTTTAATATTTTCAGGAGGCAGGTAAGTACTCTTCCTTGTTTGTGATGGTTACTTGAGCACTTCAGCCACACCTCATGTATCTTCTACTTTGGGCTGAATCAGCAGCTGAGATAAGGAAAGGCCTGAACTTTGCCTTTTATTTTCCTAGTAAAAATAAATACATTCTCTTGGCTATTATTATTTTATGAATCCCAGCATAGCTCCTGTGATGGGATATATAAACTGCTAAGTTGACACAAATCTACTCTCCTAAGAAGAGGGAACCTCAGCGGAAGAATTGCTTTGATCAGATTGGCCTGTAGGTATATGTGAGCTGCACATTACTGATTGCTAATTTTTTAAAGATTTATTTATTTATTATGTACACATAAGAGGGCACCAGATCTCATTACAGATGGTTCTGAGCCACCATGTGGGTGTTGGGAATTGAACTCAGGACCTCTGGAAGAGCAGTCAGTGCTCTTATCCTCTGAGCCATCTCTCCAGCCCCCTGATTGCTAATTTATATGGGAGGGCTAAGCACAATTTGAAGACGTTACAACCAAATTGGATACTATAGTAAAAGCATTTATGTGGTAGCATATTTAATGACAACACTTCAGAACCATTTTCTGATGGTGAGTTTATTAACATACAAAGCACTAAAATGGAGAGCATCATGCAAGTCTTTGTTAAGATGCTGAATTTCCTGAGAGCCAAAGGATCAATTGCCTGCTGCAGGAATTCCTTAAAAGTGTTAATGCTAACTATAGTGACATCATTTACTTTTCAGAAGCAAGATAGCTAAGTCATGAGCAAATACTGAGTAGATTTCATAACTGTTTGTACCAGGACTTGATGATGGTAACTGGCTTATAGATTTAAAATTTTTAAACAGATTTAACCACTCATTCAAATGAGTTAAACATACATCTTCAAGGTAAAAACTAACTTACCAATCAATACAGTTTCCAAATCATAACAGTGTTCTGATGGAAACTGAAATTATAGCAAGCTCAAATTGAAAGCAAGCACTTCTATGCATTTCAGTAGTCTGGCAAGACAATCCCATAAACTGCAAAAAGGATATAGCCTTGTGTGTCACTTTGACACAAAAATTTGAAAGCAGATTTCAAGCTTTCAGGAAAAATATTTGGCATACTTATGACACAGTACTCAGTCCACACAGACATGTTTCCTGCCAACTTTCAGACAGTTTGTGGACTGTAGGCTGACACTCAACTTAAAGAAAAATAAGACCACATGTGTTTAGGAGACTTTAAGGGTCCTGTCATCTGTTCCTCACAATCATGCCTTATGCCTATTACTGCTTTTTGTTGTTGTTAGCACTTAATGTTTTAAGCAATTGTTTACAAGAATGAAGCACTACTGAAAACTAAAACCAAAACATCCAATGAGTACCATGAGTACTTCCATCGAACCTGCTATTAACACATTATTCCTTAAAAAAAAAAAGCATCTAAAATCCCACTAGCCTCATGTTGCCATCTCCTCTTTTGCATTTATAACAAATAAATGTGTTTTGTTGAAATAATATGAAGCATCAAGCACCAAGAAACTCCTTAATGTGACCAAGTAGATCCTCAGACCAAACCTCCCAACTTGTTCATATTTTCAGGCTTATGCACAAAGAATGTTCTTGATACTGTATTTGAATGCAGTCATAAAGAACTGACAACTTGAATTTTCTTGTTTCCCTCACTTCAGCAATGGTGACTTGGACCCATGGTCAGGAGGTGGAGTTACTGAAGATCTCTCCGATACCCTGGTGGCAGTCAACATCCCAGATGGGGCCCACCATTTAGACCTGCGACCCAGCACGGAGACAGACCCACCATCCTTGCAGTTAGCCCGCTCTGTGGAACTCAGACACATGAAGCAATGGGTCTCAGATTTCTACGGCAATTACAGAAAGCAGCCCTGAGCAACTTTTCAAAATCACTTTTATTTTCCTCTTTTATGTTCGCTCCACCCACATAACCCATTCACTTTTATTTTTTATATGTAATTACTTTCTCTCATTTGTCATTGTATTTGTTGGGCCAAGGTCGAGACAGAAGAGCGTGACAGGGGTGGGCGCAGCCATCCCACCCAGGTGACTGCTCCGTCCTCACTGCCTTTGTGCCATCTCCAGGAAGAATGCCATCATGGCAGCTCTGTTGCCCTCGGAACTGGCGTGGTTCCTGACTGCCTTTCACCGGAGGGAAAACCACTTTTCTCCCAAGCGGGGATGTCTCCTCGGTTTTGAGATTGAAGTCTCTCTGGCCCATTGTAAGCCCCCCTTCCTGCCACAAAAGGACAAGCAGAAGCTGGATTAAAAACGCTGCAGCTGTGGCTGGGAGGCTGGGTGATGCCAGTCCAGGAAACGGCCGCTTCCTGTGAGCTCCATGACTGCCTCTGAACTGTGCTGCAATAAAGAACAAGGCAGACCTACCTGTGTGTTGCTCCCATCTCGTCCAGCTGTTGGGAAGGCAGTGTGCCTGGGCTGGCTGCTTTCGGGAAGTCCTTTCTTTTTCTCTTTCCCGCTGGCAGCCTTCCTTAGTTCTGGGATATTTGCCACCATGCTGTGGCCAGGAGAAATCTGGCCTTCTCCTGCTCCGTTTCTCTTTGTTTCTAAGGTCAGTTTTGTGGTGATTTAGTTAAATTATGCCAACTTAGGAAAATCGCTCTGTTTGGTCTTTTACTTGAAATTCGAACAGGCTCTACATCGTGTTCACTGATGATACTTAAGTAAAAAGACTTTTAAATTTGCTGAGTAAGCTATTCAAAGATCAGAATGTAGTTTTTTTTTTTTTTTTTTTTAATATTTTATCTTCTGATAGTTGTTACTGATACAAGCAGCAGGTGCGTGGGGACTTTCCTGTATGGCTTCCAGGAGACAAGCAGAGTAATTCATGCAGGCAGCGTATTTGACATTAATAAATGACGAACCCTTCCCATTTCCAAGGGGTGGAACTTTCAAGCAGTTCTCACACTGAGACTTTTCTTCCAAAGGGTTTTTTGAGAATAGGAAATACAGTTGAATCCACGCATTTCAGGGACAGAGAGACTAACAGTGTCCTCTGTGCTGAATGAGCTCTTCTTCCCAGCTTCTTTTTGTTTTCTCATTAATTTTTTTTTTTTTTTTTTAACCTGTGTTTGGGAACATCTAAGGCTTTACTTGAGATTGATCATTTCAAGAACCAAGTTTTGATCAGGAGACTGAGCTGTTTCCCTATTTTCCTGGCATACCCCCAAATCTTGGTTTTGCTTTGGAAGCTTTCGGTTTTCATTCCCATGAGCGGTCCTTGCATTTCATTCCATCGAAGCAATTTGGTTAGCACTTTGTTTTGGCATCAGAGAACAGTCTATCTGGTAGCTGTCAAAGTCAAGACAACACGAGTTTTTATTCTTTGTCCACTGAGAAGGTGTATGTCTCAGGCTTGGGACTTTAATCCCAGGCATTCTTATTTTAGGATTTTAGCCCATTCTCAATGTATTTTTACTTATTTAGCATCCATACAGTGCTTTGAGATTTCATTTAACGTTGATTATTCAGAGGCATTATATCTTTCTGAAGAAACAAAATTTAAAAAGAAAGATTTCTTTTTCTTGGCCACCATGATTTATACTTCGTATAAAGTTAACCTAAGTATACTGTACTAAGTTTTTATTTAAGTTGAAAATGAATGAGAACATCAAATCTTATTCAAAGTGGCCAGGCAGACACACTCAATCCCAGCATTCAAGAGACAGAGACAGGAGGATGCTTACAAGTTTAAGTGAAGCCTTGCCTACAGACTCCCTTTCAGGCCAGCCAAAACCAAAGTTAACTCAAAAAATCAACCAACCAACCACAAAGCAAAACAACCCCCAAACAAATAAAAACTAAATCCAAAACTCAAAACTTAATTTTTGGAATGCTTAATATGTTTCTTTTTCTTTATTATTTATCTTTTTAATTATTTTTTAGTTTTTCTTTAATCTTTCTATTTTTGAAAAACTTTTAAAGCATATTTTAATCATAGGTTATACTGGGTTATGACATTGTGACACTTCCCCCAGGGCCCCTCCCTTGTCTTCTTCCTCCCATTCCCGATGATCCTCTCCCTTCTACTCTCTTTTTTTTTTTTTTTAGAATTGTGATCCAATGTGTTTCACTAGGGTTGCTTACAGGAGCATAAGTGAATAAGTAAGAGGATTTAAAATTTTTTTTTTTAATTTCTTTTTAACAAAAGCACAGACAACTTACCACCGGCTACATCACAGAAGAAATCCCAGCTACCATTAATTGTCAACGGATCTTCTAGGAGGGCTGAGGCCTTATGAACCTCTTCCCTCTCCATGATGGGCCCAATCTTGTGCATGACTGGTTCAGGTAATCACAACTACTAAAGGTTCAAGAGTGTAGCTGTCATGTCATGCCTGGAACGCAGCATTGCACATCACTCTGCTCCTTCTGGCCCTTACATTCTTTACCCTGTCCTTCACTGATGTCCCATGGCCTTACAGGGGTGATATAGCTGTCCCATTTGGGGCTGACCTTTCAAGAGCTGCTTATGCTCAGCGTTTAGATCAGTTATGAGCCTCTGCAACAACTGCAGAAAGAAACTTCTCCTACCCAAGCTCTCAATACCACTAATTCATAGGCATCAATAGAAACATCTAGAAGGCAATTGTATGGGCACACAATGTCAATTTAGCAAAACAACAGTAGAGGCTTTCCCACTAGGGCCAATGTTCTCCCCAGCCAGGGGCCTTTTACCAAGTTTATAGTACCAGTTGTAAATTCACTGCTATGGAGCAGGCCTCCATTTCAATCAGAAAATGGCTGGTTACTCTCCAAGTAGTCATACCACTATTACACTAGTGGGCATCACCTGGCAGCTTACTGGTACTCACAGTGGTTGTACCTGTAGCTCTGGGTGCTTGGATGGTTGGTGCAGGATGCTAGCTTGAAACTATGGGTTCAGGAACAGCCTGGCAATATACTGGGAATCTTGTAAGAAAAAGGGGAAAGCTTGTTTAAAGTGGCCTGCCATTAGATCTCCTCTGAATTCATCAGACCAAAAAGAGAGTCACAGAATACAAGTTTTTTTTTTTTTTTTCTACTTTTGTTAACCTAGAGGCAATGGGTGCACTAAAGAAATTTAGGTGCTGAAAAGAAAGCCCAGCAATTAAAGGTACTTGATGTTTTTTCAGACCAGGATTCCTTCCATCAGTTGTATCAGGCAGCTTACAACTGCCTATAACTTCAGCTTCAGGGGATCAAATGCCCTCATCTGGCCTCCACAGGAATCTGTGTGCACACTCGAGCATTCACACACATACACACCCTTCACCAAGAAATTTAGAAAACTTTAGCATTCTGTAGAGTTGGGGAGTCTCCAAAGCAGCCAGTTTCCAGACCAACATGCTAGAGGATGAACATACCTCAGGAATCCAGCCCCTACCCATCAACCCCATTGGAAGGGGCTTATCTACAGCCTCATAACTTATTCTTTGTTACAACTTGGAGTTGACTCCAAATTTATTATGTTTCATCTTACTAGTGTAGCTAAGTCTTTGGACTTAAGAACCAAAGTCTCTGTTAAGGCACTGTCTGAAACAAAGGGGAATTTATTGCATAAACCAAAGCAAAATCTCTTCCAGGGCTGTGGTCACTAGGTATCATGATGGAATAGATCAGAGGCCTGCCAAGTCTGTAAGTCAAGATGGCTCATTCCACGTCTCTGGCTTCCAACCAAAACAACCAGGTGCCACCTGGAGGGGCCAGCTTAGGTCCTGAAATGTTTATAGTTTTATCATAAGACTGAATTTTTGAATAAGTTTATTTAAGTGCCAATGCTGAGCCCCATCTCAGAGCTAGCAGATCATTCTGGGGGGAAATCTCAGGAAATTAACTATCTAGCTGGTTTGTCAAGTGATTTGGGGAACATCATGCTTTGACAAACGCTATTGAAAAGCATCCTGGATTCTAGTCTCTTCAGACAGGGCATGCCCTTTCTGTTCATCTCCACTTGTTTCCATATCTGGCCTGTCTGAGGGTGGGAGCCCTGCTTCAGGCTGCAAGTCCTGCAATGGTCCTTGTGTCAGCCAGCTTCCTCTTTCTGCTCAGAGTTGAGCAGGATGACTTCTCAGAGTTGAGTCTCCAGTGCCCCACAAGTTCTCATATATCAGGCAGCTAGGGAAAGGCAGGATCTTGAAAACATGGTTGTAGATCTTAGGGTGAAGGAGAAACAGGTTAGGCAACTCAATCTTATGATGTCTGTGCAGAAGACAGATGTCTGACAAAATGCCAGCATCATGTATAGTAGAAAGATCCATAGATCAGCAAATCTTAATTAAAATTTAAATAGTTATTTGTCATCTGCAAATACACATTGTGATTGGACAAAATGATGGCCCCAAATAGTTTCCTTCTCTGTCATTTCCCTCCCCACCTCATGCTAGGGCTTCAGTCTAGAGTGTGCTTGGTGCTAGAAGGTGCTCTACCACAGAGCTTCTTCAACTTTTGCAACTCTTATCTAACGGAACACCTACTAGACATAAAACATTGTTCTAGAGCTTAGAAAATTAGGGTGACAAAGAAAACACAATATCTGTTCTAATTTTATGTTCCAGTGGGATAAAGACAAAATTGGTAAGCATTGCAATGTATTGGTATATTTATAAGTGCTGCAGAGTACTGGCTGTTTGTTCAGGATATTTAGCTAGGAATCTGAATGTACAAGAGGATAAAAATGCCTTTCTGAGATGTAGTATTTTAGCTGTCATCTTGATGAAGAATGGGAGCCATCCCCAGAAAGTGGGTGGAGAGAATGGCTTGTGTCAAAGCTCTGAGCATAGCATATTGAATGAGGTGCAAGACATCTGCTACAATGGTACTGTGGACAACCATGAAGAACATGACCTAAATCAAGATAGAGATGTGAGCCTGGCCTGGGGAGTACTCACACAAACAGATCCTGACAAAGACATAAAAGATGAGAAACTGCAAAGGAGCCTTCACATGGGAAGGACAGGAATTGATTTTCATTGGAAAAATATCACTCTAGCTATAGAGTATGAATTGTACGGGGCAAAGCAATGGCCTAGACCATTATTGCAGTTGTTCATGGAAGGTAGCTTGAATATTGACAAATAGATTAGATATGGATGACTTGAGAGATGTTTAATAAGGAAAGTTACTGGATGTGATGGGTTAATAGTTGTGATGTTGTTAGAACTATCTAGAGTTGTCTCTGGGAAGATGGGCCTCTGGCCATGCCTTTGGGGTATTAGCTGATTATATTAGTGTGGGGGCTATTCCCTTAATAGGAAATCCTGGAAAGGAGAAATCGAGTGAAGCACTACCATGTGTGCATTCTTCCAGATGACCCCAGTTCATTTCCCAGCACCCACATGTCAGCTCACAACTGTCTGTGACTCCAGTTCTAGGGAATCTGGCACCCTCACACATGTAGGCAAAACACCAATGAGCACACAATTTTTAAAAAATATTAAAAGAAAGAAAAAAAACCTTTGCATGTTAATCTAGATTTAGTTAATTTAGATACAGTAGGCATTTGTTCTTATTTTTCTAGCAGTTGACACGTGAGGTCAACTTCCTATGGGGTGAGGCTTTTGTCACCTTCACTCATTCATGAACCACCTTCTCATCAATCCCACATTTACTCTTTCCTGCTCCTGTTAGTTCCCCACTGTGATGAACTAGAAACTGAACTGTGAACCTGAACAAACCCTTTATCTCATAAGTTGCTTTTTCTCAGAGTACTTTTTATCACAGCAACTTAGAAGAAGCTAAGACCATGGGGTTTAGTAAGTTCTATATGAAATATGAGTTGGGTATGTATCAAGGATGATGATGTCTCCTTTGCACACTTGAATAGGTGGCTCTGTACCCTTGGGAGGAAGCATGAGATGCAGACTGGGTTGGACAGGGTGATCATGAGTTCAGTATTGTCAGGTTGAGTTTTATGCAGTACTGAGATAAACAAGTGGAGCCAGCTCTCAAGACTATAGATCAGAACTCAGCCAGGGCTGAAGAACCATGGTAAGTCAGCCAAGCATGGGCTCAAGGAACTAGTGTTTGAGGAACATACTTAAGAGCTGGCACTATATCATCCTTTCTATGAAGGAAGAACATTTTTCAAGCCAAATATTCCTTTGGATCCAACCCTTCACTTGAGATCTAGTGTAACTTTTGTCGAAGTTGGGATCTGCTTCTCAGAATTCAGTACCCATTGCTGCTGCTAATTTTCATCTCATGAGGAATACCCTGTACTTTAGCCATACCAAACTTTTCATCCTTCTCAAACACTACTGCTCTTCTACTTAAAATTTCTTTCCCAACATTATCCTTCAGCATTCCCCACCCCCAGAAATTTGTGTGCTTCTTTAAAAGCACACATAGTTGGAAGTCATTCTCAACTTTCCTAAGGAAAGTCAATTCTTATGACTAATAGAACCAGCTTCATAATTGGTGTGTCAGCAAGATGCAGGATCTATCATTGTGGGAACTGTCTGTCTTCATCTCCAGCACCTTCAATAGAACAGTATAACTTCTAACTTAGTATACACACCATACATTGTCATATTTTTCTAAGTGTTATCAGTTGCTTTTGGGGAAATTCCAATTCTCTGAGGGCAGGGATCATGTCTTATAATGTCCTAGTCACCAACATTTATCACAGGCTTTGCAGACAGGTCTCCATAGGGCTGCCAAAAACTTGAAGTAATCTATTTCAGAGTGAGAGAAGCAAAAATCTTATAGCTGAACATATTTCACAGCTCTGTGATCTTTTGCATTTGCCCACCACGGATGTACAAAGGGAATTACATTTTCAGGACCCTGGAACTTGGACTTTCAGGTATATCCTCCATGTGCCCTGGCCCTTCCTTTCCCATTCTAGCAGCCTGGTATTCTTTGTCAGGGGATGGTAATTTTATCTTTTTGAGATAATATTTCATTATGTAACTTGGGTTGGCTTCATACTCAAGATCCTTTTGCTTCAGCATTACAGGCATGTACCACTATGGCTACCTAAGAAAACTTGACTCAGAATATGACCAGAGGTCAAGGGGGTTGGTTCCTATATATTTTACTAACTTTTAATATTGGTCAAGAGAAACTAACCAAAAGCAAGCTTGGGATAGGTGTGTGTGTGTGTGTGTGTGTGTGTGTGTGTGTGTGTGTGTGTGTGTTCTACATTACTAACATCCTCAAGTAAGTATATATTGCTATTCTTTTCCAGATTGGTTCATAAGATCTTCAGGTGAATCATTAAATTATTTATTTAAAATTTTCTTTTGACTTCATATTTATTTTTCTTTTGAGTGGGCTTTGCTACTTCAAGTATCTAAGTATCTTCTGTAAACCTTTCTTGGTTTCATGAATACCTTTAATTTGTGTTTATCATGGAAAATTTTTCTTTCTCCATCAATTATTAAGAATAACTATTCTAAATTGTTGTCCTATAGCTAAAGGTAATCCATAGGCTAGATCTCAGAGAATAATATTGTGGTACTAGCTCTGGATTCAGAGACTGAGTGGTACAGGGAAGAGTCTTTGCCTCAAGGGGCATCTGGTCCTTGTCTCTTTAACTGATACCATAAAACTCTAATCTGTAAGAGTCTGCTCTTTTAAAAAAAGGATTTTAGGTCAGGCGGTCGTGGCGCATGCCTGTAATCCCAGCACTCAGGAGGCAGAGGCAGGTGGATCTCTGTGAGTTCGAGGCCAGCCTGGTCTACAGAGCTAGTCCAGGACAGGCTCCAAAGCTACAGAGAAACCCTGTCTTGAAAAACAAACAAACAAACAAACAAACAAACAAACAAAAGGATTTTATTAATTTTTAATCTGAGGTGCATGCTATTTATCTGAGGTGCATTTTATCTGAGTGTTTTGCCTACGTGTATATAAATGCATCACATGCGTACAGAACCTTAGGAGGCTGGAAGAGAGCATCAGAATCTCTGGAACTGGAGTTACAGACATCGTAAGCTACCATGTGGGTGCTGGGAACTGAACCCAGGTCTTTGGGCTCTTCATCTCCAGTCTGGGAATCTGCTCTTTAGATCTGAATCAGTGGTCCCCCTTGGTGGCAGTCCCTCCCTGCCAGCTTCGAGCATTCTTTTGGCAACTAGAGTCACTTTTTGGTTGTCACAATTGACATAATGAAGAGTCATCTGGTCAGGATGACAAGTGTTGATGTGAAGGACTCTAACCTAAATTGTCTCCATCATAATTTAAGGATCCTCTTTGTTTTGCTTTGTTAAGGAGATGAGAATCTGACACCCAATTCAAATCATTCAACAGCCCTACACTGTTCTCTGAACAGCACATCAGCATCTTAGTGTAGTGTGATACCTACTCTAAAGTTCAATGTCATTTGCATGGAAGCTCAAGTAACTCCTTCCCTGGAACAACTAACCCCAAGTTTCTGGGGTGTTGGTTCCCTTATGATTAGTCAATACAAACACATATCTAACAGCAAACCTGTGCTGAGCAATAAGAAGATGAAGAAATAAGGATAAACCCCAGTGTTCTCAGAGGCCTCAAAGGTAATGGGAAGAGATCATTGGAATGTCTAGTAATTAAAAACATTGGGGTCAGAATTTTTACTGCATTAGGAAGAAGGAAAGCAAGAACATGGCAGTGATAAATTTATCCTGAGGATCTGAGAATAACATTTAAACTTGGACTTGAGGGACGGGAGTTTGCAGGAAGGTTGATGATTGGGGGCAAGGGGAAGACAGTAAGAGCACATGTGTTGAGACAAATGATTAAACATACATTCTGAACCTGGAGTTAGGCACCAATCACATTGTTATAAAAAACAAAACCAGATATAACCCCCACTATTGCTACCATAGGGCTGATCAAAAGAGAACCCCAGAAAGTATCCCCTTGACCACGTGGATCATACATGACAATCCCAGAACTCTTCTTCCTTTCTTTTCTATCAATTTTGTCCACAGAGGTCCTCAGCAACCCTGGCAGGAGGAAAGAGAGGTGCTGAGACCAGCAGGAGTGAAGAGACCCCTTCTGGCCTAAAGCGTGGTCACAGATGCAGTAAGTGGCCAGTCTCAGTCAGACTTTGCTTCCTTATTTCCAAAAGGAGTTTCTTGCGGCAGAGAAGCAAACAAACCGATTTCTACCCACTCCCTACCCTGCCGTCTTAGTGTTCTGATTTTGTTGCCGGCCTCTACCCGGAAGACATTTTGGCCTTCCCTATTTTCCTTGCAGGAGGACTGTCAGGGTGAGGAGGTGAGACTCGCTTTCAACCACTGGCCATTTACAAAAATAATTCCTACCTTGCTGTCCTCCTAATTTTGAAAAATAAGGAAAACAGTTGTGGGACCAAAAATCCCTTTTGTTTGTCTTGGTGCTTGATAATATATGCACCCTCTCTGGGTGGTTTAAGCGGTTTAGGTACTTTCTATAAAAGGAATCTCTTAATGACAAAACTAATGTGATTATCTGAGTGAGTGTGAGAGGCGTATTCAAGGCTTAAAGAAAACCTGTTAGAATAGCTGAATGTATCTGCTTAATCCCCTCTCTCCTGTGGCTGAACAATGCTCTGGGAAGCTATTGGTTCTTCTTTCTCCTAGTAAATGCCTGTCTCCAGAGGAAGGGGCTGTTTGCAGCTTTTGATAGCCTTATGTTTCACCTCCTCAGCTGCACAAAAACACGGGGGAAGCCTGGAGATGCCCAAAGCATCATCAGAAATGCATGCTCCTTCTGCAGAGCATTTGGAGCACATGTGTGCTTTCTCCTTGGCATCTTTACAAGCATGTACGGTAGACCCTGCGGGAAATGGCTTCTTGAGGAAGATCACAGTTCCCCATATTGAGTGAAACAAGTTCTAAAACAGGCTTAACTACTTCCTGTTTAGGTGGTTCAGTAGGTAAGTGAAGCATGAAGGAGGGAGGAAAGAGACAGGAAGTTGAACTGGACAAACTGCTCTGTGAGTTAGTGTTGAAGTTAATATTCTCTCATGTTTGAACTAGAGACAGTAACACCTGCTACATGAATTAATTTCAAGTATCAAAAGTCAAACTGGAAACACAGACATGAAAGTGTCTGCACAGATCTGTGGCTTTCACGTGTAAAATGATGAACACTTGCCTTGCCATTTTGTCTTTAAAATGTCAAATTCTTGTTCTTTGAAAAATATGCTTCTTTCCTAGATGCGTGATTTAACTCGCCAAAGAAAGCATTTGTTCACTATTCAGGATCTGGGCATAGTTTGGGGGTACAGAATAAACCTCTAACTTTAAGAGGGTCACAGTCTTGTAGGGAGGTGGAACTATAAAATACAGCTTGAAAAGTGAATATTATGAGTGACTAATTACAATTCGAGTTACTAATAAGATCAAAGCCTTACAATAATGCCTATTATTTCAATAATAAACTCCCCTATTTCAAGCTCTACAGTGATGGCGGGGAGCAACTCTTATCATTCCATTTCACAGACGATGAGGCTGAGGCCCAGTTAGATACGTAAATAACTTTCCCATAGTGTCATAGACGGTAAATGGTAGACCAAGGGGGCTATTTGATACTGTAGTCTGAACTCTTCCTCATGGTGTCTTCTAAGTTAATAAAGACTCCTTAGAGACTGTGACTAAAGATGGGTGCCAAAACCTATGGAGGTGTGTATCATGTTCTCACAGAAGAAAGGACAGTCCAAGCTGAGGGAACAGCACAGGTGAAGTCATCTCTCCAACAGCATCTGTGTAGGGAGGAACTCAGAGCAGATGGCAAACATCAGTGAAATGGGACAGCTGGAGAGTTATCAGGGGTCAGAGGATGACCTCCTTTACTACAGTGTCACACTTTGTCAGAAAAAGCAGGAAAATCATCCTCACCAGCTATCTTCTTGATAGCCCACTTGTCAAAGAGATGTTAGCAGCAACGTGGTCACTGTTGCCACCTTTATGGTGCAGAACCCCAGAGTATGCTCCAGGTTGCAGAATCTGAAACCTTTGATGGACTCCTTTCATGAGGATGAACGATAGAGTTGATGTGAACAATAAATGAGAACTACAGAATCATCTTGAGATGCATTTCTAGAAATTGGTGAGCTGAAAAGGGGGAGAAATGTAATTAGTAATTCCAGGAAATGGGAATAGAGTAATTTGCTCAGGCTCCAGGGACTGTCAGACATGGTAGGTTTCTTCAGTGGTGTTGGGTATTGTGTGTTTCAGTTGAGGCCAAACCAGAAATCAGGCTTGCCTAGGAGGTAGAACTTGGAGATGTCTTTCCTTGTCTATTCCTTAGTTTCCATTGGCTACATAAGGAAGGCCCAGAAGGCTGTGGCTGGTTCTTGTTTTCATCAGGCTAACAATGTGAAGGGCAGGGCAGGCAAGAGGAGAGGCAACTGGAACAGAGTGGGATTAGCCAGGTAATGTGGGATGGATTCTGTGGTCTACCAGGAGGGGTGAGAACCTGATTGTTCTCTGTGCAGGCTGGTAGAACTCTCCTGGGGAGTGTGCTATCCAAGGGAAGGTCTGAAGTGTGAAAAGGAGTGTGGGAAAGGGGAGGGCAAAAAAATGAGTTAGAGAAAGGACATAGTTTGTGCAGTTGCCTCAGAGAGACCACACAGCACTCGAGACAACTTATTTGCATGTCCTCTCATTTTGGAACAGCTGGAGTGGAGTGGGTGAGTTGGGAGTGAACTGAGAACTTTTTCTGCCTTTCCCTTCCAAACTATTCCAAGTTACATGAACAGACATGTCAGTAGACAGTCACAGTTGTGAAAAAAAAAAAAGAGATTAAAATGTGGTTATAAGTGCAAGAGAAAACAAGTGATAGCATGCCTGGGGTCACTGAATCATTTCATAAGATAAACATTACTCTTCCCTATTTTCCTACAGCCACCTCCTTGGCTTGACTGGCAAACTCCCCCAAAGAGGCTAATGCCCACCTCTTAGACATTAAAAAAAAGTCACAAGAGTCATGACCTGAATAGAAACCAGACAAATGAATATCAGTGCAGCAGGAGGGGCGAGCAATAAAGTGAGCAGTCCTGAGGGAAGCTGGTGACCTGCTGAATTCCCTAGTCACAGAATAATTTACTGGCTGATCCTAGACTGCTGGATAATTATCCAGGCAGCCCCCATTCTGATGTAAAGCCTCCTGTGGCTCATGTTATTACTACTGGTAGCAAGCAGCATGTGTTGGTGGGAGCAGACCTGGTCTCCAGGCTGATGAGACAATGTAAAGGCCCCTGCCTAGGCCCTCTGGGCAAGGCCTCACTAAGAAAACAGAGCAGCCTCACTTTTCAGCTCTCGGTCCAGCCCTTGCATGATCTGCAGGGAGAGTCTCTCAAGGATAGCCAATAGATTGGGCAAATGAAATAGACATACAAGCCCTGAAGTTTCACCAGATTGTGTCAAAAACATTGCTCTGTTCTCACTTGGAGCTAACAGGAAAGGTATTTTGAGGTCTCTTTGGAATAAGTCAAATTAATATCCATGGAACAATGTCAAAAACACTTACCTTTGACAGGGCTTGGGAACCAGACTTCACTGCCCACAACTGGGGTCAGGGATAGTAGGAGTATCTCCTTTAGAGCTTAAATTATTTAAGAGCATGACCTTGGGAAATTTGAGAGTATTTCAACAGGTCATTGCTATGAGAATGGAGATTATTATTTCATATTCCTTTTCTTCACTTGTGTCTCTATCTTTTTAAAAAATTAATTTTAATGTATTTGATCATACCCACCATCACTTCCCCCTCCTTTAAAACAATTTTTATTCTTTGACAATTTCATACATGTATATAATGAAATTTTGTTATTTTCACTCCCCATTACCCTCTCTCCCCTGTTGAAATCCTTTACAATGAACATTCTTCCTTAAATCGAGTAACACACTGAATTTGTTTGTAGAAGCGTGGGTGGGAGGTCATTTATTGGGGCATGGGCATCTTACCAGAGGGCACAGGATGGCAGTACGTGACAGTCCTTTCCTAGCTGCCAATATTCATTACCAGTAGTTCCTTAGGGAGGGTGAGTGTATAAACCCTCTCCACTCCATGATGAAATGATGATGGGCCCAGACTTGTGTAGATACTGTGCCAGTATCCACAGGCACAGTGAGTTCTGGGGCCATGGCCATGTCATGTCCAGAATATGAGATTTTGTAAAAATGTCTACCTATCTTCTTGCTCTTCCATTCGTCCCATTCACCCTGGGAGTGGTGATAGAGACGACCTGTTTAGAGTTGAGCACACCACTGCCCATTATTCTCATCACTTTGCCCAGTGATGAGTCTCTTAAAGTGAAAGTGAGGTGTGGAAAGCAGAGTGGAAAGAGTTGGAATATAAGTAGTTTGGCCAGAAAAGGAATGCTTTAAGGTTGTTGATAGAGCATATCTACATACATATGTATATAGATATATACATGTATATATCTTTAACTTATTTTATGTGTGTGCATATGTGCCTGAGTGTATGTACATGCAGGAACCTGCAGATTTCAGAAGAGGGCTTTGACTCCCCTGGCACTGGAGTCAAAGATAATTGTGAGATACAATGTGGTACTAGGATTGAACCCAGCTCCTCCGGAAAAGCATCCAGTGTTTCCAGCCCCACAGGCAACTTTTTTTGTCCTCATTTATTTTCTTAAACAAGATCTCTTTATGTAGCCCTGACTGTCCTAGAACTCATTATGTAGAGCAGACTGGCCTCAGACTCACAGAGATCCTTCTGCTTCTGCCTCCTTAGTGCTAGGATTAAGTGCCATTTTAAGGGCATAATTGTTAAAGAGGTTAGTACCATTAAAAACAAAGCAACTATTTTCCATGGACTAATAGAAAATTATAAAGTAGAAAATCCAGGGCATCTATAGAATTGGTCAGACTCTACCCATTGTATGTTCAAGTATGTAAAAGAGTAAACATGTTTGAAAATGAGAAACATGAGAAAAAGGACCTGAAAAGTGTTTCCCAGGATTATTTTAACCTTGTTCAGATCTCCAAGCCCTTACAGACTACACAAACATGTTACAAGTTGGTTCTGTTTTTTTCTTAAGATTGTGGGAGACCTTGACTTATGTGTGTGATGCTGATACCAAGGGCATGCAGAATGCAAGATGCTGGTACTAAGGGCATGCAGAATGCAAGAGTTATGAGATCTGTCAGCCTTCCTCCCAAATTTCAAATGACTGTTATGGAGGCTAGGCAATGCATAGCAGGTTAAGCATCCCTTGCAGGTTGTCCTTGAGAAGGCAATGTAGAAACTGTCATGGTGAAGGCAGAGATGTAGTGGAAGTTCCAGGATGCCCAAGATGCTAGGAACATGTAATGTCTGCCCAAGAAAGCTACAAGTAATGAGTGGAGTCAGCCCAAGACCATAGTCGCAGGATTGTCTAAGTCTATTGGTGCTCACATCTTGCTATCACATGCCTTAGATGTCAGGTTTGTTATTGTCCTTGCTGGGCTCTTGCTTTTATTAGATTTTATGAGAATCCTTCCTGCTCTTTTCCCATTCCACTATTTGGTAATGGGGATACTAAATTTATGCCATTTTATCAATATAACTTTGCTTTTTACGTTATGGAGACTCACAGCTAAGAGATGACTTTGCATCTCAATAGACCTTGAACTTAGATTTGAACAATGTTAGAACAGTTAGGGGTTGGGGAGCTTTGGGAGATGTATTTAATGTGTTTTGTATTATGAGATGGTCATGAGCCCTTGGGGATCAGGAGCAGAAGGTTATGCTTTGAATAGGAAGTGCCCCTATAGGCTCATGAGCTTAAAACTTGGCTCCTAGTTGATGATACCATTTTGGGAGATACCAACAACTTCAGGAGATGGAGTCTATCTTGTGGAAATAGGTTACTATGAGCATATACATGGGTTCTGTGTCTTGTTCCAGATCCCTCTCTGTTCTCTTGGCTTCCTGTTCACCATGCAGTGAATAGTCTACTCTGCCATAGATCACTGCTGCCATATGTTCTACCTCACCACTGACTCAGATGCAATGGAGCTGAGGTCTATGGACTTAAGTTCTTGAAACTACAAGCTAAGATGAGTACTTCCTCCTTTAAATTGTTCTTATCTGGTATTTTGTCAGAGTAAGAAAAATAATAAAAGCATCTTTCTCAATTTTTAGTAGCCACATTATATATTTATTGGTCTTTCCACTGCATTAAATATTAATTTATACTTTCCTTCCTCTAGTGCCTCAAAATACATGGGAAGAAGTGCAACAATGGAGAGAGAACACAGTTCTAAAAAGTCACGTTGCATAATGGCTAGATAACCTTTGGTTTTTAAAGCCACATTGTGTTCAAAATATTATAGGAACAAAAATAATTTATGTAACATACTTGCTACATGACTTGGAACATAAACACACTTTCAAAAGTCTACATTTCAGGATCACAAAACGGTTCAGTGGGTAAAGGCACTTATTACAAAGCATGTTGATCTGACTTTGATAATCCACGTGGTGGAAGTAGAGAACTGATTCTGGCAAGTTGTCCTCTGACCTCCATATACAAGCCATGATCAAAACACAGACACATACACAGACACATGCACACATACACATGCACATCCACACACACAATAAATGAACACAAAAATCCAAAACATGCATGCTTCTATCACTCACATAAAATGATAAGTCTCATTTGTAACACAAAATCATTTTTACTTACCAGAGAGAAGAAGGAAGTACTTTGCTGAGAGCAAAGGAAGTTAGATATTAGGTTGTTGGCATTGTTAACCAGAGAGCAACTTGGCAACAGCTGTAAAGGAAAGTGCATATATCCTTTTCCTTTGCAATTATGCTTCCTGAGCTTTATCCCAGAAGCTATAAACTATACCAGAATGTCCATCAAAGTATGTTGTTTTCTGATGACAAAATACTGAAAAAGAAAGTGATCAAAATTAAATAGCTCGATCTAAACTGCTATAATTTTGTAAGTATAATATATATTCTCCTTAAAAATACTCAAGAAGGGGACCAGTGAGATATCTCATTGGATAAAACAACTTTTTTCCATGCAAGCCTGATGACCTGAGTTTGATCCCTGGAACCCATGTAAGACAGTGGAGTGTGGAGGTGTTTATCTGTAATCCCAGCACTTGTACTGAGAAATGGAAGGTAGAGACAGGAGGGTCAGCTAGAAGCTTCCAGACCAGATAACTGGAATACCAGAGCAGAAATCGTAAGAGTGACTGTCTCAACAAAGCAGAAGGAAAACACTGACTCCCGAGAGTTGACTTCTGATTTCACACGTGAGTGTGTGTGTGTGTGTGTGTGTGTGTGTGTGTGTGTGTGACAAACACCTTAATAATAAAAGTTTTAAAAATTAAAAAGAAGCATTCAAGAAACTGGAGTGACCTTTCGATAAGACAAAGAGAGAACAGAGAGACAGGTTTCCTTGCCATTCTAATCTTCCCCGTCTCTAAAATGGTTTACTATGTGTATGTATTCTCCAGTGAAAAAAAGAAACACACCTGATGAAAACTACCCGTGCAATTTAACTTGGGGAACTGGAAAAATGGCTCAGCAGTTAAGAGAACTTGCTGTTCTTCTAGAGGACCAGAGTTGGATTCTTACAACAAGCAGCTCACAACTGTTTCTAACTCCAGCTTTTCTGGCCTCTGTGGGTGCCTACACACACCTGATACATACACACATACACACACACACACACACACACACACACACACACACACTCATAAAAATGTAATAAATCTTTAAAGAAATGTAGTTTAACTTTATTTAAACTTGATTTGTAGTGAAAAGATAATTTGGCTTATTGGTTCCAGGCACTTTTGTGAAATTCAGCAAACAGTCTCTAGATTTTCAGTTGAATATAGTCAGTTAAGTCAGTGAATGGATCTGTATTGATTGACTTAGGTTCCTCAGTCATCAAGATTTCCCACCTTTGAATTAAAAGAGAATGTTCTCACCTGCTTTATTAGCCTGTGGGGCATATCTGGTGAGGGAGTCAACATCAATTCATAAAGACCATAGAATTACAGAATTGGCATCTTTTCCATCTTGAGGCCACTAGACCAAAGGCAGCCAAAGGTTTTCCCTCTAGTTCTTTACTTGTTTCTGGGCCTCTGAATTACCCAACTGATATTTACTTATAGATCCAGTCCACCTGATGTTTTACTTTGTCCTGAGTGGAGAATGCTTTTATTTTCTGTGAGATTAACTTGGGATATCACCTGCCAGCTTCCTACCACCAAGCTCATCCTGGGCTCTCTTCTTCTTTTTCTCCTCCTTCTTCCTCCCTCTTCTTCCTCTTCCTCCTTCCTCCTCCTTCCTCCTTTTCTTCTTTCCTCCTCCTTCCTCTTTCTCCTCATCCTGCTTCTCCTCCTTCTCTTTCCTCCCTTCTTTCCTCCTCCTTCTTCCTTTTCTTCCTTCCTCCTCCTTCTCTTCTTCCCTTTGCTTCTGTTTCTCCCCATATCCAACTCATTGACAAGTTCGTTTTCTTTTGTTATCTTTATGTATCTCTCGTCTGTCACTGACTCTCTTTACTCTTTCTGTGCTCACACTGTGGCCACTTGATGTACCTTCCTGGGATCTCCTCAGACTGTCTTCACATCTTGCTTTATCTGCTTATCTGACTTTTAGTATTCTGATTACTTTTTCTTCTCTGTGACATTTGCATTAAAGTTTTCTCTTGAGGGTTACAGGTTGATTATTCCTTATCTGAAGCACTTGGGGGTAGTTCTTTGTTTTTCACTCTTTTGGCTCTTTTACTCTTTGGGGTGTCTGCCACCCAGCTCCCATATAAATCACATGGAGGCTTATTATTACTTATACATGCCTGGCCTTAGCTTGGCTTGTTTCTTGTCAGCTTTTCTTAACTTTAACCCATCTGCCTTTTGCCTCTGGGCTTTTTTCCTTTTCTTACTTCTGTGTATCTTACTTTCACTCTTACTCTGTGGCTGACTGTGTTGCTGGGTGGCTGGTCCCTTCTTTTCTTGCTCCTTCTTCTTTTCCTCCCAGATTTCTCCTTCTAGCTATACTCTCTGCCTTCTAGCTCCACCTATCCTGTTTCCTGCCTCACTATTGGCCATTCAGCTCTTTATTGGACTATCAAGTGGTTTAGACAGGCAAAGCAACACAGCTTCACAGAGTTAAACAAATGCAACATAAAAGAATGCAACACATCTTTGCGTCATTAAACAAATGTTCCACAGCATAAACAAATGTAACACATCTTAAAATAGTATTCTATAACACTTGGGACCAGAAGCATTTTGGATTTTATAAGTTTGAGATTTGGGGAAATTTGCATATATATAATGAAGTATCTTGGGGATGGAATTAAAATACAAACATAAAGCATATACATGTATATATTTTAAATAGTTTTAGGCATTAAATGGTGAGTTACAATGTGAAAATTTACACTTGGGGCATCATGTTCAAATTGGATTTGAGCATCAAAATGGTGATGCTCAGTATGTGTTATATTTTGTATACCAGTCTTTACACATATATTTTGTTCCCTGTACTTTCCTCAGACTTCTTATAGACTTTGTGGCATTATAATGGAATTATGTCTTTATATCTATTTTTCCTTACTAGGCATAGAGGACCTCCAGGGCAAGGATGGCTCATTATTCTCTTTCTAAAGTATTATTTGCTGATTCCCTTTTATGTGCTAGATACTGCATAAGAAAGTTTCTATATTAACTCATTTAACCAATGCCTCGGCAAGTCCTAGAAGCAGAGAGAATCTTCAATGAAGATTCAAATGGCAGAGATAGAGGGCTGGAGAGATGGTTCAGCAGTTAAGGGTACTTATTCTTCTAGAGGACCCGTGATCAGTTCCCAGCACCCAATCCAAGTCAGGTGGCTCATAACCACAAGTAACTCCAGTTCCAGGTGTTCCAACTTCCTCCTAGGACCTCCTTGAACACATGTGTATGTCACACACACACACACACACACACACACACACACACACATACACACACACAATCTTTTTTTAAAAGCACAAAAGAGCATAGTCTAAGTGGCTTGTTAAATGGAAATTTGGGTCTTTTCTCTTTATTTTTTGTTGGATCACCCAGTACCAGTCAGGTGGCAGACATCATCATTCAATGATGAGCTATCAGTTTAAATTGCTGAATGTGAACCTCTAATGTTAGATATCACCCATTCCATCACCTCCACTATGTTGTCCATCTTCACATTGGTTTGCTCAGGCCAGTCTGTGTCAGTCTATGGAGCAGACTGAATTCTTCTGCATGCTTTTCAGAAGGAATGCGTAGAGAGGGATGAGAAGCAGGGCTGTAAGAAATGCCCCCAGAGCACCCAGGGCCTCGGCAGTTAATATGCCCCAGGACTGAGGAGGAAACTTCTTGTAAAAGCTAGCTCCCCTCAGAACAATGTGGCCCTTTATTTTTTAACTTTGGAATGGAGCCTAGCTGTCCATGGAAACAAAGAGAGGAGAGAGTCACTGAACAGTCTCACACATAAAAAAACCCAACCAGAATGTCTGTCTTTGAAGTCTCCTTTCCGTCATTTAGAAAACTTTGGATTATAGGAGTGTTTTTTTCCTACTTTCCCCCCTCAGTTCCTAACCCACCCCAACTTTTTTCTTTTTCTCTTTTTTCCCCCCAGAGAACAGAGGACTGGGTGTAGGGAACCTTCCTTTGAAACAGGGCAGAAGTCATTAATTAAGACTCCCATTCACTCCTTCTGACACTTGCTCATCAATCAGATTTCCCCTTAGCATTCTGATGACCCCACTGACCTGGGTCTTCCATACTGTCTGCCAGACAGAACTGAGACAGAGACCACACACCAGAAGAGAGAGAGAGAGAGAGAGAGAGAGAGAGAGAGAGAGAGAGAGAGAGAGAGAGAGGAGCGAACACACTCTGGCTCCTGATCCATGAGACTGAGGAGAAAGGGTCTGGGCACAAAGCCAGCTGGTCTGGAAATCTTGTTTGAGGTGAAGGCGAATAAAGAAGACATTTCTTTGCGGAAGAAAGTGTTGCTTACTCCACACAAGCAGTGATCTATAGCTGCCCTTCTCTTTCTCAGCCCAGGGCCAGCCATGAGGCTAGGAGTCTAGCCAACGGAGCCCAGGAAATAGGCAAGCAATTCCTCTCTGCCAGTTCCATCCTGATGAAAGGAGCCAGCTTTTATCCTTACTCAATAAAGTACAGAACACTGATCTGGGAGGAAATCATTCAGTCTTGGGTGTGGGGCTTTTAGTTCTCTTGTTTTCTTATTCATTCATGCAAAACATTTATCTGTAGTCACATCTATATGATTAAAATTAAGTATCAGGAAGGTTATTGAGTTGTAACTAAAAGTCAGTGAAAGTAACATAAATCCTCAGTACAGTTGACAAAGCAAGAATTATGTTACCCATACGTTGCCACAGTTTTAAAATTAGGATTAAAAAAGTGTATACATATATATTTCATATATATGAAACAGAAAACAAACACATAGTTTACTGTGTTATTGGGGTGCTAAGTTTGTGGGTAACTCTCATATATATGTAATATACATATATATATATATATATATGTAATATATATACATATATTTATTTGCTATAAGGCGTTTGTAAGGGTGAAAACTAAAAAGAAAAAAATTAGGGGAAGGATTTGGATATATTTGTCCACAATAGGAGATATAAAACAATAGCTAATAAGCATGTAAGATGTTCAAATTCTTTGACCACCAGGAAAACACAAGTTATTACTTTACAGATACCAAGACCATTATAATTACAAACAAGTCAGGCAAGTTCTTGGTCATCCAAGCAGTGTTGGGCTAGTGAAAAGGAGCCAAAGGATGTTGTAGCATGACTAGTGGGTTGGAGTATGGGACATGATCACTGGAGGAGAAGAGGTTAAGGGACATAGAAGGCAGGATATAGAGCAACATCTACCAACCACTGAAATATCTCAATAAAGCTATTATAACAGAACAAAGGAAAGGTGGGGTACAATACAAGGAGAAACGAAGGAGTCTGTGAGAGGTCAGCAGATGACAGCAACTAAGTTTGACATGATTAAAGTCTGAGAGTTTGTACTGAAGAAGGGTGAGAACAGAAAGGAAGTCCGCAATGGCCAGAAAAGCCTTTCCTTTACCTGGGCTCTGTGATATAAGCAGGTTGCAGATACAGCAGCAACCACTTGAGAGAGCTGCAGCAGTGTGGTGTCCTCTAGGGAAAGCGAGATTCCTCTTAGAGCACAGAGACCCAGGGACAGTACAAGTCTGGCTGTACGCTGGCTTTGTTGAAGACTGGATCTATCCAGTATTATATCCAGGAAGAGGGGTGCTTGGGGAAGTTTTTCAGACACCTGTTGAGATAGAGGGCATTACAAAGTAGATGTAGAGGGCATGGGATGAGGACTCAGAACGAGGATGCCACAGACACCTGTTTCTGTCTGACTTCAGTAGGAATACAAGGCATGTCAGACTAACCCTGACAGCCTCAAGGCAGATAGTGGTATGCGCCTGTGGATGCAGGGAAGCTGAGGAGGGCAAGTGAACTCTTGAAGCTCTGGATGAGGACAAAGGATCTGGACCAGTGCAAACATAGCACATACAGAATTCTTCTTCCACTAACTCTGTGTTTTGCAATGGCATGCAGTGACAGCTTGCAGTTCACAGGAAGCAGAAGAGAAAGCAGTAGGTAGAGTTAACCAAGAAGTGAGGTGGCCTTCCTGTAGTTGATAGGACTCAGGAAGTAATCTCTCAGGCAGCACAGGGTACACAGTGGCGTTCTCTATCCCACTTATTTTTTTCTGTTCAAAATGGGCTGTTGCCATATTTTTAAAGCCATCCACATTGACACCATGTGGTCTAGATTTGCTTTGGTTTCTTTTAAAATCAGAGTCTTGGGAAGTGACCTGTCATTACATTTATTTCCAAGTTTATCAAATAACTCAATTTGGTTAAAAATAATTATTGGTTTATGAATAGATCATAGGAGATAAATCAGTTGAGGAATCTTTTCCTTTCCTTTTTTTTGTTTTTGTTTTTTAAACTAAAAAAATTTACATATTCATGGCAAGAAGATGCAACAATATGTAAATCAAAAGTTTATCTGACATGTAATTAACTTCTCTCTCCACTTGTGGACAAAAGCTATGTTTTGTTTGTACATTTTAAGAGCCTTTACCTGCTCATAAATCTTCCTTCACCAAAAGGGAAGCCCTGGTGACCCTTCGGGAGATTCTTGTTCAAATGGGAGTAATTGCTTGATTCTGTCTGCTTCTCTTTCTTCTATTTCCTGTGTACTACTAAGATGTCTTTGCAGGAATGGTAAAGCCCAAAATCAGAAGAAACAAGTCCTGGAAGCCCACCCCACATGTTGGTGCTTGTTCATGTCCTTCATTACTTAATCCACAGTCAGAGGGTCTCCTGAGTTTGCTGAGTGATTCATAAACATGACACATACTAGTGAGTGTTCTCAGGCTCTCTGCTGTCACTTGGTGGCTGGGGTGCTATTACTCTACCAAGATAGGAATTGTGGGTAGATGAGAAGAAGCTCCTCAAGGGCTTGTCTTTGGCAGTTCCTGTAGCCTTCAGTGTTCAAGGGAGGCAAGTGGTAGTGGCCGGCAGGAGGGAGCAGCAGCAGGCAGAGTCCCCTGCTTCCAGCTCTCATGCAGACATCGAGCAGCAGACTCTCTGCTCTTGTGTGTTGTTATTCTAGTGTAGGTTCAGGAAGTTGAAATTCTTCAGTCTATGGAAGCATCGTAGATCCCAGGCACATGTAGGTAGTGGATTCTCTAGGCCTTAAGAGTCAAGACATCGTTATAACTGGCAAATGCTAGGGTCTAACAATTCATTGAGTCTTGGAGTGTTGTTTGCAGTAAGCATGCTAGTTGTATGTGTGTTTTTCTGCAAGGAATGCTGAGGAACACACTCTTTGGACTATGCAGACGAAAATTATTTCTTTATTTTTTATTAAGTGTATGGGTGTTTTGCCTGCATCTCTGTCTGTATATCACATGCATGCAGTGCCCTCAGAGACGTCCAAAGAGACTTTCAGACTCTCTGTAACTGTAGTTACAAATGGTATAATTCCTGGGTCCTCTGGAAGAGCAGCCAGGGCTCTTAACTGCTGAACCATCTCTCCAGCCCCAGACAAATTTTAACATATTATTCACCTTATTGCTTTGAGCATTCCACTTTTCTCTTATTCTTTCTGGCCTCGGTAACCACTAAGCTACTTGTTCAAAAAATATTCTATGTGTGAGTGGGATTATGAAATAGTTCTCTTTCTATGCCAGTGTTATCTCATCTAGCTTACTGATCTCCAGTTACATGTTTCAGAAAATGATGGGATCTCATTTTTTTTTTTGTTCATCATTTGTTGAATAATTCCAACATCCACAATCTTTGAACAAAAGTTTTCCATGAACCTAGAGCTTTCTTACCATCCATTTTGGACCCTTATCCTCTTTGCTTGTTTGGGGATAAGGGAAAGTGCCTATCTGTCAACTTAGAGCCCCGAGTAAACCAGATTAATAAACAACCTCGAGGCCATAAGTACTTCTTCATCAACCCAAATGCCTTTCCTGGCTGGACCAGAAAAATAACATGAAAGTAAAAAGGCTGAACCCTTGCCCTAAAGATATCACAATGAAGAAAGTAGACAATTCAGAATAGAGATATTATTATTTGAAAATATTAAGTCCTCACCCTCCTCAACTTTTGAGGAGGACTGGAAAAATTAGATGCAACATGGAATGTTGATTTTTTAAATCTGTATCCTCCATCCACAGCAGTACTAGTTGTTAGATGCCATGTCTTAGTGTCTAGACAAGCACACTGATGTTAATTTGTACTTATGAACTGTATACTCTAGTACCTTACATATTACTATCAAGAAATTGGGGGGAGTGCATGTATTATGACCCCACATGTAAATAAAGATGCATGTTAGTTGCTCAGTTGTCTAGAGGCAGTATTTGAACCCCACCTTATCTGCTTCATGCTTTCAAAGGCCCATGCTTTCCCTGCATTCCTCCCTCTACTGTAATGGTCAGATTGCTGTCTGAGACAGCATGGCCATTCCCAAGTTTCAGTTTCACTGGACAAACATGTTACAAAGGATGGAATGGATACAGAAGATGGTAAGATGATAAGCACACCAGGATTTGATTCTAAAAGACTATAGGTTAATTAATGGTTGTGTATTCAGGGCCTTACAGTTGGAAAGCTTGTTACATTTCTTAGCTCATCTTCACAGAAGCCCTGAAACAGGTATATTATGATGATGATGATGATGATGATGATGATGATGATGATGATGTAGGTAACCAATGCTAATGTGGTCTGCTAGGTTTCCAGAAAACAGGCCAGTGTGGAATGGAAAGCCTCAGCCAAACCCTCCTATTTTCTGTAGAGATCTATGACCATAGATTCTACCTTTGTATTTAGGTAAAAAACAGAGGGGTATTGATAAACTCCACATTCCCATTTTTTCCCTTGTAACTGAGCAGGCCCCTCAGTTTTGTTCAAGTCCCTCTGAGCCAAGGACTGGCATTTGTCTTTGTGTGTCTGGCCATGATGTTCAGGACAAGTGGAGTCTGGACTTTTGACAGGTGATAAATGGCAGTGGTTTCATTTCCTTGCTTCCAGTCAGAGAGTTGGCAATCAGTGCATCTGGGAGTCCAGGGCTGGGACATGATGAAGAGGGGCCTTCCAGAAGGTGGTTTGGTGCAGGCTGATGCAAAAGCAGGTCCCTGCTTCCATGGTCATTGAAGAGACATTCCACATGAACTCAGAGCTTTCTTACCATCTGGTTAGCCACCTTTTCCTCCCTGGTTTTGAAGAATCAAGAGGGATAGGAGGGATAAGAAACAGTGCCCACCTCCCAGTTTGGAACCTCAAATGAATTGGACTCTATATAAATGGGAAAAAAGGCTCCAAATAAACTATAAAGAGAACTGATGTGTCTCTTATCAGTCAGCTGCCTGTTGAATCTGCCTGGGTGATAATCACCATGGTTACCAAGGAGCTTGGCAGACAGTCATTATTCATCCCTGTCCATTCTTTCACACCATTGTTTTCTCATATAAAAAATCCTGAAAGAATATCAAACTACCAGCTCCCCAGTGTTGTGCCTTCTGTTTATGAACCACAGCCTCCTCCTCCTCCTCTCCCTTCTGTTTCCATGCCTTCCCACCTGCCTCCACCCCTACCCACTGTCAGGAGGGAGTTCTGCTTCCCACCTGCTGTGTCTGATGTCATCTGCTGAGTACCATTCACTCTGAGGGACCCCTGTATGAGAGCCTGGAAAGTGCCCTGTCAGATGTCTACACCTCCAGCTATGAGAGATGAGTTGATTCACAGTTCCTGTTCTCTAGTCATTACCTAAGTATGCTTAAATGATTGTTGGTGCTTGTGGTCTGACTTTATGCTGATGCCAGAGACAGATGAAGCAGCCTTGAACTTCTTGTTTGTACAGGTGTTTGACACCTGCTAAGTTGCATACTCTTTATCAACCCCAAATCCCCAGAAGTTCCCTTGTCTTCTTGTTGAATAAGAAGAGATGGTCCCTCATCAGGACCAATGCACTTTTTTTTTTTGTCTCTGGGAAATTTTGGCATGTCACCAAATAACTGTCATCATGAATCTGTGTTCTTTTAACTAATTGAGCCTCCTCACTGATATCCATGCCAGTACACAGAAGCAGCAGCAGGACTGACCTCTTTTCTCAAGAATGAATCAACTCATTAAAACTTTCCACAGTTTTCATAACATATTGCATATCAAAATCCATAAGAAGAGGAGTAATTAGCGTGACCATTAGGATGTTTGGCCATCTGATCACCAGACTAGGTCAAATCAGGCTTTCTCTCGACCATTGCCAGTAGTCTACAGTGGATGTATCATTGTGGATTTCTGGGGACCTCTCTAGCACTTTGCTTCTTCCTGTTGTCATGTGTTCTTCATTTATCATGGTCTGTTATTCCTTGTTCTCCCTTTCTGTTCTTGATCCAGCTGGGATCTCCTGCTCCCCTAAGATCTCTTTCCCTCCAACCATGCCCTTCATTACTCCCACTGTCATCCAGGTTGTTCATGTAGATATCATCCATTTCTCTGTCATTGGGTAATCCCTGTGTCTTTCCTAGGGTCCCATTTTCTAAGTAGCCTCCCTGGAGTTGGGTAGCAGTCTAGTCATCTTTGTTTTACATCTAGTATCCTCCTATGAGTGAGTACATACCATATTTGTCCTTCTGTGTCTGGGTTACCTCACTCAGGATGATTTTTTCTAGATCCATCCATTTGCCTGCAAACCTCATGATGCCATTGATTTTCTCTGCTGAGTAGTGCTCCATTTTATATATGTACCATATTTTCTTTATCCATTCTTCAGTTGAAGGACATCTAGGTTGTTTCCAGGTTCTGGATATTACAAACAATGCTGATACTAACATAGCTGACCAAATGCCCTTGTGGTTTGTTTGAACATTCCTTGGGTATATGCCCAAGAGTGCTACAGCTGGTTCTTGGGGGAGATGGATTCCCAATTTTCTAAGGAAGCGCCATATTGATTTCCAAAGTGGCTGTACAAGCTTGTATTTCCACCAGCAGTGGAGGAGAGTTCCCCTTGCTCCACATCCTCTCCAGCATAAGCTGTTTTCTGTTTTTGATCTTAGCCATTCTGACAGGTGTAAGGTAGTATCTCAGAGTCATTTTGATTTGCATTTCCCTGATAATTAGGGATGTTGAGCAATTCCTGAAATGTCTTTCAGCCATTTGAGCTTCCTCTGTTGAGAATTCTGTTTAGTTCTGTAGCCCATTTCTTAATTGGACTGTTGGGATGGAAGTGGAAGCAGAGATCCTTGGCCAGGCCCCAGGTGGAGCTCGAGGAGTCCAATTGTCAAGAAAGAGGAGGGACTGTAAGAGTGAGAATTGTTGAGACCAAGATTGGAAAAGCACAGGGACAAATAACCATACTAATGGAAACACATGAATAATGAACCAAAAGCTGTGGAGCTCCCAACTGGATCAGGCCCTCTGGATAGGTGAGACAATTGAATAGCTTGATCTGCTTGGGAGGCACCCAGTCTGTGGGACCAGGATCTGTCCTTAGTGCATGAACTGGCTGTTTGAAACCTTGGGCTTACACAGGGACACTTTGCTCAGTCTGGAAGGAGGTGACAGGACCTGCCTGTACTGAATCCACCAGGCTTAAATGAATCCCCAGGGGTATCTTGATCCTGGAGGACATGGGAATGGAGGGGAGGGGCTGGGGGAGGGTGGGACTGGGGGCGGGATGGAGGAGGACAGGGGAACCCATGGCTGATGTATAAAATTTAAAACACATAATAATAAAGAAAAATAAATAAAAAATAAGAAGAAACCCCTGAAAAAAATTTTATTCATTGACAGTTTTGTATAACATTATTTCATATTCATATTTTGATAACATTCACCTCCATTACACTCTCTTGTCTCCCACTCCCTCTGAACCCCTGGATGTTGCATTTAACAATATTTCTAATTTCATCAATTAGTTGATATGCTTTTAGTTTGTGAGACCAGGTTTCATGTTGTCTAGCTTGGCCTTGAACTCACTTATATAACTGAGATGGCTTAGCTCCTGAGCCTACCTCCAGTTTGCTGGAATTACAGGTGTGCTACCATGCCCCTGGCTTCCTGTTGGTGATTTCTTATCACAGCTAAAGGTGGTACAGCATAGAGAATTTTAAACTTGGAAATCTAAGGGATCTTAAACTCCCTTTCCCCTCTTCTAAACAGTACAGTTGCCTCACCTCCCTAAGTTTCACTTCCCATATCATTAAAAAGTTACTTATATTTTAATATTGTAAGTGATGCTTGCTTCATCTTAAACACTGAGATGCTAACATCTGCCTCACTTGGTGGTCATAAGCATTGCAGGAGAGATTGTAAAGTGCTGCCCCAGATGCTGAGGGTACAGCTATTGATGTCTTGCTCTTGCACTCTGTCATCCATATGACTAGGGTTCAAACTATGTCCATGAATGATAGGCTGGGAAGCCATGGCTCAAACTAAGGACTGTAGGGCAGTGGGTCCTCTAGTAAAAATGGGCTGACACTTTCTTTAGAGGAGTCCGATTGAAACAACAAGGAATGCTTATAAAGCAGCTATTATACAGGGAAGGAACAGGGTTTTGTCTTGTTGCTAAGGTCCTGATTGTTTCCTGACTGCGTCTGTGTGTCTGAGTCTCTGTTGGGCCATTCTATAGGCTCCTTTCAGGCCCTTGGTGATCTTGGCCTGCAGATAATTAGATCAGTGTCATCACTTTCACTGTTTCCCCTTCTTTCATTCTGCTGGGACAATTTGCATGAAAATGGAAGTGGATAATATTCCTTTCCCATTAATAAGGTTCAAGTTCTTCCTGGGTTATAGTGTGGTGAGCCATCCACACAAAGTCCCAAGTCAACTTGTGAGTGAGCTGTCTTTAAGGAGCTTATGAATGTTTAGCCAAGCCACCTGCTTGCCACACAGGCTTTTCAAACACATCTCATGGTATAAAGGAACTTTAACGGTATTCAGTAGCAAAATTTATCCTGATGTTAAACATGTACAACTAGCCACTCATATTACAAGTTGTGACTCTGTAGATTTGCATAAGTATGAATAAAAAATGTTTAGAAAAAGCTGGGTGTTGGCCACACCTTTAATTTCAGCAATCTGGTTGCAGACAGAGGTAAGCAGTTCAAGACCAGCCTGGTCTACATAAACAGTTCTAGGCCAGCCAGGTTACATACTAAAAATCTGTCTCAAAACTTTTTTTTTCTCTCAGGAAAAAATCAACAGCCCTCTGTAGCTCTACTGAACATACTTAGACTTTTTTCCTGTATTTTATCTAAAACTATGTCATTTTTATCTGAAAGGTATGTCCATGGGTTTTTAATATAAGGTGGGAGATTCTAGAACCGTGCCTCCATGAGTACCAAGAGACCAGTGTATTTCCAATTCAATGGAAAAAAAAGGATTTTTATTTTCAATAAATGGTCTTAGAATAGCTGATCTTGATATACAAAAATTTATCTGTTTATAGACCTTTACAAGATTTAACTCAAGTTGAATCATAGACATAAATATGACATGCATAACTATGCAATTTCTAAAAAATAGCAAGAGAGAAAACTAGGTGATTTTTGGTTTGACAATGAGTTTTTTCTTTTTTTTAATTATGTGTATGGGCATATTGCCTGCATGTGTGTCTGCACACCACTTACATGCTTGGTTCCCTCCAAGGTTAGAAAAGGGCATCAGATTTCTTGTAAGTAGAATTACAGACCATTGTGAGTCACCAGGTGGGTACTGGGGACCAAACCAAGGATCTGTGAAAGAATGGCCAGTGCTCTTAATTGTGAAGCCATCTCCCTATAGATCCTGATAGTTAGTGACTAAAGTGCTGGGTGGTGGTGGCACATGCCTTTAATTCCAGCATTTGGGGGTAGGGGAAGAGGCAGATGGATCTCAGTGAGTTCCAGACCAGCCTGGTCTACAGAGCGAGTTCCAGGACAGCCAGAGCTACACAGAGAAATTATGTCTCAAAAACAAAAATGTAACCAAAACCAAAAAACATATACACAATTTAGACTGCATTAAATATTTAGCACTTCTTTTCTTAAAAAGACTGTGAAGAGAACTGATAGAGGGCTGAGGAAACACCTCAGTTGATAAAGTACTTGCCGTGTGAACATGAGGATCTGAGTTTTGTGCTAGACCCATATAAAAATGCTGGGTAGTGGTGGACTATGTAATCCCACTGCTTACAAGGCAGGTATATCCTTGGGGATTGCTGACCCAATAATCGAGCCTAATTGTTAAGTTATAGGCCAAGCGAGACTATCTCATAGAACAAGGGGGATGGTTCCTCAGATATAACAATTGAGGATGACCTTTGGTCTCCTCATGCACATGCATGCATACACATGTACTCACCCATATACACATATGCACACAAACATGTACACACACCAGAAAAAAAATTAACAGAGAAGTCACATCCTGAGAAAACACCTGAAAGCCACATATCTGATGAAGAAGTTATATCTAAAATGTATCACAAAACTTCTTAATTCTCATCAATCAGAAAATAGACAAAATGAGCAAAAGATTTGAACATATATCACCAAAGACACACAAAGTGCAAATAAGCATATAGAAACTTCAACATCTGGGCACTGAAATTGGCTCAAATAGAATCATCTCCTTCATAGCAGGGTGACCTGAGTTCAATCCCCAGACCACGTTAGAGGTGGAAAGGAAGAACCAAGTCCACGAAGTTGTCCACTGGACTCCACAGGCATGTCACAGCTTGCATGCACTCTCTTCTCCATATCACTCAGGCACAAAACAAACTATAAATCAATTTTTAAAAAGAAAAAATATTCAACATAACCTAGTAAGTAATTGCCAGTTAAAGCAACTATGAAAATGGCTGAAATTGGAAACACAGATAATACCAAATGCAGGAAAAGGGGATACAGAGGCAGGTGGATCTCTGTGAGTTCAAGGCCAGCCTTCTCTACAGATTGAGTTCCAGGACAGCCAGGGCTACAGAAGGAAACCTTGTCTCAACAAACAAACAAACAAACAAACAAACAAACAAACATCAAAACCAAATGCAGGAAAAGAAGTGAAACAACTCTCATTTGCCATTTGGGGAGTCTGTCAGATTTTTTTTTAATTAAATTTTTTTTTCTTTTCACAAAGTTAAACAGAGATTTACAAACTTACCATATTGCTCAGCAATTTAGCTCCCAGATATTGACTCAATGACAATTTCTGCCTTCAAACCCTGCACATGAATTTTATAGCTGTTTTATTCATAATTGTAAACCACTGTAAGATTAGAGATTTCCTTCAGTAGGTGAATGGATAAACACACTGGGGTATATGCATAAAATGGGATATTTTCTAATGATAAAGGAAATTAACTGTACAAAGACACGAGGACACTGAATGACTTGCTGAATGAAGACCGTGATGAAAATTTATACATTGTGTGATTTCAACTGTGTGACTGCCACACACATCATATAGGAAAAGTGTCTTGGGCTGTTTAAACTTTTTTGAATGTGGACTGATGAGTGCAGAGGGCTCTCTTGTCCCAGACACCAGTGTGTTTTCCAAGTATCCTCCATAACTGCCTGCACTGGGGAAGATGATCCTGTTCTCTCTGTCAGGGAGAAAGGAGAACAGCAAAACAGCCTGAGAGTGGAAAGTGCATCATCCAGAACAGTTAGAAGACAAGTTATTTTAAATAGAGTTTACCGTTGTTCAATACATAATATTAGCAATAACAAAATACCTTCATTGGGAATGGGAGGTGGCAGCTCATTCATGGAGAGGGTCTGCCCAGGAATCTCTGTATCGGCGACTCCAGCAAGACAGTTACAGCAGGACATCCCATAGTCATTGCTGTTAGATGTTGTGACTGATTTGATGTTTTGTTATTTATCTGCTGCTTCTGTGTCTCTACTGTCTACTAACTGTTCTGCCTTTTACATGCTATTTGCTTTAGTAGGAACTCACTCATTGGAAACGAAAGGCACAGCTATCAAAGAGCATTCTCCATTTTGAAGTTAATTGACATACCTGGCAGGGGCTTTGAGATGCCACTTCTGTTTGGGAGGTGTGACTGTTACAGACAGGAAAGGAGTAAATGTGGGATTGATGAGAAGGTGGTTCATGAATGAGTGATGGTGACAAAAGCCTCACCCCATAGGAAGTCGACATCACGTGTCAACTGCTAGAAAAACAAGAACAAATGCCTACTGTATCTAAATTAACTAAATCTAGATTAACATGCAAAGGTTTTTTTCTTTCTTTTAATACTTTTTAAAAATTGTGTGTTCATTGGTGTTTTGCCTACATGTATGTCTGTGTGAGGGTGCCAGATTCCCTAGAACTGGAGTTACAAACAGTTGTGAGCTGACATGTGGATGTTGGGAATTGAACTGGGGTCATCTGGAAGAATAGCCAGGGGGTCTTGACCTTTCAGCCATCTCTCCTGCCCCCCACACATAAAGATTTTTGGCTCTCTCTATATTCTTTTTCTCTTTTTGATTTTGCATTCACCTATTTAAAACCAAAAAGTATAACTGGATATGGTATGCACACCTTTATTCTAAACACTTGGGAGTTAGAGGCAAGTCTGTGAGCTTTGATCCTCAGCATCCCATAAAACTGAGCATCATAGTACAGGCCTATAGTTCCAGCACCCAGGAGGTAGAGGTTGGAGGATCAGAAGTTCAGTGTCATCCTTAGCTGTGTAGTGAGTGGGAAGCCAGCCTCAGCTACTCAAGATCTTGTCTCCAGATAAAATTCACCGTCCTTTCCTATTAAAATTTCTTAGATTTAGCAGTAAAAGAATACAATTAGAATATCAGTTAATGACAAGTTCTCTTACTTCTATCGACTACAAAATTTCATGTAGCAGAATTGTTAGAAGTTCTTATTAATAAAATAAACTTGAAGCCAAGTATTGGGATGAATGCTGGAAGATCAGAGACACAGAACAAGCCACAGCTTCCTCACCTCACCAGTTCTTCAGGTGGTCTTGTTTCCTCAGACTGCAAATCCTGATCCAAATGAATCTCAGCTGAACTGTGCTGCTCAAAAGCCCAAAAGCTTAAACAGCCAAATGCTGCTAGTTTCTGGTCTTCACGCCTTATATATCTTTCTCTTTCTGCCGTCACTCCCTGGGATAAAAGGCGTGAGTCTCGGTGTTGGCTGTATCCTTGAACACACAGAGGTCAGCCTGGCTCTGCCTCCCAAGTGCTGGGATTAAAGGCATGCACCACCACCGCCCAGCTTCTGCTATGGCTTGCTCTGACCTATTTTCTAGCCACCATTTTTGGCTCTGTATCTAGTGGCTGTCTGTTCTCTGACCCCAGATAAATTTATTAGGGTGCACAGTATTTTGGGGAACACAATACCACCACAATTTCATGTTTGCAGCTACTTTCCCCACTTCATCATTAGTGCTATCCCAATTCTGCACGTTTGAAAGGAAAATGCTCTTGTTTACCACGTAACAATTGTTCACATATCAGAGCCCAACTAAACATTTCCTTTCACAAATTTCCTTAATCATGGTGTTTAATCAGAGTAATAGGAGAGCAACTAACACAGCACTCTATGTCAGGCAGAAGGCTGGGCCCTTACCTGCCTCTCAGCTCAAGCAGTGTATCAGTATACAAGAGCCGTGTTAGAATCTAAAGCAATACAGGCCATTATCGGAGGGTGGCTGGACACTGAGCATCTTGAGAAGCACAGTCCCTTCCTAGACAACATCTTTCCCAAGTTTTACCCTTCCTGAATATTCCTGCACGACTTCTTCGGGTTGGTCCTCCCCATCTTTGTGCAGGTGTACCACCTGGGAGGAGAGGGAGTGGGGCCTGTTTCTCCCCACGTGCTTAGACTCTGACTGGGCAGAGGAAGCAGAATAGCTCTGATTCATCACCCACCAGAGCCACCACAGGTTCGTGTGGCCCTGTGATTTGAAACACTCCTGGAAAGAGATGACAGATAGGAAGTCAGGAAGGACTGAGGGCAGGGTGTGTGTAGACAAAAGGCTAGCTTTTTTTTCAGCCTTAAAAAGTTTAGGGGACAATGTCTGAAAATGACTAAATGATTGATCCTTATTTTCTGACTTTCACATACACATACAACAAAAAAGTTTAGAGATATTGGAAATAGGGAAGGGGTAGTCCTGAATTAGGAGCAAACAGGGTCTTTTGGGAGCAAGGCTTAAGGAGGCATTCAATCCTAGGACTGAAACTAAAGGAGTGAAGAGAGGGGTGGGGAGAACGAGGTGTTCTCCAATGTGTGCCTTTGACACATGACTGCAGTAGCTAACTTCTTATTAGGAATAGGAAGTTGGGGAGCACTTGAAAAGTGTAACTGCAGGATTTGGGGAACATATGACAGCCTTTTCAAGCTAAACACCGTCTTTTCTGCCAGGAGAGTGTTCAAATAGGGTCTCAGATGGGTTGAAATTAGAGAGATGGACAGCAGCTCTGCTGAGAAACTGCCAGGCTGATACAGTGGAAAGAAGATGGAGTAGGATTAGGAATATTTTCTTTGTTAAGTGATGTGGAAATAGGGCCACACACATCTACTTTTGCCATTCTTTTTAAATCCTCCTTTTCTTTTTATTAATGATTTAGTAAATATTTTGAATTTTATTAAATGTTTTATACAGCATATTTTGTCTCCTTTGTCTCTTTGCTTTCTGGCCACCATGATGTAAGTATTCTTTTCTGCTATATACCCTTACTATGATGTACTGTATCCTACACAGCATAGTAGTCTACAATGAAAGCAGTAAAATGGTGAGATAAAATAAATATTTCTCCGTATAAGTTGCTTATCTGAAGTATTTTGTCACAACATGGAAAGCTGACAGCTGAGAAGTGGCTTGTTTTTGTGCGTACACCTAAATATGAGACTTAGAGGTCTTTGGAATTGTCTCATAGGAAGAATTTGGAAAGGCTTGAGAAAGCCTAGAATGCTATGATGTAACTTCAGGGTCAACTCTGGTGAGGTCTTAAAATACTAGAATGCTGAGAGAAAGTTGGGGAGTAAAGTATGTACTGATTGATGAGGGTCTAGATGATTGTTAGTGATCACTGGTCTTGAGGGTGCTCCTTTTACACTGTCTAAATAATGAGTCAGCGTTTTGTCTATGTCTGGGGATTTCGTGCGAAGTTGTTGACAGAACTGTATGTGTTGGCAGAAATATATAAATGAGGATGGAGTTTGGGGGATGCTGTTTTCAGCCCCATTAAGGCATCTTATCTGGTTTCCTTGGCTACCTTATCTCCATCTGGTTACAGAGAGGAGGGCCATGGTCTTCTTTAGATGCCTGTACCTTGAACTTTTTCAGGAGCTCTGTGGACTCCTTTCCCATGACAGGCAGAGGAGGCTCACAGAGCAGTTGGCTGATAAAGGTGAAATCTAGAAGGGCAGGTTCTTCCATGGTCAAGCAGAATGTATAGCCATACAGCCAATCAGAGTACTGCATGTTTCTACTTTGGTTTGCTACTCATCTAGTACAGGCATCTAAGCAGCTAATCAGGTGAGAAAACTGAGTTTCTGTTGTGTATCAAAGCCTTAGCTTTAGGAAATTATATGTACATATATATGCATTACCTATACATATATACGTATATTTATCTTATGCACGGACTCTATACATAGAATGTAGCATGTATATTTTTATATTATAGTATAAAACTAACTTTTTGTAAGGTTCTTTTTTTTAATGTCTTATTTTTTTTAATTTTTTAAATTTTATTTTATTTTATTTTATTTTTTTTTTTTGGTTTTTCGAGACAGGGTTTCTCTGTGTAGCTTTGTGCCTTTTTTCTGGAACTCACTTGTAGCCCAGGCTGGCCTCAGAGATCCACCTGGCTCTGCCTCCCTCCCGAGTGCTGGGATTAAAGGCGTGTGCCACCACCACCCAGTGCTTTTAACAAACTTTTAAAATACTTTTCAGATTTCTTTCAAAAAATTTGAGACAATGTGCATCTATCTGGAAGATGTTTATTCAAGGAGAAGCCAGTCAGGCACAAAAAAGTCAAATATTACTTTAACTTTTAGAGGAGGTTTTTTTGTTGTTGTTGTTGTTGTTGTTGTTGTTGTTGTTCACAGTATGACTCAGCAGGAACTGCTTTAAAACCTTAGACCCTCTGCTCAGACACAAGGCTTTCTCAGTATCAGTATCCTCTAATGGAGTGGTGCTGTCTTACAATTGATTAACTTACACTGACATACATTACCATCATCTGACATCTATATTTGGAACTAATGCTACAAACTGCTATTTCACATTATGTAGGCATCATGAAAGGATTAAATCAAGCTAATTAACATCTGCATCACCTCAGAACTCTTACAGGGAGGGCTCTACCCTGTAAGAAAGTTCAAGTACATAATACATCAACTATAGTCACCATGTGCCTGCATAGAATCTTCACCTTCATAGTCTAGTGTCTACAATAGGGAAAGGTTCTCTGATTGCTACCAAAAGAGAAAAGTAAACACAAACCCAACCATACAATCTTTGATCTATCTACAGTCTGTCCTGCCTGCAAAATATGCCAAGGCAATGGTGGTACAGTCCTTGTGGGAATAACCAACCAATGTCTGATTTTACTTAAGGCCCACTCATGAGATGGAACCCATACCTGATACTGTTTGGGTGACCAGGAACCAGTGTCTAGGTAGCCCAGAAACCTAGGGTAAAACCAAAAACTACCACTCGAAAAAAATGTAAAATTACTCCTAATTGTATTTTGCTCTATTCAGCTGTCATCAGAGAGGCTTCCTGCTGCAGCAGATGGGAACAAACACAGAGACCCACATCCAGACATTATGCAGAGAGACCTTGGAGCACACAGCTCTAAATGAGATGTCCCCATCAAATACCTACCCTCGGAGCTCAGGGAACCCTGGGGAGGGGGCAGAAGGAGTTGGGGAGACAAAGGGAACGCAGGGAATCAGGTGAACAAGGCCTTCTGAAGCAACTGACCAAAGCACATACAAATTCACAGAGACTGAAGCAGCATGCATAAGGCCTACAAGGATCTGCATCAGGTCCTCTGCATATATACTATAGCTTTCAGCTTGGTAATTTTGTGGGACTCCTGAATGTTTAAACAAGTGGGTCTTTGATTCTTGTGCCTTCTCTTGGGGTTCTTTTATTTTTCTATTAGCTTGGCTTGTCCAACTTCGATATGATGGTTTTTACTTTATCTTATATTTTATATTGTTATGTTTTGTTGATATCTCTTAGAAGTCTGTCCTTTTCTCATGAGAGACAGAAAGGGAGTGGATCTGAATGGAAGAAGAGGTGGAAAAGAACTGGGGGAGTAGATTATGTTGTATGAGAAAAGAATCTATGGTTAATAAAAGGGGGAAATAACTATAGCCACCATCATGCATAATAAATCTTGAGAACATTTAATCAGGTCTAAATAAAAATTTCTGTCCTTAGATCAACTTCTTCCCACCTCTCCTTACAATATTCACTCACTGTGACAATCACTATTCTATTCTCTGCTTTTAGGAATTTAATGTCGATTTCCTAGAAAGGTGAGATTACAATATTTGACTTTTTTAATGCCTGACTTTCTTCTCCTAGAATAAACATCTTCCAGATAGATTATCATTGTCTCAAATGATGGAACTTTCTTTTTATAAAAATCTGAAAAGTGTTTCACATTTTCTTTATGCATTCTTCCACCAGTGACTCTTTGGGTTGATTCCAGAATAGCATTACAATGCATAGGATTGTGTATCTTTTGGATATCCACCAGGCTGTGAGACTGCAGACATATGCAGTTCTATATTTACTTCCTTGAGAAAACACATTACTATTTGGGCTGTACTAATTTGTACTCCCACCAAACAATACCTAGGAGATTTTCTCCACATCCTGTTTCACTCATTACAAACTTTTTGATAATAGTATGTATGTTAAAGTGGGAGGGAAATAAGGAAAGTGGGGCTTCCTGTACTCTCCACATGAGATGGTCCTCAAGCCACAGAATGAAGCCTCTTCCTGGTGCTTCCCGTCCACATCACTTCTTGCTTCCTGTTTGGAAGTAAAAGTAAAGGGAGCAGAAAGAAAACAAAGAGAGGAAAGGAAGAATATGGGACTCTGAAGTAATAATTTCAACTTGGAAAAATTCAGGAATGGCATGATGTTCCTGGGTCCATGCTGGAGCTGTTAGATGTGAAAGACGTGCAAGTTTACTGCTAACCTGGTAGAAATTCTGATCTTTCTTCTTTAACCCACCTGCTGCTATGTACTCTTTCTCAAATTGATTGTCTCTGCATGATTTTATAGCGTACTCAGTAGGACGGACTTTGTCTACTCCATCTTTCCTGGAGCTGAGACCTCAGAGCGTATTTTGTTTGCAGTTTGGTAGTGTGATATTGAACTTTATCTAGAACTACGTAAGCTGTAGGACGCCTTCCTGTGTATTCTTCCTTTAGCCTTTTAAAATGTCAGGGCATGCGTCACTATGAAGGCCCAATGGAAAGGAATGAGCAGAGAGAACACTATGTACTTGAAAAGTATATCTCACATGTCAGACAACATAGAAACAGAGTCCATTTGTTCTCTGATGCTTATGCCATTTCCACAAAAAAATATCTGGAGTGTGGTCTCTAATGTCAGGTCACCTTCAATTTGAAAAAGTCACTGACTTCAGGATGGCCCATCTCCTTTTTAGATAGCTCTGAGCAATTTCTTCATGATGTTGACGGAAGATTTCTCTCCTTCTAGGATTTTATTCATTGTAGCATGAATCTTAAAGAGTCTTATTAATAAAAGTCAAACTTGAGGCCAGTTATTGGGGTGAATGCTGGAAGATCAGAGAAGCAGGACAAGCCACAGCTACCTCACCTCATCAGTTCCTCAGCTGGTCTTGTTTTCTCAGACTGGAAGCCTCTGAGTCCTCATCCAGATGAATCTCAGCTGCTCAAAAGCCCAAAAACTTAAACAGCCAAATGCTTCTAGTTTCTGGTCTTCACGCCTTATATATCTTTCTCTTTCTGCTGTCCCTGGGATAAAAGGCGTGAGTCTCGGTGTTGGCTGTATCCTTGAACTCACAGAGATCTGCCTGGCTCTGCCTCCTAAGTGCTGGGATTAAAGGCGTGCACCACCACTACCCAGCTTCTGCTATGGCTTGCTCTGACCCATTTTCTAGCCACCATTTTTGGCTCTGTATCTAGTGGCTGTCTGTTCTCTGACCCCAGATAAATTTTATTAGGGTGCACAATATTTTGGAGAACACAATACAACCACAATTCATGGCTCTCAGTTGAAGTATTTGATTTCTAAATGATTAATTCTATCTCTTTCTCTAACCTTTTCTCAAGTGTTTTCATTACTTGATGAAAACTATCATGCCATTCCTGAATTTTCCTGGGTTAAAGTAATTACTTCATAGTCCCACATTCTTCCTTTTCTCTCTTGGTTTCCTTTCTTCTCCCTTCATTTTTATTTCAAATATCTATTAATTGTCTATCATACTTTGTCAGACATGTTCCTCCTCAGTAAAATTGCAAATCGGTAGGAAAAAAGTACCCACCCATTTTAGTGACAGCATCCTCCCTTCTGTGGCTTAATTTATTCAACTTTAAAAATTTTTATTTTTAGTACATTGGTGTTTTGCCTGCCTGTATGCCTTTATGAGGGTGTAAGATTCCCTTGGAACTGGAGTTATAGACAGCTGTGTGATGCCATGTGGGTGCTGGGAATTGAACCTGAGTCCTCTGGAAGAACAGCCAGTGCTCTTCACTGCTAAGCCATCTCTCGAGCCCCACGTGGTTTAGTTTTAATCATTATCACTGTCCTAGTCATTTTCTTCCACATAGGCTTCAACATATCATCATTCTTTAATTTGTTGTCTTTAACTGGACTGTGGTCCACTTAGTGCAGATCTGAAAATATCTCTTACATTGTACTGTATAAAGCTAAAAGTCTTATGAACAGGTTAATGATCATTTATGAAGGGATAAGTCATGGAGTGGCTGGTGAATAGTGCAGAGCTTGGTTCAGTCATATATATCTTTCCTAATGAATATTCATTCCTAAAGCTAAATGTCACGCTGTAATCAGGTGTGCAGAAGCCACACAGGATGGTATAGTTGTTTTCAAGGGAAGGTGAAATAAAATACCATGTGTTGCTCTGGTGTAGAGGTGTAGATGAGGATCTTGACAACTGTCAAGGCTCACACTGGGCAAAGCCTCCCAGAAGTTGAGCCATTTTATTATGAACCCAGGACTATATCATGTGGAGAGCCCACGATTTGTACTGGTCAGCATTGACTCAGTAGTGATAGAAAATGGAGAGAACAATGCCTATTAGTGAGTCACCATAGTTACTCTCTTCAAAAAGGATTTATACACATTTATTTTGCTCAACCTCACAATATTTTCATGGTAAATTTGATTTACCTACTTGCATGTTAAAAATTAAATCAATGGCAGAGAATAAGAATAAAATGAAGCTGTTTTTCTGAAGAAAGCCTAAAACTTTGTGGAAAGGAAGTTTTTGGATTTTTCTGTACAGATTTGCCAATGAAAATTTGTATTTGGATTCCAGTGACCTTGAACAAAGAGATCGGAAGTAGAATTTACATAATTTTCATATTGTTCTTCAGATTTCTCTTTAAATCCCCTGCGATGAACACTTTGGCAGTAAGAAGAGGCTAAAAGATGAGAAGCAAAAGAGGACATTAATGGGGCAGTAAAATCTGTAGCATAACCAGAATGAAAACCTAGCTGAAGATTTGAAAACACACAAAGGATACTCGTGTGTGTTAAATAGGACTCATGGCACCAAGAGCACTCAAGAGTCACCACAGGACTATATTCCATGTGCCAAAGCATGGTGAATTCCACTTCTTCCACCAGATGGTTATTTGAAACCACGATTTTATCATCTGTCAGAAATTCTACCTTTCCATGCTACAATTACATAGCCTAGAATAAGTTGAGGAGTCAAAGAGAACATTCTTTGTTTCTGAAAGTCTCAAATCCCCAAAGCAAGACAGATTGCAGAACACAAAACCAAAATCAAGTGTACCTCAGAGCCACAAAGTGAGAAGAAACAACTGGATTCCTCTAAAGGAAATGTCTTACCCCCTGAACAGTGAACAAACTGAAAAGAATGGTTCTTGTTCCTTAGAATGTTCAAGAAATGAAGAGGAAGACTATAGTTAACTAAGATGCATAGATATGTGTGTGTGTCTATGTACAATATACATATATGTAAATACACGCACGCACATATATGTATGTATGTGTAAAATCTCCTTGTGGAATATTGCAGAGTTCCCTCACTGTCAGTCTCAAAATTAGATCATTGCCTTGCAACCTCTAAGAGGCTGAGACTCACTCCGGGATGAACAAAAGCAAGAACCATCTTAAGCTGCATTCGGAGCTTCTATGTCACGTTGCTTGTCACAAGGAAGCTTCCTGGACATTTTAGACTTTTTTTTTTTTTTTTTTTTAAATCTGCAATTCAATAAAAATGAAGATTTTCCTTTTAGGTCACCATTTCTTCTGGCAGACTGAGCCCAAAGTGCACTTTATTTTCCTTTAATTTAACAGCTCCAGCAGCTTTTCCAGTTAAATCGACTGTTCATTATTGAGCCCCATTTATGAAGGGGCTGTGCGGTGCAGTTTAATGAATCCTTGGCACAAAGCTTCCTTTCAGGGCCGGCAAAGAATAGGCGCTGTTCAGGCCCTGTAGGGCTGTATGTCAAAGCCAGCCCATAATGCCTGTCAGCCAAGGGCAGAAATTCCCACTGATATAAGAATGTGCAAGAAATCAACTCTCACCACCGACGAGCAGATTAAGACACGATCAGGAAATGAGACTGTAGGTTTAGAACAGTGACACCTGCTTGAACAGAGTTATTTTCCCATCCCTTGATCAGGGCGGCTGTAGTGGGGGTGGGGCTAGGCTGCAGCACAGCCAAGGCTCAAAGCTCTCCAAGTCCTCTGGGGGAAGGAAAGCCATTGCCAGTGGGGGTGGCTTTGGCCTAGGCCCTCTGCTAAGTGCCTTTGCACACTTTTTAAACTTTAATCCTTATAATGAGCCTAGGAGAGTTATTTGCATATGATGGAGGAGGAAACTGAGGCTTGTATGCTTTCTTCTCCAGTTCAAGGTTACAATGCTAATTAGCCACTAAATAGCAGTGATGGGATGGAATAAAGGTCTATCTGGCTGTGACATGACTGTCTTTGCCAGGGCTCTGAAGTGAGGTTTGATAAATAGATTTGATCCTTTGGAAATATTCACATTTTATTCCCTGTGAATAATGAAAGCTTTTAATTTCTTGGAGTATATGTTGAGCACTGTGTGCTGGATACAGGTGATTCGTGTTGCTATGAGAGAGGGTGATAAGGAAGCACCCGTTTCCAGCCGTAGAGCTCTGAGAGCACATAACTTCCTGTAGGAAACCTCGGCAGAGTTCTCACCAAGCTTGGCTGTGATGAAGGTCAGAATGGTCAAAGGATCTCCACATAAGTGACTCCTCAGAACCTTCATAAGACATTCATTCTTGGGGATCCTGAATTCTCCAGATGGGTGTGTGCATTGGTTTTCCTACAGTGTTATGGAGTGGATGAACTATTGAAGTATGATTTTCAAGAAGGTAGAGTATTATGACTCAAAGGCAAATAGAAGCTACATATAAGAGATACCATTCTATTTGCCATTCCACTAAACTGTTAGTATTTGTTCAAAAAGCATTTGATAATCCATACCCATGACTGATATGTTATATATACATATGTATGCCATCTTGGGTAAGAGGTCCATCTCAGTCTTGTTATTCTTGACTCTCTGGAACCCATCCATGAAAAGTAGCCAGTATATGTGTGTGTTTATACACACACACACACACTGACTGTATATGCATATATATATATATATATATATATATATATATATATATATGTGTGTGTGTGTGTGTGTGTGTGTGTGTGTGTGTGTGTGTGTGTGTAATGTTACTATATGTTTATTGGGTTATATAAAAATCAGCTATATATTTTTTGTGGTTATCTTTCCATGGAAATAAATTATTTACATAAGTACTAAATGAAACTATCAGTTATGCAATAGTTTTACTACGTTGGAGACTTTCAATAATAGCAATTGTAAGACAAATTAAATCACATTCCTGCAGTAGCCCCTTGGTAGCTTAGTATCAGTATAACATTGAAAGAGTGTGGGATACATCTTTCTGTCTTTCTAACTCTGGGGTAATTTTCCTGATAATTCCCATGCTTTATATGTAAATGTGTATACACCTAGACTAAAGAAATGATTTGTCTACATCCCAGTAAGTCAGTGGCAAAGCATAGCAGAAGTTCAGCTCTGCTGTCTTCCTGACAGCGCTTGTTCCATTTACTGCTGAGGAACTCAGGACCCATGTAGCAACCTTGATTCCTTATTGCCACTGGAGCCCAGAGAGGGAGCTTGCATTTTGCTGATTATAAAAAATCAACAACGCGCTGGGCGGTGGTGGCTCACGCCTTTAATCCCAGCACTTGGGAGGCAGAGGCAGACCGATCTTTGTGAGTTCGAGGCCAGCCTGGTCTACAGAGCGAGATCCAGGAAAGGTACAAAGCTACACAGAGAAACCCTGTCTTGAAAAAAAAAAAAAAAAAAAAAATCAACAACGTGTATTTTTTTCCTTTGATATTTCAGTCAATTTCAGTTTATTGTAGGATTAAGAAATATATGTGAACTGACTCAGGTTCTGTTCCTAAGGTCAAAGTTAGGAAGCTAAACTCAGCATTTACTTCCTGTTTGGTTCCTTAGCTCTCCCTAGAAACGAACCAGGAATAGACATGTGTACAGACTGATCGAAGAGGAGTTGGAGGATATATCTGCAGGGGAGTGAGGAAGTCTGGACTGACTGGGAGAATTGGGATCTGTGATCAGTCTCAGCCATTCTAGCTCGGTGGTTGGGATCGCTTTTCCGATTTAACCTAAATCTAGAGAGGAAACATATGGCTTTTTAATCCTCTCGGGTTGTGAGGGAGGTATGACTTTGAGCAAGGTGATTTCTATGAACTGAGATCAATGCTTGTTGAGGGAGGAGTTTGCTGGTGAGCCACCAGCAGCTGCTAGTAGGCTGAGTGGCTGGGAGATGAAGGTATTAGTGCTCAGAGGGAAACAACACAGTATCCACTCTTCCTTGGTTTTGTTACAAAGCTCACTGTGATTAAAAAAAAAAAAAAAGTTTTCAGGTCAAGGGTCCACACTGATGGAGTAATGAAGGCAAGAAACGGTGTGTTGAGAAGAGTTCCAGGCTCATTTGGGCTCAGTGCAGAGTTATCGGATTGATAAGGGCCTCTGTTATAGAGGAAAGGGAGGCTGCATTTCTTCCTGGATTTCGTGGTGGTATAGGTTGGCTATGCCAGAGGGCCACAAGGTTTGCTAGTGATCATCCCTATTCATGGCTGTGTGTCAAAGATAGTGGGTAGTTATTACCACTGTTACATTTCTTCCTAAAATCTTCTTTTTCAGAAAATTGACTGCATTGCTGTCCTAAGAAAAAAAGCTCTCCATTCCTAACCTCCGTCTGTTTTCTGAAAAGTACTCACTCCTTTTTCTCTGGAGGTCAGGTGAGAAAGGTAGCCCATCTTTCTCAGCACATTCATGTTTCCCAAGGCAGAAAGGGTCTGCTTTAGTGGTTTCTGCTTCTAGCTGAGCAATACAATTCTCCAAAAGTGCAAGGGCAAACCTTCCTGTCCAGCCTCTTAGAACAGGCAAGGAGAAGGCAAAATGGGAGGCCAAGTCAGGGAGAACAAAATGTCCAACAGCTACATGATAAGGTAGGACTTCAGACTCTGCAAAGGGCATGATAGCCGTGCATTTAAAATTAGACACGCTTAAGGCTGAAAGGGAAGGGAAGAAGGACTGTTTATCTATTTTATAGTTGGGACTGTAGTCAAGATTACATTCCAGGCACTCAGAGTGGGGACCTAGCCCTGGTTTGTGAGTCTTCTGGTCTAGTGCTTCTTCCATGGAACCAGACCTTATTTGACTTTTGTTCTGCAAAGAGGAGCTCACAGGATCCGCAGCACTAGGACAACATGGGGGAAGCAGTTGGCTTCAGTGCAAAGAGAAAGGCTGCTGAGATGCTTTGGAAGAGGGGCTGGCAAGAAAACTGTTACACAAGAGAGCTGGGGGATGAAGGGGATATATTTTTTCCTACATAAACAGAGCATAGCATCAGGTTGGGGGTAGGAAGAGCAATTCTGTTGTTCCAGGAAGGTGCTACCAAAGCAAGGCAATGTGGTAGATACTATGGAACAGGAAGAGAAATAAGACCTTTGACTAGGAATCTTTAATGGCTCTTTGTGTTTGTAGGATCAAGACTAAGCATTCAAGGTACCCTTTATAGTGTGTGTGTGTGTGTGTGTGTGTGTGTGTGTGTGTGTGTGTGTGTGTGCTACTTTTATAAAAGGCTTCACGTTTCAGGGAATTTTTATATTTATAACATAATTAAGAGGAAGGCATCCTCAATGGAGAGATACCCTTTTCCCCCTTGCCCTTTGTTGCTGCCTGTGGCAGGCAGGACAGCTGGCCTTGAGGAGCGTTAAGAGTGGGAGAACTGGCTCTGCCCTCACCAGCTGCAGCTCTTGGGAAAACAGTACCTGCACCTCCACTAGGCAGCATAGTAGAGCTGGCCTGGTGGTATGTGTGTGGGTGAGCCATCCTCTAGGGTGTGAGAGCAGGAGAACTGGTCCTGCCCCTTGTTGCCTGTGGCATTGGGTGAGCCAGTCAAGGCAGTGCTAGAGAGCTCTCCCTGTTGGTGAGAATGCAGGAGAGCTGGTGGGCTGACCAACTCAGCTACCACCCAAGTCCAGATCCAGGGCTATGAGTTGGCCCACTCCAACATCCACTCGATCTATGAACTGCTGGAGTGTATAAAGGGGCCAGTCCTGTACATCCAAAGCTGCAGGATCTCCATGACACAGGGCAACAACAGGATATCCAAGACGAGTCCCAGTGAGGATCCAATATTGATAGTGTAGCAGAAGCCAGAGGCCTTGAACCAGACCAGTGACTCATTGCAATGGACATTTGCAAGTAAAGATGTATGAACTAAAGAGTATACTGTGTGACTCACTGAGACATACTACAGCTTCAATGATGAGATTTAAAAAAAATATTTTATTTTTGTGGGTGGGTAGGTTGCAAGGGAGAGGGCAGATGGGGAGATGAGTGGGATTGGGGTGCATGATGTGAATTCCACAAAGGATCAATAAGAAGTAAAAAATAAAGAAGGAAGTCATAGAGACAGAGAACCACCCCCCAAACACACATACACTTATGCACGAAGAATGTCCCCCAGTACCATCATCCCTAATTAGTACTTTTCCATCAGTATACTGACCATATACTGACAGAAGCACCTTCAGGAGGGAGGCTTGTTTGGGCTTCCAGTATGAGGGGATGCTAATCTATCATTATGGGGAGGGCATGGCAGTTGGGAAAGTTGTGTCCATAAGGGCAGGAACTGTGGAGCGGCTATTCACATCTTGGTTGATCAGGAAGCAGAGGAAGGACAGTATGTATGACTAGGCTATAGCTCTCAAGGCAAACTCCCTGTTGCCCATGTCTACCTGGCAGGCTGTCATGTAGTTCCACAATGCTCCAGAACAGCACCACAGCTGGGGACATGATCCTGTGGGGGACACATTTTACATTCAAACCATAACAATCCCTTACCAACTTGGTAGACTTTTTACAACTGGTGAAGCTGTACTGCATTCCTATCACTTAAAGTCCATGGTTTAACCTAAAACTCTTTGGGGTATGGAAAAATGTCAGTGACATATGCCCCTAGTGTCCGGTAACATATAGTGTATTTTTCCAGCTCTAAAAATCTTACATTCTCAATTATTAATCTTTTTACCTCTTTCCTAGGTTTCCCCTTTTCAGAGCCCACACCAATGGAACCTTATAGTATATGCTGTTTCTGGGGTAGTTTCATTAACTTAGCAGAACATATTTAAAGTTCCTTCACATATTTTCATATATAACCACTCATCCACTGAACAAAATCTTAGTTGAGTCCCAGTTTTGTAAACTGTGGATAAAGGTGCTGTAAGAATTCATGAACAAGTTTTATGTGGAAATGAGTTAATTCCCAGTTCCTTTATGTAAGTAACAAACAGCAATTGTTGGATTGTAAGAGTGTGGCTAGCTTTGTAGGAAACATCCAAACTGCCTTCCAACAAGTTCCTGTCACTTCACATCCTCTTCAGCATTTGGTCTTGGGGACTGTGGTCATTCTAAGAGCTATACAGTGGCATCTTATCACTGTTTGGAATCACAATAGATCCGAAGAAAGATACTACACATCTTTCTAGATTTTTATTTGCATCTCCTGTATCTTTGGCGAGGAATGTGCTCCTTTTGAACAACAGAACTGTTCACAAGAATCCTTTTGAGTTTTAAGAGCTCTTTGTGTATTTTAGATAACAATTCTCTGTCAAAATCTTGGTTACTTTTTCTGTTGCTGAAATAAAATGCTCTGGTAAAAGCAACTTGTTGGGGGGAGGGTTCCTGCTGGCTTATAGTTTCAGGGGCATACAGTCCAACATGATGGGGAGGCCCAGACAGCAGGAACAAGGAGCCAGTGCCCACATTTCTGTGACAGACAGGAAGTAGAGAGTGAACAACAAGTGGGTCTAGGTTATAAAACCTCAAGGGCCATCTGCAGTGATCTACTTCCTCCAGTAAGGCACCATTTCCCAGAGGTTCCCCAACCTTCCAAGACAACACCACCAGCTGGACACCAAGTGTTCAAACACATGAGGCTATGGGAGGCATTTCCTATTCAGAACACACACACACACACACACACACACACACACACACACACACACCACACACACACACACACACACACACACACACACACACACACACACACACACGTCTGTTTCTGAACTCTATCACGTTACATTGATGCATTTGCCTATTCAGTCACCAATATCATACTTTGTTGGTTACTTATCTGAAATAAGTTGTTGAAATTAGAGAATGACATTTCAGTTTTCTTCTCCACCTTCAGGATTGTGTCACTACTCTGTGATTTCGTACTGTCACACTGTTGTTCATGGTGACATCCTTTATCAAAACTCCCATTATTTTTCATCTTTACAATTTAATGCATTTAACAGCCCCTCTCCTCCTCCTGTTCCTCCTCCTCCCCCTCCTTCTTCTTCAAAGTCTTATAGGAATTTCCCAGCATAGTGAACTGGTCTCTCTCTTTCTCTCATGTAGTCCAGAGACAATTTTCTCGTGTGTCTATAGAACAGTGTCCCCGGAATGGGAAACCTATGTATGTCATTTGTCCTTGTCCCGTGCACGGTATATTTAGGAAGTAGTAGGTCTGCAGTGCATGTCAGCTGAACAGTGACACTATGAACAGATCATTGAAACATGTCTAGATCCTTAGGACTAATACTGAGTGATGTGTGAATACTTGGTGCTTAAGGCGGGGGCTGGCACATCACACACCCCCAGTAGAAATAAGTGCTAGAAATAGTTAGATAGCATGGAAGGCAGAACTGAAGGTGGCAGAGATCTGGAAGTAGAGGATTTGAGGTTGAAACTAGACACTGCTGCTACCAGCTGTCTGACCCTTGGCAAGCAGCCAACGTCTGTGAGACTAGGCTTCTCCAGAGAGTAGAGAAGTTATCTACCGGAAAGTGCTGTTAAAAGGATAAATGGCTATGTGTAAGTGTTCAGAACTGCTTCAAATGTAAGCTGAACACTTGATCCATGCTTGTTGAGTGAATGCATGAGGGAATAAAGAATGGCTACTGAAGAGATAAAGGTGAAATATCCAAATATGAGGGAGGGAGACCCAACTGCTTGAGAATAGTAGGAAAATGTGGGAGGCTTTTGAAAAAAGAGTTGAGAATTTAATGTGGGCTTTAAATGTAGGATAGAAGTCTTAGAAAGAGCCATGGAATTGTGGTTCTTGGGTTCAGTTTTATAGAAATATAACCCAATGCATATTTGCTGTTTTAAATGTTATGCTTGTGTGGTGGTATTATGTTCCCCAAAATATTGTGCACCCTAATAAATTTATCTGGGGTCAAAGAACAGACAGCCACTAGATACAGAGCCAAAAATGGTGGCTAGAAAATGGGTCAGAGCAAGCCATAGCAGAAGTTGGGTGGTGGTGGTGGTGCACGCCTTTAATCCCAGCACTTGGGAGGCAGAGCCAGGTGGATCTCTGTGTGTTCAAGAATAAAGCCAACATGGAAACACGTGCCTTTAATCCCAGGGAGTGACAGCAGAAAGAGAAAGATATATAAGGCGTGAAGACCAGAAACTAGCAGCATTTGGCTGGTTAAGCTTTCAGGCTTTGAGCAGCACAGTTCAGCTGAGATCCATTTGGATGAGGACTCAGAAGCTTGCAGTCTGAGGAAACAAGACCAGCTGAGGAACTGGCGAGGTGAGGAAGCTGTGGCTTGTTCTGTGTCTCTGATCTTCCAGCATTCACCCCAATACCTGGCTCTGAGTTTGATCTTATTAACAAGAACTCTTTAAGATTCCTGCATTTGGTGAAGAACAATTTGATAATCATGAAGAAAGACCCAGAACAGGACAGCAAAAGTAGCCATGGACAGGGGAGTTTACACGCACATCCTCTTCTCATGAGTGGCTTGAAGCCTTAGAGGAGAGGACTTAAAGCAGAAGTGTGGTATCCCAAGACTCAAAAGTGCTCTCTTTGAAGTCATTTCCTCCCTAGATGTACTCAGGAAGTGATCCCCTGAAAGAACAGGCAAGCTTAATGCAATTATGCATTGCCCACCCTCCCCAGTGTAGCTGTGTGCTGGGCCACTCCAGCTGGCCTCCCACAGAAGAAAGTAAACCTCAAATGTCCCTCAAGCCATTGTTTTAGCAGTCTGCAGAGATGTGTTCCAGTGGCTGGTCGGAGCTGCTTAAGCTGTTTAATTGAATGAATTCAACCTCATATAATAGGATCTAGTCTTTAAGTAGTTCAGTCTGGTGCACCGGATATTGAGCTGTTGGGCTGCTCCAGTGGCCAGGCCTTACCTCAGTGTTGGGTGCTTCCTGCTCACATTCTTACATTTTGCTGCAAACCTCTGTGTGCTCACAGCACACTTCAGCTTTGTTATGAGAGATGCCACTCCACATCAATGCAACCGGAATCTAGTGTCCCAAAGAATTTGAATAACATCTGAGCAAAAGAGGATGCCTTGCAGAAGAAGTTGTATAATTTCCTTCATTTCCGGGAAGAAGGAGAATCATCATTCAGAAACCAAAGCCTTCAGCTCTGTCATGGCCTCCTCTGCTTGAGTCTGCAATAGAAGAGGCACTCACTCTGTGGATCAAAACCTGATGAATTAGAACAGAAGAGGACGAAAGAATGAAGAGCAAGTTGACTTTCAGCCCTTTCCCGCCTGTCGATACAATTTATACTGATGAGAAGCTGAAGTTTCTTTCTTTTCTATGTATGATTTATAAAGACCAGCATGATGGACTTAAGTGAACAGATTTGACTTCTACTATGGCTTGAGAGCCCTCCATGGCTTCATATGTGGAAATGCAATGCAATCCCTATTGTGAGGCTGGAAATGATCTGACTCTGATGTTTAGAGGCAAAGATGGGGGCATAGGGAGTGATTAGGATTAGGTAAAGTCATTAGGGTGGAACCCCATGATTGAATCCTTGGTGGCCTTATAAGAAGAGAGAGAATGACCAGAAACCACACACACACACACACACACACACACACACACACACACACACACACACACGTCTCTAGCCATGGAATGCCCTGTACCACTTTGGGACTTTGACAGTGAGAAGGCCATCAGGGCTAGAGAGATGGCTCATCAGCTAAAAGCACTTATTGAGGTCAGGACTGGAGTTAGCACCCTGCCAACAAGATGGGCATCTGGCAACCATCTTTAGCCCTGTGGAATCTGATGCCCCATTTCTGACCTACATATATGCACAAGAACATGTAATAATACACATACGTACACACATACATCTCACACAGACACATACAATAAAATATTTTTTAATGAGCATGAACAGATGAGTTCCCCATACCTTGCACCTCTAAAACTGTGAGCTAAAATAATCCTTTTTATAAAGTAGCCTAGTAGCAAAAATGGACTAATACTCATCTGCAAACCCAATGAGGATATAAAACACTTCTTTCAATATGTAGGTTCTTCTGTGATCCCTCTCAGTCAATCCTGTACGCAACTGCTATTCTGGTTCCATGCATCATATTTGTCCCATTTAATATTTTTGAGATTAATTTATGTTATTGCATTTGTGCTTTGCACTTTTTAATAATGAATCATATTCCATTCCACTGCACAAAATAAAACCAAAAAAACTCAACAACCATTTTCTGTTCATGAAATTACAGAGTAAGGATTTGTATTATCACATTCAAACTCTGCAAATCCAGCTATGACCTCCCCCTCTCTTGTCATTCCTACCCATGCAAACCATTTTCCACACAAGCACCTAATTGTCCTTCACATGCACTTGTCTCTCTCCTCTGTGTAGTGTGTTCTGAGTGGCTTTGTCCTCACTGGAAATGCTCTTTGTCCATCTCACCCATGGAGGCTTTTCTCAGTCTTCAGATCTGTGTGAAGATTCCCGTTGTCATAGTAAGGCTTTCATTGCTGTGAAGAGACACCATTCCTATGGCAGCTCTTATAAATGAAAACATTTAATTGAGGGGCTCGCTTACAGTTTCAGAGGTTCAGTCCATTATCATCATGATGGGGACATGGCAACATGCAGGCTATGTGGTGCTGAAGCTGAGAGTCCAACATCTTGACTCAGAGGCAACAGGAAGTTGACTAGCTGTCACACTGAGTGAAGCTTGAGGAAAAGACCTCAAAGCCCACCCCGACAGTGACACAGTTCCTCCGACAAGGCCACACCTTCTAACAGTGCTACTCCCTTTGGGGGGCATTTTCTTTCAAATCACCACACCCGCTTTGGTTGTCTAGCTACTTCCTTTGTCTCAGCTGATTCCTCTGAGTTATAGTTTGCACCTGTGACCTGAGTGAGACTGGGAAGCTGACGAACAGGATGTTGTGGCCAGACCAGTGTCAGAGCAGGGCTGAACTCTGCGAGGAAAGGGTTAAAAATATGTCTTTTATTTTATTTTATTTTTTAAAATATCTATTTATTTATTATGTATACAGAAGATGGTTGTGAGCCACCATGTGGGTGCTGCGAATTGAACTCAGAACCTCTGGAACAGCAGTCAGTGCTCTTAACCTCTGAGCCACCTCTCCAGCCCATCTTTTATTTTTGAAATTATAATATTGTCACATCATTTCCCCCTTTGCTTTTTTCCCTCCAAATGTACCCATATACCTCCTCATTTCTCTCTTTCAATTTCATAGTCTTTTTTATTAATTGTTATATACCTATACACACGTATATGCATATACATATATATTCACAAATACATAAATACAACCTGCTCAGTTTGTGAAATGTAACTCATGTGACATCATCAGGGCTGACCATTAGGTACTGGATGACCAATTGGTGTGATCTGGAGGATTTTAAACTAGAAAATTGAGAATTTAATTGTGCCAACATTTGAGGTGATAAGTATTTGCTAAACAGCTTGAGCCTCACCTGAATTAGGATTTTGTGACAATCAATAAAACTGACTTGGAAGTGTGAGCAGTGAAGTGTTATTTCTCAATTGCTGACTCTGTTTTTGGAGATCTGGTACCCATCTTTGATCACATAGGGAATTTTTCCTATAAGTTTTCAGACACACACACACACACACACACACATAGATATATACATATGTATATATATATATATATATATATATATATATATATTCAGAGATATATACAAATAAACACATGCAAATAAATTTACACACATAATATCATATATTTTAAGGTTCACTCTTTTAACAATATTTCTATAGTTGAAATGATTTTATTTTAAAATTTTATTTGATAAATAATAATCACATTGTAAGGCACTAATGCTGTGCTTTGGTATAGTTAGTCATTGTGGAATGATTAAACCAAGTTAACTAGCATACCATTTCATGTTTATTTTTTTATGGTGAGAATATCTGATACAATGCTTTATTATGGACTATATTCGTCACGGTATAAAGTTGATGTCAAGAATGTACTCTTTTTGTCTGACACTGTATTTGTTTTATTTTGTAGTTTTTAAGGGCAGGGTCATAACCTGCAGACTCAACTGGCCTAAAATTCATTTGTATCCCAGGCTGGTTTCAAACTTGAGATACTCTTTGTCTCAGCCTCACAAGTGCTGGGATTATAGGCATGTACCACCATGCCCAACAGCTTGGTACATTTTAGTGAACATCCCTGCCCCACAACATATCTCTATTGGGCTCTCTGATAACTACCATTCTACTGCATGCATATGCGTTTGATTTTTGTTTCTCTCTTGTAAGATTACATACAAATGAGATCAAGCTGGCCATGGTGATGTATGCTTATAACGCACAAAACTGGAAATTTGTGATATATATCAGTGGTAAGTGCTTGCCTAACTTATGTAGAGCTCCAGGTTTCAGCCCTCAGCTCTGTAAAACCAAACCAAAATTAAATGAAATGAGGAGTGAGATTACCCAGTATGTCCTATGCCTGGCTTATTTCACTAAGCACAGTGTTCTCCAGGTTCATTTGCGATTTTGTAAATGACAGAATGTTATATTCTGAGGCTAAATAGCAATCATATCTCTGCATATACACCCAGTGACAAGTAGGGAGTGAGAAGCAGTTGACAAGGTAACAACTCAGTTTCTTTAACAAAGTAAACAAGATGGGGGATGGTGGCTGCTAATGACTAAAAGGACTCAAGAGATACACAAATTCTTTCTTATTTCTTTACCAGAAGGGTAGAAGCTAATGTTCCATCCCTTAAATTAGTGCTAGCCTCAGTCACTTGTTCAACCAATAAAACCAAACCAAAACAAACAAACAAACAAAGAACAGTGAGTGGCATCCTGAGGATTCTAGGACTAGAAACCTGGCAGATGCCTCGTGAGCCTCTTGGAACATCTTCTCTGAGACTGCCTACATTTCTTCCTGAGAAGTCAGAGTCTTCTTAGATCAGAATGCTGGAAACACCAGCATGTGTTGGTAGAGGCACCGGCCTATGAAAGATGTCAGTTTGGATCCTCTAAATCAGCCCATTGTCTCATAAACCAGATGCTTCACCTAGTCAAATTACTGATCTGTAATATTTCAAACTATGATAACATGGCTATTGTTTTGAGCTGCTAAATTTTGGAGTGACCTATGGCATAATGATAGATAGGCAAAGTCACACCTCATATTTTTTGACTTGTGTTTTACATTTGTTTGTGCATGTGTGTGCATGTGTATGTGCCATGGCACCTATGTAGAGGTCACAAGACAGCTTGAAAGAGCTGGTGCTTTCCTTCTACCATGTGGATCTTAGAGGTGGAACTTAAGTCCAGGCTTGATGTGGCAAGAACTTTCATCCACTGAGCCATCTCCCTTGCCCAGCATTTCATATTTTAAACCAGAAGCTGAGATGTGGTGTTGGTAGAAGGGTTGTGAAGCTGGGTGGGGTGTGGGGTGGGGTTGGGTGAGAAACAAGGCAAAAGACACTTTGGGTCTGTGTATGTAATATTTGTAAGGTAACATTGTGTTAGGATGAAAATGATACCTTATAAATTGTGTGAGGAATCAGATTGCTTTATTTGAGATTTCCCAACTAACCAGTGACAGGAAATTGGTTTGGGAAGAGAAAAAAGATGCATAAGTATTTCTTTCATTATGAATGTGCATTCCTGACATCTCTGAGGACTGAGATTGTCCTGCAGGGAATATGATTAAAGTTAAAAAGAGGGAAAACAAAATAAGTAAGTCAGCTTTTGATCGTGCTGCTATATTTACCCACAGAAAGGAGGCAGCTCTCAGGTGGCCTTTTGTTTCAGTAATGTCCCGAAATCCTTGTGTAAAAGAACAATATGAAATCTCAATTCTCCCAAATGGTTTGGGGCGAGTTCAGCTCTTGAGCCCCTGGGGGGCTCGGTTCCCAAGGAGACTAATCCCACTTGCTCAGCATTAGGCATCACCAGGAGGAAAGAGCTCTCCATTGGAGATCTGCAGCTCCCCCGGTGCAGAGGCGGGAGTTGAGTCCCTAGGCTCTATAGGAAGTGAAATGTATTGATGTCAAAGCCATCAAGTGAATACTTTCACTCAGGGGGTAGGAGGAGGGGCTGAAGGGCTTGGCAGGAGTGAGCCACCCGGCTCAACTAAGACCAATTTCATCCCAGATAGGACTCTTCCAGGAAAGAAAGCAGATATAGGGGAAAAGTGACTGGGGCCATGAATGAGACTAGACCTGGATAATGTTGCTGGGTAGTTTAAGCCCTAAAGACTTCCTCTGGGTTCAGGAATAGAGTAATTCAAGCAAGAGTTATTCTCTGTTGCTTGTTTTCCATAAACATCATTGCTTTCATTTACTCCTGTCTCTGGGCTGTTCTCTCAGAGAGATAGGGCATCTTTGCTTGAAATACTCAGGCCTATCATTTAAGTCTTTGCTCCAATACTACCCTGTCTTTGTAAACAGCTTATCTTCTTTGGGCAGACTTGAGGGTCCTTTTATCTCACCAATTCTGGTGTCTTTAATTTACTTAGGTCGTAACCTACAATGACTCATGTGCATAACTGCCTTTCCATTAGAAAGGCTTCTTACCTCTGCACCCCCAGTATTAACTCCATTATATGCACAGCCAAGGGTGAGTGTCAATATTTTTCTGCCAAATGAGTAAGTGACTGGATGGGCATAGATGTCAGCATTGTGAATCATGAAAAGTTATAGTTTATTTTCTTATACATACATATAGTTGTCAAAAGTCTTTCACTTCTATTAACTCGTTGAATTTTCACTGTACAGTTCTCATGTTATTTCTGTTTTATAGGTTAGAGTCCACAGGAGAAGTTTTGTACTATCAGATAATAAAGGCAAGATTGGACACCAGTGTTAGCCTTTGGGTATAGTTTCAACACTCCTTCCACTGTAGTCCACTGTCCTTGTAAAGTTTGTACAACTCACAAACACAGCTGCTCTCTTACACTTGGGAATAGGTGCTTAGCTGGGGACAAAGGACAAATGGTGCTGATTTTGTAGTCTGCTATGTTGGAATAGAATGGGTTGGACATAAGAAATCAAGAACACGGAGTTCATTGGGTCACTATTTTATGCCAGATGAGGAAGTGAGACAGCCTTCACCATAGCAGGAGAAGAATAAGTCTCGCCAGTTACATTTGCCTCCTATGTCACAGAACCCTCTCAAAACCCATGAAAATAGTTATGAGTATTCTCATTTCTCAGATGAGGAATGGAAATGATACGGACAATTAGCTTCAATGTGTGTGATTCCAACTGTCTAGAAATGAAGGACTTTTACAGATGAATCTTCATGGTCCACTTATTTTAAATATGATTATATTAGAATGTTGGTTTCTTTCAGACTTTCTAGGGTAGAAGCTTGTGCAGTTGGCCCCTGGGCATTTTAAATTAAACTTTTGGCATCTCTACTGGACTTTGGGTGTCTCTGACTGATCGTAGACATCACTGTCTGAACCTGAATGAAAGGAACATGACAACAGAGCCAGCTTGGATTAAAACACAAAGCTTGATTCAGCTTTATGACTTTGAGTAAGTGTCTATTCCCATCGCTTAAATAAAGCCTGTCTTTTTTTGGTAAGGGTATATGTATGCTCCACCATGTTTCTGTTATTGCTGCCGAAAACTTGAAAAGCAGATTTTGGTGTACCCCTTCAGTGACCTACACCATGATAACTAAGAGAACTCTGTCATGTGCACAGGGCTTTCCTATTGTAGCACCAGTTAGTTCTCATGTATACCTGTGACAGAGGAGACACGTCAAGGAGAGCAGTCATCTCCACAGGCCGCTTCTTTGTATAATAAATGCTGTATGTGCCCAGTGAGGTGGGCAGCCTCGCCTGTGTTTAACATGTGTAAGCTCATCAAAGCAAAAGCCATGGACTCAGAAGAGCAAGGCTTTCAATTCCAGTCACAAGGCAATAGAATGGTAAGGCTTAAAACAGAACCCAAGTCTTTTTTTTATCAATAACTTTCCATGCTGGACCGTGTTGTTCATTTTCTCTGTCCCAAGAGGAAGGAATCTCTGGTTAAAAGTGTGTTTGAGGGAATTTCAACGTGATCGCTAAATACAATGGAAATGTGGAAAGACAATCTATATGACCTGAGAGGCAGAACAGAGGAAAACTAAGGGGCTGGGAGAGGTGGGGGAGAGGGCTCTCTCTCCGTCAAGAGCTGGCTTTCTCACTTGCCTTTGGGATCAAGTGCTGGCTTCAGTTTACTTTAAGCTAGTATTAACTTCTATCAATCAAGCAGTAGAAGTAAGAACTTGAGGGTCCCAGCGAAACTGACCAGAATCTTTGACTCAGAAGTAGAGTTGGGAGAAACACAATTTCCCTCCCATCTTCGGGAAGACGAGACCAACAAAGTGCACAGATTAATCAGTTTGCGAATGGCGTTGTCTGACTGGGCCAGATGTGGCTGTGGCCTATTCTCTGAACTTCTCAGGAGTCCAGTTTCTTTTGTTGAATGGTGACAAAAGCACGCAGTACACGAGGATGTTGGACAGGTGATGAAGTATAGACTGACACAGGGCAAGCATCCAGAAGCGGGAAGCTGGTGGACTGCACTGCTTCCAGAGCTGGGATGGAAACCCAGGTTTGTGGATGCACTGTGCTGCTTTGCCTTGGGCACCCAGTCCAGGGCCAGGGTGTGGTTTTACAGGGGCTGAGCTGGGGTTTGAACACAGGCTTTCTCCTCACCCCTGGTGGCTGAGGCCAGTCAAAACAAATGCCCCGGGACACAGAGAAAAGAAAGGGTTAAGGCTTGAGAAAGCTCGGGAAAACTAGAAAAGCCCGAGTTCATACCCCCCTTGCCCCGCCCCCCAAGCCTGCCTAAGCAAGTCCCTCCCCTCCGTCACCGGGGCGGTCGCCTCACGCTCCCACCCTCCGCCTCTGGCTTACAAGATCTAATGAGCTCCCCCGGGAGGCTGAGCCGCGAGCTCGGGGCAGGAGCGAGCAGATAGCGCCGCGCCTGGGTAGGAGCGGGCCGGGAGCCGACGGGCCGCGCTGCGGACCGCTCAGGAGCCGCGGCGATGGCGGTGCAGGCTGCGCTGCTCACCTCGCACCCCTTCATCCCCTTCGGTTTTGGAGGTTCCGCCGACGGGCTGGTGAGCGCCTTCGGAAGTTTGGACAAGGGTTGCTGTTTCGAGGACGATGAGAGCGGGGCGGCCGCGGGAGCGCTGCTGCCCGGATCAGAGGGCGGGGACGTCCGCGAGGCCACCCGCGACTTGCTCAGCTTCATAGACTCGGCGTCCAGCAACATCAAGCTGGCTCTGGATAAGCCAGGCAAGTCCAAGCGGAAGGTGAACCACCGCAAGTACCTGCAGAAGCAGATCAAGCGCTGCAGCGGCCTTATGGGCACCGCGCCTCCGGGACCGCCATCCCCGAGCGCGGCAGACGCTCCAGCTAAGCGGCCTCCGGGCGCCCCGGGAGCCCCGACCGTCGCGGCCCCGGCGCCCTGCAAGGCCACCCCGAGGAGGGAGGCGACGCAGGCCGCGGCTGCCGCCAGCCTGCAGAGCCGGAGCCTGGCTGCCCTTTTCGACTCTCTGCACCACGTCCCCGGGGGCGCAGAGCCCGCAGGCGGTGCGGTGGCCGTGCCTGTCCCGGGCCTAGGAGCAGCAAGCGCTGCGGGCGACGGGGCCGGCACTGCGGGGAACTCAGCGGCCCCTGGGACTAGGAAGGTCCCTCTGCGCGCCCGCAACCTGCCTCCGTCCTTCTTCACTGAGCCGTCCCGAGTGGGTGGCAGCGGCAGCAGTGGCGGCGGCTGCGGCTGCGGCCCCCCCGGGCCAGGGCGTGAGCTTGGGTGACCTAGAGAAAGGGGCGGAGGCCGTGGAGTTCTTCGAGTTGCTGGCGCCGGACTTCGGCGCTGGCAACGACTCGGGCGCCTTACTGGCCGGGGAGCCGCTGGACGTGTTCCCCGCGGGAGCCACAGTCCTACGGGGACCCTTGGAGCTGGAGTCTGGCCCCTTTGAGCAGCCAGCAATGGTGGGGAACCTACTATACCCCGAGCCCTGGAGCGCCCCGAGCTGTCCTCAAACCAAGAAGCCTCCACTGGCTGGCGTTCGCTGCGGCGTGACCTTGAACGAGCCTGTGCGTCTCCTGTACCCCACGGCCTTGGACTCTCCAGGTGGGGAGGACACACCAGCCTTGACCTCTTTCGCCCCCTTCTTCCCAGATTGCGCGCTGCCGACGCCCCATCAAGTGTCCTATGATTACAGCGCCGGCTACAACCGTGCGGTTTACCCCAGCCTCTGGAGACCCGACGGGGTCTGGGAAGGGGCACCTGGGGAAGACGGGGCGCACCCAGACTGACCGCGAGGTACCCTTCGTCTCCCTTATGACTGCTGTGAGCTGCGTGCCACTGAGGGTCTCTCTTGAGTGGAGGAAAGATGTAGAAACGCACGTGAAGACGAAATGGGATTAAAAACAAACAAACAAACCACAATTCATCTGATTAAAAACTTCAGGAAAAGAGATGAAGAGGAGTTGGGAGTTGATTTAAACAGTCTCAGATTTTTTTTTTTTTCTTTCTTTCTTTCTAAGTGGCCGTTAGAGTCTTACTTGGACGAAAAGAGGCCCCAAAGCCCGAGACAGGGTTGGGGAATAATCGGGTGGGATGATGGACGGGTCAAGAACAAGACAGGGCTTTTGTAGCCACCTGCCATCTCAGTTCAGCCAAGGTCAGTGTGTTTAATGTCATTACCCCTTTAAGGCAGTGCTCTGGTGTCTCCCCTTGAGTACATTATGAATTAAAGCCTATATTGAAAGAATCGGAGCAAAGATATGTGGTCATTGAGTTGAGTGTTTTCTTAGTCTTAGTGTTTCACAGATCTCTCAGCTTTGCTAGGTGGACTCTGCGGGTGGGGGTTGGGTGCTGGTAAGACCTGATCCCATTGCTGGCCTCCCTTTTTTTGGAGTGGGGTGGTGGGTGGGGGCTGACGGTGCCATTACAACGACCTTTTTCTCGGTGCTGGCTATTGAACCAGAGGCTTCCAACACGCTAGGCAAAGTGCTCTACCACTGAGCATTATCCCCAAGCTCTGAGTGTGATTTTATTCTTTCATTCTTGAGAGCCCCCCGCCCCCACTTGCCACACACACTTTTCCCATCTCTTTCTTTCTGCTCTAACCCGTGCATGGCTCACCCCTTCCCTCTTGCTCTAGCCGCCCATTGCTCTCCATTTCTGTTTACTAACCTTTGGTTCTCCCAAATCTCTGAGTTAGGAGAAAACACTTGGCAAGTCTAGAGGCCCGTTTCTCTTCCCCGCTTTCCCTTTCCCAACCATTTTGGGAGGAGGGGGCGTAAGGGGGACAGGTTACAGCCTCCTTGATCCTAAGATTCCTTATTACAACAGAGAATGACAACCTTTCTCCACTTCTCACTTCTCTGCTGTTTGAGTGGCTCAGAGGTGAAATACACAAAAATGTCTTGAGCCCGATGCATTGCTGGGCCCGCGGGTATGTGTGTATCTTTATAAGCATGTAAGTGGCTTCTGCACTGGAGACCGCTGGACATGTTATTCTCACATTTCATGTTTTGTTTGGGGCCGTGAGATAGCTGTACAGCTTTACTATCTCTTTTCCAGCCACCTCCCTGTGTCCCGCATCCCTGTATCTCACATTCTTGCTACTCAGTCCCTTCCTACTCCATCTTCCTTATTCCTTGTACCTCCCCATGACAGGGAATGGTGGAGGGCGCAAGGTTTCCAAAGGGGATTTTCCATTCTCGTTCTAACCAATGGAATCTGATGGCGCCTGGATGGAGACTTCAAGTTGGGGGGAAAGTCAGAGAAATAGTTTTAACCAGTCATGAATGTGGCTGAGAGGATTCCCAGCACCGTCAGGATGATTGAGGGCCAGAGGAAGAAAGCCCTTGTGGGAAGTGAGCAGCTGCAGGCAAGAGAGGAGGCTGCTGAGTACAGACCCACAGGTAAGAATGCAAGAAGAGACCAACACTCATAAACAGAGTGGAAGATGTCTGCAGACTGAACGCTGCTTCTGGGCAAGGTAGCCGAGACATGTTGTCAGAATAGCTACGTGGGAGAAAGAAAATTCAGTGTGGCTGTCAGGGATTAAAAAGCCAGGGCCAGTGTCTGCAAAAATCAAAAGCACTGGAAAGAGATTGTTTAAAAAAAGATGTACAAGGCAATGATGGGTAGGGCTCCAAGTAAAATTATGAAAGCACTTTCTTCTGAGCCAAACTTTGTTAAAGAAAGCTTTGCAGGAGACAGAGCAGTAACCATGCAAAGAACCTTCCAACTCCAGAAACCTGGCTTCTGAATTCCTTCACAGTGATGAAAGGTGATTAATTTCATTGTGTCAACAGCATGTTACTCAACAGCCATGTAACTTCTCTAAGTTGTTTTACAGTGAGTATTCTATGGTAGGGTAGAATTTCACAGTCAGATATTAACACCATGGCTGTTCATAAGGTCTGCAGTCACTGTAGTGTTTCTTCTCTTCTTTCTTCTTACCCAGTTTAGTAAGAACAAGCTCTCTTTTGATCAGAACCATGTTTATTATGCCTTCCATTCATGATAAAAATGCCAACACCACATGTTTCTATGTGCCAGGTGTGGAGCAAAGCATCAGTTTACTGATTTTCTTCCCTGGAGTGGTGGTGGTGGGGGCAGTTACCAGTTGCTCCTCTGAAAGCCGAGGCTCACACGTAAAACACTAACTCACTGAAAGCAAGTGGTGGTCCAGATCCATGAGTACCTGAACACCAAGACCTGCCTGTCATTTGTGAGGTTTTGCTATGATTTGTACTCATGGGGTTCCCATCCCTTACACTAAGCCTGTAGAAGAGGTTCCTAATCTTTAGTGCTCTTGAAATTTTGGGTACAATCCTTCACTTTGCTTCCTGGCCTGTGCACGGCCAAATGTTCACTAGCAGCCTGGGCTTGTCTATTAGATGCCACTGGAACTTTGCTGGTTGTGATAATAAAATCTATCCCCATTGTCACATGTGCCCTCAGATGCAAAATTACTACTAGTTGAGAATTATTTTGCTAGATAAATATAATCTCAGTGTCTGTGGGGGTGTCCAGTGTACTTTCATATGAATCTGATTTATTATCTTATCTATTTTATATGTATCTTACTTAATTTTGATAGAGGTCCAAATTTAGGTGTTGTTATTTTCCTTATTATTTTTGGTAAATAATAAAAGAAGGCTAAAGGAGGGGTTAAATCAATTAACTTAATTATATTTTATTATTGTTTATTAGTTATATCTTATTATTGTTTATTTACCAGCCATGGTTCATTTACTGTATGGGATTGTGGTTTCCCCATTGACAAACTGGAGACAATTTATCACGAAGGATTGTAATAACCTGTCATAAGGTGTTTATAGAAGCCCACCGAGAGGGAGGGGGCAGTATTTGATAACCCAGGCTTGGCATTATGTTAAACTGTCTTGTTTTCCAGGCTTCTGTGTGTACTGGATCCTGACATAGTCCCCCCCCCCCCCCAGTTCCCCAACCTCTGATTCCTCTTGTTTTCATGCTCCCTTCCAATCTGAGTTTATCTGAATCTGCTATGTCATGCGCTGCCAGACAGTAAGTGACACTCATCGTATCCCTGCCAAAGGTGGACATGTGTCTGTGGTGATACTGTGCTCCCCAAAATGTTGTGCAGTCTAATAAACTTATCTGGGGTCAGAGAACAGAACAACCACTAGATATAGAGGCCAGAAAATGGTGGCACACAGACCTTTAATCCTAGCATTTCAAAGGCAGAGATCTGTCTGGATCTCTGGAAACAGCCAGGCATGGCAACACGAGCCTTTAATCCCAGGAAGTCATGGAAGAAAGCAGAAAGGTATAGAAGGCGTGGAAACCAGGAACTAGAGCTGGTTAAGCTTTTAGGCTTTTGAGCAGCAGTTCAGCTGAGATCCATTCGGATGGAGGATTCCAGTCTGAGGAAACAGGATCAGCTGAGGAACTGGTGAGGTGAGGTGGCTGTGGCTTGTTCTGCTTCGCTGATCTTCCAGTATTCACCCCAATAACTGGCTTCAGGTTTGTTTTTATTAATAAGACCCTTTTTAAAGGCTCGTGCTATATGTCTCCTTTCAGTCATTTTAAAATCTGTATTTTATTTCTTGTGTAGCCATATAATTATCCATAAGGAATTACTTTTAAGTGCAATGAAAGATATTTCTCAAAGAGTGTAATGGGCTTGTATGACTGGACGAGCTTGGGACCCTATTTAGTTGGTAATGATAATTGTGTATGGAGAACACATATTCATTATTGCCTCTGCAGCTGGTCATTATTGATTCCAAGAATGAGTTTCAAGTGTCATCCTGAAACTTCATAATGTCCCAACTCTTTGTCTGTCCTCATTCAGGTTGCCACATATCCATTATCACACCACTGCCTCCTGACCAGATAGAGACCCTTGTTTCAGTCTCCCTTTTCCTGTGCCCCTTTCAGCTTCTCCCTGAAATTGTCAGGACCTCATCCTACCACTGTGGTCCAGGGCCCTGCTCACCCTCGCTCTGTGAGCAACAGCAGTCCGTTTACTATTTGTATTCTGTACTACCAGCCTTCCTAGTTCCTCATTCCCCTCACCTGCTGGAAATACATTTTCAGCATCAGTTAAAAAGTCACAAGGGGAGAGGAATATTTGAGTGAAAAGCTTAACTTTCCCCCTTGAAGGACCAATCTACCATCTTCTCTTAAGAGTCAAGTCACTTGAGGAAGAGCCCACACCGTTTGCCTTTACCTCACCGGCTATTTGAACTTTTATTATTTTGAGTCTAGTGTGACCAACATTCTAGTTTTCCAGGGATGCCCAGGTTTAAGACTGCAAGTTGCACATACCAAGAAATCCCTAAATCCATATCTAGTCTGCCTCTGCCTATCATTTCCCAGGAATTGCTCCCACGGATGCCCCACCAGAACACAGTTTTCTTGCTTTCTGTCCTACATATGAATTATGGGACCTCATTTTTTCCTTAGCCTTGTGCCCTTTCTCCTCTCCTCACTGGAACCCTTGCTTGTTGGTGTTCTTCAGAGTTCTTTTGTCTGCCCTTTATTCTCCCCACTCCTTGCGTTCTTCCCGGGAGATGGTAGCTTTCCCCACACCTTCCTCTAGTCTGTGTGTTCTGATGAACACCACCGTGACCCAGTCTTGTATTTACAGCTCCTTTCCTCCACAGTTACTTACATACTCTCTAGACAGTATGTCCTGGGGACTCCTTAACTCCCCAAACTCTATGTTTGAAATTGAACATACACTCAAACCGACTAGTCAAAGTCAACTTAACCACGCTACTTCTTGTAGCCATTCCCATCTATCCAAATGGCTACCGAGGCCTGCTAAGTTAGTATATTTATTTTTGTTCATGATTTGACATCATGCTCAATATACACATATCCACATTTATGTGAATTCGTGTTTGTATGTTCTCATACTTAAGAATTGAAGTGTTACTAGGTCATTATCCATATTCAGATGTATTTCTCTATTTTAATAATGACTTTAAAGCAAAACAAAACAAACAAACAACCCCCCCCCAAAAAAAAAAGCTTAAGCTCTTGCATAGGAGTTATAGGACTCTGATATTTTCTTTTCCTTTTATTCCTAAACATGGCTAGTGTTCCTTAGACTGAAGTCACTGCCTCCTTGGTGGTCTAGTGGCCAGGCTTATTGCACAGTAATTAGTTGGATGGATTTTCAGTTTGAAAGATACTGACTTAAATTCTAGTCTGTCTGTCTCCTCTACTCTGACACTATGACACTTCCTTAGTTTGAACCCTCAGTACGTGTCACCCATTGATCTCTTAATGACTTTCTTGTCTCTGGGATGGCAATCCCCCTGTCCATCCTCTCCGTTCCCTGCGAAGGAGATTTCAAGCAAAGCATCCCAGATGTAACTACTTTGCTTCAAATTCTTGAATGGCTGGCTTCCTGTTGCGCCCTTTGTCAACTTCAAAGGCTTTGCTTATAGGTGTGGCTTCTGCCACCCTCTCTAGCCTCATCCATGACTCCTCTAAGAGAACTTACGTTTAAGAAATCTATTAGTAATCAGAGTTGCTTGACTGCTCCACATCCATGAATTTACTGAACTCTGTGAGTTTACTTCTGTCCCACTTAACCCCAGAATACACTCTCCTGATTTCTCTGCTTTCTTCTTAGCATCAACGTCCCCCTCTTCTTAAAATTTTTGCTGGATCTACTAAGCACTTGCTCTCAAATCTTTTAACCAATGCCAAGATTATATTTTAGCAGTTGATGAGACTTTTTAAAATAGTTGTCATCCCTGTGCCTTCTTTACTGGGGGCCTCTGCAGTCTTATTGCTTTTGGAATTGGACAGCAGCAATGCATAATCAATGATTCCTGGATGAATTTTATAATTGTAAGAGACTTCCCATTCATTCTCTCATTTGAGCCTGACCTAAGTCTTGTAAAATGGCATTTGTTGAGGACATATTGTGCAAGAGAAGCCCCCTTCTGTAGGAGGAAGGAATTAACTTGTGGAAGGAGTTATGTATAGATGTAACAGCCATAGGAATAATTGTAGAGAACCCAAAGCACAGTGCATTTGTGTCAGGCAGAGAAGATATTGGTGATATGTTTTTAATTATTTGCCCTGTCTGTCTGGTGTGGCCACAACTTTCCTCTGTGAATCCACCAGACTCTCTTCCTACAGAGAATTTAAAGTTGAGATGTGTACCTCACATTCCAGTACATGGAATAATTTATTCTTTGTCAATGTGTGAATGAAGAATATATTAAAAAATCAAAGAAATGTACAAAGAAAGCTTAACTGATAAGTAAATGATATGAATAAATTTAAAAGATACTGTTTCTAGAAATGCATTTCAAATTAAGTATAATATTCATTTTTCCATAGACTTTGGTGCTAGTGGAGAAATCAGGAAAGAAAGACAAGGATGAAAAGCAAACAAATTGTCTAATATGCCTACTAAAGGAAATCTATCCCCACCCACTTACCAGTAATGAAAATTTAATAGGTATAATTATATCCCCTGAAAGATATGCTGAAAAAATAACTCCTAGGGGCTCAGAATGTGCCACTATTTGGATGTAGGGTATTTACATAGATAATAAAGGTAAAATGAGTCCATTAGGGTGGAAGTTAATCCAGTATGACTGATCTATCTATGAGAAGGAAATTTACACACACACACACACACACACACACACAGAGAGAGAGAGAGAGAGAGAGAGAGAGAGAGAGAGAGAGGGAGAGAGTGCAAAGATGCTTTGAAGAGACACAAAGAAACGACAGCTGCATCTATTAGTCAAGAAACACCAAGGATGACTAGCTAACACCAAGACCCTGGAAATCATGGAGGTGTTAGAGGGCATGGTCCTGCCCAAACCTTAAGTTCAGACTTGCCGCTTCCAGAACTGGAAGACAGTACATTTCTAAGATTTCAAGCCACCCAGTTGCAAATGTATTGCTATAAAAGCTTTAGGAAAATGAAGAAATGCATCCTATGATGACCATGTCAAGTAAAAAATCAATCCGATTTATTGCATCACACACATTCTTCTGCATAAAACAGACTTATGTAACCATGTCACATTTACTTTATTTCATACTAGGTGTGATAAGTTCTGAGCATTGGCAGGATCAAAATGGATCATTGGTATTAATCCTACCAAACAAGAGCTTTCATTTCTCATGAGTTAGTTTTGGTTAAATTCAAAATTAGTGGAGTTAAGAATATTATGCTTTGATTTCTTTTTTGTCAATGATGCAAAAATAACATAATTTTTCTCAGAGTAGAAAAAGTAATAAAGAATTGTCAAGTTATCTTATGAAAAATGACCACATGCTACTTTCATCACATCTATGTGGCCAAGGTTGCTGATTTTGATATGAAAATCTGGTCACACTCTCTTGTGCATGTTTAAATGATTGCGTGGAGAGAGTATGTTTTCTGATGAGGGAAACTGCTTGGGTGAGGAGATTCATCTATGTAGTATTAATTTAGTTGCTCATTCAAAGATTGTTTATACAACTTCTATGTGCCTTCCATTGTGTGCCAGGTATGAAGCTGACTAGATGGGAATAATAAAGTTCCTAACTTAGGTAGCTTGTAACTTAGTGGGCCAATGACACATAGCTCTAGCACCAAATAATAGATTTAGAAGGTAAGGCATGAATGAGATCCCAGGATCACCAGTCTGACGAAACCTGTTATGGAAACCTCCCAAGAGCTATACCATCCCTCTTTCCTTTTCTATATCTCCATAAAGCCACCTACTGAGAGTAGGCACTGCTAAATGCTAGGGATATGATGATGGGAAAGACGGACAAAGGAACGTACCTAGTGTGTGATGAAAGCGCAAGAGCAGCCATACATCTTATGGAGAAGTGGGGAGGGGCAGAGCAGCCATACATCCTACATAGAAGAGAGGGCGGGCAGAGCAGCCATACATCCTATGGAGAAGTGGGGAGGGGCAGAGCAGCCATACATCCTACATAGAAGAGAGGGCGGGCAGAGCAGCCATACATCCTGTGGAGAAGCTGTGTGTGGGGGAGCAGAGCAGAGATTTAATGCTGTTGGTCCAAATTGGCCAGTGTGAAGCAGGAGCCACTTCTTGCTCCTGTAAACAGGCCAGTTTTGCTTATTCAATAGGGCACTTGCTTTCTGAGTGTAAGTTTAGCTTCACCTGCTACGATGTTTCTGAGTTAAAGTCTCTCCCCCAGAATTTCTTTATGTAGTGACAGAATTTATCCAATGTTGGAAAATTGACTTGTGCTATCCAAAAATCACAAAAAAGTTCAACTTACAAGTCGTAAGTTGTAACACGAACTCCTAAATGGTCTTAATAATAATAACAATAATAATAACATAATAATAATAATAAATATAATAATAATAATAATAATAATAATAATAATAATAAACCCAGAGCCAGATATTGGGGTAAATGCCGAAAGATCAGAGAGACAAAGGAATAAGCTACTGCCGTGCATCACCTCACCAACTCCATGAATCCTCTGACTGAAATAGACACTGTGTAGCTAGTGAGAGTCTTGAAAGTCACCCTGGCAAACTTGTCACACCCAGAAAAGCAGACCAGCCAGTGCTGCACGTTTCACTTGTTGCAGAGGACCCAGCATGCATCGTGGAAAACCAGTCTCTTTTGGGGTCAGGCCTCAGGTGTACTGGGCCAGGATAGGTTCTGAAGCCCGACACCACTAGGACTCAGCACTGCCACTATTCCTCTTTATTTCTGGGACTGAATTGAGACATTCAATTTTTGTTTTAAATCCCTTCCCTGGATTCTCCGGCTCCTTGGTCCCAAGTCATTGCAATTTACTTTCCGATTCTGACAAACCTAGTCTGTCAGCTCTTTCTATGAAGAGTCCTCTACTGTTGTGTGAGGGTCCTGGTTACCCTGGTAAAGGAATCTGAATGTTGATGGACATCTTTGTCACCACTGGAGTTCCCAGAGGTGTGTCCCTGGGCAGGAGGTATCACTAAACCAGAACTCCATGTTCTTCCTCTGCAAAGACACCCCAGGAAGTTACAACTGCCTTAGATCTATAGACCGAATGAGTGCCCGGCGTTCTGTAAAGATCAGCTTTGAACAGTGACTATTATTAGTGCCACTGGTGTCCAAAGAGGACCGATCAGAAAGCTGAAAAAGAGCCTTGGACTTCCCAGTGCCTCCCCACTGCACCCAGACAGGAAGAACTAGATGCCCTGGGGTATTCCTTTCAGGATTTAAAGGGCCGGGGGAAGCTCTGTTACTAAAAACGTGTTGCCTCTCCTCAATAACTTGGAATCCGTGACTAACTGGTCCCTTCAGATGAACTGGCTTGTAAAGGAGTGCCGGTGGAGTGAGGTTTTGCTCTGGAAGACAAAACACTGCCCCCCCCCCCCCCCCGCGTCCCCACCAAAGGGCTGCTGCCACTGGGCAGGAGTGGGGTACCCTCCTAGTACCGAGGAGACTCTGTCTGGTCTTTCTGGAGCGGAGCAGGCCTCCCTGGAGGGCCGGATCCTGGGTGGTCAGCTTTGTTCTTGGAGCCTCAGGGCTTCCAAGTTCTGGGTGTCCAGTGCTGCTCTGACTTCGATCTCTTAATTCTCACCCTTAACGACAGGATTTCAAAGCAGCGCAGGGTATAAAGTGGCCCAGAGAGACTCAGGACACGTTTGAACAGTAGCCCAGAACTCAGACGGAATCTGAATCGGATTGGCACAGGCCCCGGCCATGGGTTGTTGCCAGAACATTGTAAGAAAACTCATTCTTGTCTGTACAATGATGGGGAGGAAGCAGGAAGTGAGGCAGTACGGCTTCAATTATTATCCTCTCTGAGAGTCTGGGCAGGGAGGGTTCCCCTACCCGCCTGTAGGTTGCCACACACCAAGTGCTGGGAGTGAGTTGGACAGCATGGGGAAATGAAGCAATCTCAGCAGCAGCCCAGACCCGAGTGGTCACGCTGCAGTGGGCGAGGACCTGCCTTGGTTTCTGCTGTTTCTTACTGCTGCCGCTTTGTGGAGTTGCTAGCTTTGTCAAAGTACCACCTGGAAAGTGGTGCTAAAAGCATTTTCTGATTTTCCGAAGGAGTTATGGATGTAGCCTACTGCCAAGCATCAGGTATGGAATAGGGTCCCAGGATCTGGTATTGTTACTTCTAAGACCTAACGTCTGGAAGTAACCCACTAAGGGATGCTCAGTATCAGCCACTTGACACTCTGAGCATCAGTGCTCTTGACTCAAAACGCAACTGTTTACTAATGCTATGTGCAAGGCACTGGTAAATAGTACAGGATCTGGCAGTCACATAGTCAGGGGATGAAATACACACCATCCCCAGCTTTCAGGACTGATAATTGAACCTAGGGCCTTACATGTGCTAAGCAATCACTTTACCACCAGTTTATATTTCCACTGCTAAAGCTACACCTCAACTGTAAATTTATTTTGAATTCAGGTGGTGTCAAAGATTTGTGTGCTATTGTCTAGTCATACCAGACTCCATGCCTCACAACTGGCTTTCAAATTGCTGATGTATTTCCTCTGAGAAATTTAAAAAAAATGGTTTTAGATTTATTTTATTTTATGTATATGAGTGCTTTGCTGAAATGTATGTTTGTTCACCACAGAAGTGACTATGGAGGTCGGAAGAGGGCATCAGATTCCCTGGAACTGGAGTCACAGATGGTTGAGGGCTAGCACATGGGCTCTGGGAATCCAATGCGGATCTTTTGGAAGAGCAGCTAGTGCTCTTCAAAGTTGAGCCTTCTGCTCAGCTCCCCATCAGTGATATTTTTGACTTCCTTTGGCTGAGCTAGATCCTATTCTGGTGAGGAGAATGGTCTCCAGTTTGTGTGTTTCATTAATGTGAGGTGAGAAGGCTGGACAACAGCCCCTGATCCATGCCCATCTTCCATAGCTGGACCACCGTGGAGAACACAGCTTTGCACCACTGTTCTGCCCAGATGTTTCTTGCAGAGATATACTGGGGTGCCTGCTTACTTTCTTCACACTGGATCCTCCATCTTCATTTATTTATTTTTTTAAAGTTAGGACTGATTTTGACATGGGCCAAAATTATAGGATCATATTTAAAAGGAGAGAGAGAAAGGAATTTTTTTTTTCAGAACACTTGAAAATAAATATTTAGTCAGCGAATCTGATAGCAAGTGGGGAAAATATAATTGAATGATAGTCACGATGTTAATATTAAAGAGCTAATTTTAAGAGAAATTCAGCAATGTAAATTATATATAACCTTACTGTTTCCCAAATGGAAATATTACTTACCTCTGAATCTCAGTTCTCCCCATCTAGGCAGCGAATATACAGTGACCCTAGTGAGGCCAGTACTCATCCTGCTTATGTGTGCTTAGTGAGAAATGAAGAAGTCAGAACACTGGCGAGTTTAATAAAATTCATCACAGGACAATGGCGACTGATTTACTTGCCTCAGACCTTGGCAAATTATTTCTCGTTTTAGTCTTTTAGTTTTCCACTTGCGGTGGGACCTCACTTGGATGCCGTCAGACTAGAGATATTTGTGACCGCACCTGGACCAGCTGGAGAAAGACATTAAAGAAGCCTTATGTATCCATTCCACAGGAAATGAAACAGAGGTAGCAGGAAGTTATGCTCTGCTGAGCATTCCAGGGCAGAGCTGGAGCTGCGGCCAGGCTTCTCTCCCATAGTGTCTGTGTTCAACAGGCTCTCTCATGCTTAGCTTAACCGCACTGACTTCTCTTTTTCTCCAGGTTACCAATCTCCCCGACGTGGAAGCAGACCCAGATGAATTCTTGGAGCGAGGCTTAGAAGAATAGGGCTATATAATATATCTCTGCTTAGGCTACTGGAAAGTCCGAAATGCTGCTTCACTGCAGAGGTGGGCCGAGCAAAACTCGGGGGGAAAGAGCCATCTTGTGGTCACACAAGAAAATGACTTCATCGCTTCTCCGGCGTCTTGACTTAGATGTGGGTAATACAAACATGGCTTGCTTGTTTTGTAATTGTTTATTTTTTCCTTCAGTTGCTAAATAGGTTTCCTCCCTGGAAACCACCAAACAGGGATTAATATAACTGTCCACCTTCTCTTTTTGGAACACTAGTCTTCAGAGGGATTCTGGAGGAAGGGGTGCAGATCTGAGCCACGGCTTCCACAGACGCTGGTTTATGCTGAACCACCTCTGTGTGTCTGAATTGAGGCGCTAGAATGGGAATGGGGATGACACTCTTCCCCGCAGGTTTGGACAACATGTCTCTGCTCCTGCCCACCCACCAGTCTCTTTGTTTTTCGCTGGTTTGGTACAAATGGACACTGTAGTCTTAGAATTCACGTGTTGAAGTTGGACCACAAGATGGGAGGAATCTATTTCTTGTGGTTGGAATTTGAAAGGTCTCTCTCCACAGGCTCATGTTTTGCGCGATTGATCCTCTTGCTGATGGAACTATTTTGGGAAGCCACGGAGCTTTTAGGAGGTTGGAAATAGCTAGAGGAAGTGAGCCTTGGAAGGTTGAAGATTACCCTTGGTCTGGGCCGCCATTTTTCCTTCTTTTGGGTCCTGAGTCGTAAATAGACCATGCTGCATACTCTCACTTCTCTGCCTTCCCTGCACTAATGAATTCACTGAAACAGGGGGTTCAAGTAAATCTTTCCACTCTTAGGTTGTTTCTCAGTTACTGTGGTCACAACAATATAAAAGTAACAGACACTGTCTCCAACATCTTAGAGGAGAGCTGCCAGTCAACCAAGAATGCTTCCTTTGGACTTTATGGACAACAAGGAATCTATAGTCTTCCATCTATTATCCGTCCTTTGTGTTTATTTGTTATAGCATCTAGAGTTGCCTGAACCAATGCTAATTAACTTAACAGTGGGGATCAGAGACAGACCTTCCCATGAAGCAACAGTGTACTGTCTTCAGGGACCCTCAGTTGCACAGGCATTTCTGAGGTCTTGGGTTGGTGTGTCTTTGGGTGTATTTGTGCCATCTTCTGGCATTGTGTTCTAATGGCTACATTTTTGTGAAATGTACAAAAGTAAGTTTTAAATCACGTGCAATTTGTCAGGACCACTCTCTCGTTCCTCCCATATCACCTTTCACTTTGTGTTGGATGATATTGGACAGGCCACCTGGATAATGGGAAGTTGAGTCCAGATACCTTTACTTTGAACTTTGTTTTGCCCCTGTGGCTTTTGATCCCTTCCATGTGGAGTTAAATAAATGCTCACCAGCCCTTCTGGTTTCACGAAATGGTTCTACACCACTGTAACAGTTGTGAGAAGATGTAGGGCCTGGGGTTGTCTTGTGAGTCTGTTCATAGTGCCTGGTGCAGAGAAAATGGGGGCAAGGAGAAATGAGCTTGAAGCTCATGGACACAGAGGGACTCTTACAGTTTCTTCTAGACCTTTAGATGCATAAAAGTATAAGTAGAAAGTCAGCTTTTACTCTTACTGAATTTTTCTGGTCAGCAATAGACTTGCTGACTTTGAAGTCTATCCGATTCTCAATCTATTTTACACGATTCCTCTGGTTTGTGATGTGAATGACTTAACTGATAAAGCTTGAGCACATCATTTAGATTGCATCTCCACCAAGTGTTTGTGCATTTGAATATAATGAAGGTGAAATTGGAAATGTCTGATTTGGAAGTCAATTTAAATCTAGTTATTTATGAAACAACAAAGAAAGCAATGCATAAAAATGTAAAATGAACAACATATAGTCTGACTTCGAGAAGTGAGTTGTAACTTTTTTTTAGTCATACTCAAAGCAATAACTCATAAGAAGAGAAGCAGTTCCAACAGTGGTATTCAGCTTAATTGGAAGATGTGCTGCTATTCTACTTACTGGTGCAGAGTGAACACACCAAGAGAGACTTAAATTTACTGTCAATTTAACATAAACATTCTGACATTGAAAAGGTAACAAACTCCCTCCAATACATCACTCCAGTGAGAACGCTGGCAGACTGAAGCGGCCCATTTAAGAGTAGCTTGTGACCCCCAGCTGCAGAAGAAATCTAGAAATCCATGAAATCTTATCCTTCCACCATGAAAGAAAGTGATAGGGGTTTAAGCACATTTACTACCAGCTCTGCAAACATTCCATGCCATTATTGACAATAAACTGCAAAGGTGAAAACAGATCCTTTTTATAGCAGCAATTAACAAGGCAATTCCACATAGTAATTGGTAATTAAAAGAGGTTTATTTCAGGGGTAACTTACAACCAATAAAGGATCATTATAGGATCTGGGAGGGATGAGGTGCAGTCCAGCATGGTTCAATGGAGAACTCTGACTTGGTCTGCAGTCCAGCATTCAGGATCATGAGGAGCCAAGAGAGCTGGCACATATGCATCTTGGGTCTTAAAAGGTCTTGTCTTGGCCATGCCCCAGTAGTTACCTGCTGTCTCACTGGGAACAGTACTTCAAGGTCAAAGCTGGAACAGCCACCCACTATACCTTTTTCTTTTTTTTTTTTAAATGTGACTTGATGTCATCTTTTTTTATTAAGAAATTATTTTCATTCATTTTACATACCAATCAAAAATCCCCCTCTCCCCTCCTCCCACCCCCCAGTCTACTCCCCACTCCCCTCCACAAGAAGGCAAGGCCTTTCATGGGGAGGCACATCCAGTAGAGGCAAGTCTAAGCCCTTCCCCCTGCCTCAAGGCTGCATGAGGTATCCCATCATAGGTAGTGGGCTCCAAAAAACCTGCTCATGCACCAGGGATGGATTCTGATTCTACTGCCAGGCACACAACCCCCTCCCACCCCCAGGCAGATCAAGCTACACAATTGTCTCACCATGCAGAGGATCTAGTCCAGTCCCATGCAGGCTCCACAACCATTGATCCAACTTTCATGAATTCCCACTAGTTTGGTTTGGTCATCTCTGCAGGTTTCCCCATCATGATCCTGATGCACTTGCTCATAGAATCCCTCCTGTCTCTCTCCTACTGGACTCCTGGAGCTCTGTCTGGTGTTTGGCTGTGAATCTCTGCATCTGCCTCCATCAGTCATTGGAGAAAAGCTCTGTGACGAAAGTTAGGGTATTCACCGATCTGATCACTGAGGCAAGCCAGTTCAGTTCAGGCACTCTCTCCACTATTTCTGGTAGTCCAAGCTGGGGTCATCTTTGGAGATTCCTGGCAACTTCCCTAGCACTGGGTTTCTCTCTATCTCCATGATATCTCCCTCTATCATGATATCTCTTTCATTGCTTTCCCACTCCATCTCTGTTCCAGCTCTACCATCAGATTCCCTTATGTTCTTTTTCCCCATCCTCTACCCTCCATTGACCCCTTTTTCTTTCTTTCTTTTTTTTTAGATATGAGGAGGGGATAATTCACTGCCCATGCTAGACAAAAGTCTGATTTGATTTTCCATTATTTTTGTAGGAAATAATATCATGGGTGGCTGGAGGTTGCTTTGATGGGTCAAGTGTGAGGGCCAGGGTTTAAATCCTCAGAACTCATGTAAAACCAGGTGAGTGTGGGGGTCCCTGCCAAAAATAAAAACAGAGAGTCCCAGAAACAAGCTGGATAGTTAGACTAGTTGAAAGTGTGAAGTCTCTGAGAGAGAGCCTGCCTCAAAATATAAATTGGAGAATGACTCAGGAAAACACATCAACCTCAAGCCTACACACACACACACACACATACACACACACACAAACACACACCCCATGAACTTGCACATACCTACATAACCCTCCCACCATACTTCTCCCACACCCCACACACCCCACACACATTCACTTGCACATGCCCACACATGTGTAAACTCGCACACACATGTGTGTGAACACTACATGCATGCACATATGACAAAAAGAAAATATTACAAAAGTTTTGTCATATGAAGGAACAGAAGTAGCAGAGCTAAAGTCAGAATGAAGTGTATTAAGAGCTGTTACTTAACAAAAATAGAAGTATTGAAGGCTTTTGTGATATTTGTGGCATCAATAGGTTTTATAATTTACTGTGAGTTCTCTTTACATTTTAAATAGACTTTTGTTTGCTTTTGACAGTCTTTTTCCTGAGGTGGATCGAAAGTTATAAGCTTAATATCTACAAAGTGCAAGCTCATCTGTGGGCTTAGAGTATATCTAGGTGCTTGAAGAGAGATTTAGATGTTCCAGGGGACTTCTGTCCATGGCTGACATCCATGCAGGGTAAGTGTGTGACCACAGAGCAGGGTGCAGAATAGGAGGAAGTAGAAATGGGGTGCTTATTTCATTTATGTATATATTATGTGTGTGTGTGTGTGTGTGTGTGTGTGTGTGTGTGTGTGTATGCTTGTGTGTGTGTGTTGTGTCTATTCATGTATGTGGATGTAGACGTGTCGTAAGTGTCAATGCTGGAGGACAATATCAGGTGGTGGTCCTTGCCTCCATCCTTGTTTGTGACAGGGTTGTATTTTTCTTTTCCAACTGCATATCTAGCTGGTCCCTGAGCTCCCAGGGACCCTCCTGTCTGCCTCTCATCTTTGTAGGAGTGCTGGGATCGTAGATCCTGTGCTACACTTCTAGCTTTTATGCGGATTCTGGGGATTTGTGGTGGTTTGAAAGAAAATGTCCCCCAAAGGGAGTGGCATTATTAGGAAGTGTGGCCTTGTTGGAGGAAGTGTGTCACTGTGGGGGTGGGCTTTGAGGTCTTTTGTTTAAGCTTCTCTCAGTGTCATAGTTAGTTGAATTTTATTGACTACAAGATGTAGGACTGTTAGCTACTACCCCAGTACCAGGTTTGCCTGTGTGCTGTCATGCTCTCCACCATGATAATGGGCTGAACCTCTGAAACTGTAAGCCAGACACCCCAATTAAATGTTTTCTAATAAGAGTTGCCATGTTGGGCCTGGAGATATGGCCCAGTGGTTAAGAGTACTGGCTGCTCTTCCAGAAGACCTGGGTTCAATTCCCAGCACCCACATGACAGCTCACAACTGTCTGTGATTCTAGTTCCAGAGATTTGACAACTTCACACCAATGCATATACAATAAAGTTTAAAAAATCTTTAAAAAAACAAAAGGAAAGAAAAAAAAAAAAAAAGAGTTACCATGTCATGGTGTCTCTTCACAGCAATAAAAACCCTAACTAAGACAGGCTTCAAACCTAGGTCTTCACATTGAAGCACTTTTACTCACTGTCCTGGCTAGTTTTACGTCAACTTGACACAAGCTCAAGTCATCTGTGGGAAGGGAGCCTCAGTTGAGAAAATGTCCTCCCTAAGCAGACATGCCTGTAGAGCATTTTCTTAGTTAATTGAGAAGGACCCAGTCCATTGTGGATGAGGACACCCCTGGGCTGGTGGCCCTCGATTCTTTAAAAAAACACACTGAGCAAGCCATGAAGATCAATTCAGTAAGCAGTACTTCTCCATGGCTTCTGCATCAGCTCCTGCCTCAGTTTCCTTGCTGGTTTGAGTTCCTACTTTGGATTCCCTCAGTGGACTGTGACTCAGAACAGGTAAGCCAAATAAACGCTTTCTTTCTCGCATTGCTCTTGGTCACCGTGTTTCATCACAGCAATGATGACCTTAATGAAGACAATTGCCAAGGCATCTCCCCAGCTCCATGGTGCTTATTTCTGTCTCCATGCTCATCTCTATTCTGGCCATAGTCAGGCCATCTTTGGTTGTATGTGGGTTTCTATCATTAAAACAAATGAACACATTCAGTGGCCTAAAATAACACCCATTACTTCACATTTACAGAGGGCAGAAGGGTGAATTCAGGTGAGTTCTATGTTCATTGTCACCAAAATCTCTTTGAAAGTCCTGGTAGAGTTAAACTTTTTATGTGGCGGCTGAGGGTGAGTTGATGATCTATTTCTAAGCTCACTGGCAGAGTTCCAGTTCTTCTGAGTGCAGGGCTGGCTGAGAGCTGGGATTCTCAGCTCTATGTCAGCAGCAGAATGCTCACCGCTTCCGGAAGCTCCTGTGGTTTTATGCCTCTTCAATCTTCCAAGGACCAGAAACATCACATCAAGTCTCCAGTTTGAATCTTTTGGCTTCTTCTCTCAGATTCCTGTTACCACTTAGAGAAAGCTGTTTGAGTTTTTAAAAATGCTTTGGTACAGTCAAAAGACCTGGGATTAGAAGGTGGACTCCTGAAGTCATTCCTAGAAATTCTGTCTACCACAGAGAGCAGTTCTTGTTTGGTGCCCATTCAGAGTGGCTCCCGATCTGTTTGTTGCAGGTCACTTAACAAGGTCTCTCTTCTTGCTTCCTCATGCCCAGGGTGCTAATGCTTTCTACTGTTGCTAATTCCTGGGTCTTCATTGTCCATCACTGCTTCCCTTACCTCTGTACTGTGTGATCTGTAACTAACTAGCCTTTCTGTAAAACTCTTTCCAGTTTCTCTTTGAACACACTGTCTACTTCATGCTGAAGTTTCTGGTGTTGGCCTAGGAAGACCTATTTGGTGAGAAGTCATCATTTTTGCACTCTCTGTATATTCTGAAAAGATATTAGAGTGTAGATTTGAGACAACCCCAAGGGAAAGGAAGGAATTTTACAGTCATGACCCGTGAAGAATGAGGGTGTATGGTTCCAGATGTGCCGAGGATGAAGTCTGGAAAATTATGTCAATATGATTCAGACAAAACATGGGGTGGCCTTGGATTGTTTATATTAAAAAATGTGACTCCTGACTTACCAGTTGTATGAATATTTTCCCTCTCTATATTTGTTTCCTCGCCTGAAAAATAAAGATAATAGAAATATTTCCATAATTAAGAGGAGTAAATGAGTTGACCCATGAAGGACATCCATAGTGCCTGACCCATAGTGAGCACATGGTTGATGTTACTGATATCATCTGGAATTGAGGTCTGTCTTAATATAATTTGTATCTCACAGATTTTCCAGAACAGGGCCTGGTTATGGCATGGTTAAGACATAAAGTCATTTGCTTTGTGTGTTTTTGATCACTACATCCAAAGTCTGAAATCTTTAAGGGCAATCTTGCCTGAAAGATAGATATGCTTTTTTTGTTTTCTTCATTGCTGCCTTTAAATTTTTAAATTGTATTTATCTATTATCTTTGAGAATTTCATACACATATACAATGTGTTTTGATCACATTTAATCCCTCCACTCCCATCCAATTTCTTTCTGACCTTCTTTTGATGTTTCCTTCCCAACTTCATACCCTTTTATTTTCTTTATAAACCACCGAGTCCAATTAGTGTCCTCCCCACAGGGATAGGGCTATACACTGGAAATTGGGCAATCTCAGGACTATTCCCCCTGAGAAAGTGACTTTCCCTTCTACAGAAGGTGTCAATTGTCAGTAATGCCTCAGATAGGGAAAAGGTCTCCAGAGCCCCTTCTGAGCCCAGGCTGGAGTGTTGACTGGCTTGATCTTGTGCATGTCCTGTGCAGGCAACCACAACTGCTGTGAGTTTACCACGTGTGTAATGGCCCCATCATATCCAGGAAATGCTGTTCTCCTGGAGTCCTGATTATTGGCTCCTACAACGCCCACTTTTAGGTTGTTTCTGAGCCCTTAGGGGAGGAGATGTGGAGCGCCTCACTTGGTGTTGACAGTCAGGAGAGTGCCAGAGTCCTTGAAAATAATACATGCCATTTCCATTGCTTTGGGTTGCCCATCAGAACTCGATGGTAAGACTCTATTGCTGAAGACACTACGTTCTTTCATCACTGAACATGGAGAACATCCTCGTGTTACTGACCAGAAAGCTTCTTTTCCTGTTGTTTAGCTTTCATGACACTGGAAGTTCTATGGAGACGGTTTGGGGAGAGACAAGTTTGTCTTTTTTAACTTAATGGTATGTATTAAGTATTTATGATGCTATAGAGCCACTCATTCACTTCATTCCAATGCAACAAGTGTCTTGAATGTAAATTATGATAGGAAGAGAAAATACCCCAAATAGCAAAGGAAATTCCCTGCCTGCCCTATGCTTCCCAATTTGTAATTCAGAGAGGCCCCATTCTATGTGGATAGCTCCATCTAAGTAGATTTGCCAGATAATAATAATCATGAAAATCATTGTTCTTAAAGTTTGGCTCCTGACCAGCAAGCATTTGTGTCACCAAAGGACTTGTTAAAAAATGTATAATTCAGACCTATCCTAGAGCTAGCATATAAGAAGTTCTGGGATGGTGAGGCCCTCCAGGTAGCTTAAATGCATCCAGAATTTTTAAATTACAGTGTTGACAGTTTTGAACATTGTTTTACTTAACCTGAACTATTTTGCACTTGAGAAAATAAAAATTAAATGCGGTAACCTGTCTCTTTCACACATCTAGTCCCTTTGCATTTTTCTCTACATGATTCATCACTGAAAATTTTTTTGTCTTCTTTTAACTTGGATCTTCAGAGTATAGTGTTGAAATAACAGTATTCCTCATACTGTGTCACATTGTTATCATTGGCTTCTGCAACTCTTTGCTCCTGTGTATACATATGTGTGTGTGTGTGTGTGTGTGTGTGTGTGTGTGTGTGTGTATGTGTATTCCTATCCATTCACTCATGTAGTCATTATAATTTCATCCCTCATTCTCCATAATCATATGCATGCTTAATATGTATTCTTCTTAGTGTGTATTTTGTAAAGTGTGTATTAATTTGTGTGTACATAATTTTATTCACAAACACATCCCATCATCCTGTTTCATCAATGTCCCCTTACTCCTAAACTTCTATTTCAAAGACTCATTTATGTTGTTCTGTGCTCCTACTGGCTGTTGCTTCTTACTGCTCTGCTCCAAGGTGGGCCTCCTCTGTCACATTTTACCTGATGGACATCCAGAGTGCTTCCAACTCTGACTTCATAAACCATTTTTTGTGATGAACTTGTAGCTTGAGAAACACCTGGTTTAGTTGAGAACCATTGCTGTCTGCTCACCTGGATGGCTGGTTCAACTGAAGTTTTGTTTGCTCAGGGGCCTTAAGGGAAAGAAATGCCTGGGTAGAGAAATGTGAGCCAGCAAGGAGGTCTCTGCTAGGCTAGTTTTGTCTGCTCATCCAGTCCCCTCTGGTTCTGCGTTCCTTGGAAAGAGGAGAAATGAGTATGAAGAGCAGAGAGATTGTGAGACTCACATGCTAGTTTCTGGGTTTGCTTCTAAGTACTGGATAAGACATGTTCTGTGTGTTATTAGACATACTGTGTTGGAACATAGTCTTCATACAAAATCAGAGGTAAGAAAGAATGGAATTTGAATTTATTCTGTTGGGAGGGAGGGATAACGAGTTTTACTATATAGCCTAGGGTGGCCTTAAATTTATGATCTTCCTACCATTAATTCTTAGAGTTATGGGATTACAGGCATGTACCACTGCACCCAGCTGAAATTTGGATTTTGAATGTCACTGTGCCTCCAATGTCATTTACAGATATGTTTTTCAAGCTTTGGACATATGGTCCATACAAAGAAACTGAAAACCTCTCAAATGTATCCTTTCACTATCCCACCATCATATACTAGACACTGAGTTGGGGCTAACAGCTGTAATTTAGTTTGTGCCTTATTTACAAGCTGGAAGGGGTCACGTAAGACTCCACTTCAAGACTGACTTAGGGCATGGATTTTTGTTAGGGGACTGAGGTCCCTAAAGATACAGTTTTCAATGCTTAGAGGGGAAACTGAGATTTATAATTATTGGTATGGCTTAATCAGTCGATGACATGGCAGGAAAGATCTGATGAAAGTTATTTTATGTGTTTAGACTTAGGTGATGAAAGAAGTCAATTGCTGCTGCCATCTGCCCATGAAAGAGGAGGGCTGATGGTGCTGGGGATGCCCTCCACCCCTCTGGACTGTGATCCTTATGTAGTTTTGTTGGAAACTATTCTGTTCTGGAATATACTTCAATGAGCTCTTAATCCCCCAATTAAACAGTTCTTCTGGATTATCCAAATACATGGTGTGGGATGAAATGTTTTACAAGATTTTCCTTTAATAAATCCCATTGGGCTCCAACTGAAGTCTAATTAGTCCCTTTGATTGGTGTGTTGTACACAAGGGCACTAAAGCCAACTGCTGATACTAAAGTGTCCTCACTCTGCTAAGAGCACCAACCCTTGTTTTTTGGCAGCTGTAAATACAGAGACAGATGGTGGCTGGACCCATCATCGCAATGACTTGTGTACCTGGAAGAAGAGAGAAAATGAATGCTCAAAGCAAGAATATTAATTAGCTCTCTAGAAAGTGGTTTTATGAATTAAATGAGCCTTATTTCCCAATTTTTAGCTGTAGGTCACTTTACAAACTTACTTTGAATAAATGATCTAAGGGATGCTCTGGGTGGCCTCTTTTACTTGTTTTGTGCATCTGTGGCAGTCAGCTTTCTCATCACTGTGTCCAAACACCTGGCACAAACAACTGAAAGTAGGAAGGGTTAATATTGATTCATAGTTCCAGGGGCTTCTATCTGTGGTCATTTGGCTATGCTGCTCCTGAGCTGGTGAGATAGGGCATCATGGGAAGAAGCATGTAGTGAAGGCAAAGTTGTTTACTTCGTAGTGAGGAGGAAGGGGAGATGGAGATAGAAATAGAGGTAGAGAGATAGAGATAGATAGATAGATAGATAGATAGATAGATAGATAGATAGATAGAGAACAGGTCCAGAGACGAGGGCTATCTTTTTCCAGGGACCCTGGACTCATTTACCACATTCTACAGCTTCACCACCTCCCATGAGTCTTTTCAGATTTTCAGGCCAGCAATGGATTAATCCATTGGTGAAAACAATCTTATGACCTGACCACTTCCTTCAAAGCCCCTCTTCTGAACACTGGTTGTACCAGGGATCAAGCCTTCAAGGAGTGGACCTCTCTGGAGGGTGGGGGTGGGGCACCATATCCAAAGCAAAACACCACCCTTCTCCTTGTCCCAGGCCCCATTGAAATGCTAGCTCCCTGTCAATCACCTGTGCCCTTCACCATAAAAGGAAACATGATGACATTTACAGATTGTGGGTTATGAAGCAACAGTTAAATTTGTGTTCAGTTTCCAGTACTAATTTTGTGCTGTTCAAATTACATAACTTCTCTGAATCTTAGTCCACTGAGTCGATATAAAATTAGCTCAGGGATGTTAAAAGCACACATGTGATGTGACAACATGCATTAAGTTGAAATATCATTTTGTCATGTGTGCTTGTCATGTATAACTATCTCTACTTATCATTACCTATCTACATACCATTCTACCTCATATTATAGATAGTCTCTAAGAGTTCCTTTATTATGCAAATAATTAATAAATGTATTTAGTTCAGAAAAAAAGATTAGTTCGTTTAGGCTAGATTCTGTTCACAACATGATTTATATGCATAATGATTCAGTGCAATAGAAGTTTATTTTCTCCATAACTGTCCAGACAGAGGTTCTTGGAAAGAGGTTCTGTTCTACGTGATAGAAGAAGACATGGCTGAGAAAGTCTGGATTATAAAGCAAGTAAATTCATTTAAAGAGTTTAAGTCAATGTTAGATAAAGGGTGTTGATTTCCTAATCAAGCCTTTTCCTTCAGGTAGCTTAAAAGTAGGAGAGGGAGAGAGGAAGGGAAATGGAGAGGAAAGGCATATATCTATATAGATATAGATATAGATATGAAATAAATGAAATAGCATGGATTCTTGCTTTCTCTCCTCTCTCATCCTGATTTAAACTGATATCAAGGGATCCTCCTGCCTCAGCTTCCCAAGTACCTAGGACTCAATAAGTGTACACACCATGTGCAGATAGCTTTATTCTCTTCTAGAATTGATTGTATATGGTACTCTGACATTGAAATAGGAGAAGTCTTTGCTGTGCCCTTCAAGGAACTTGTGTGGTGAAATTAAGGGTAGTAGTTGTAGGGAAAGAAGGCATTTTCTGGCAGGATGACTTTGAATAAATTGCCTAATCTCTTTGAGACACCATTTTCTTGTGAATAAAATGGAAGTAAATTGTTACCATATAGAGTGGTTGAGAGAAATAAGGAAAAGTAAAGGCAAACCTAGCAGCCAAACTATAGGTCATCAAATGGCTACTATAATGTCTTGTTGCAAATGAAGATAGCCCTGAGAAGTGAGTGACTTAGCCAATGTGTGACAAAATCATCATCTCTTCATTTACACACCTGTTTCTTTGTAGGATATACTGTGCATTTTCCTTCAAGAACTGTGAAGGCCAAGTGTATTTTGTTAGGTTTGATCTCTCCAATTTGATGTTAGGTCATATGCAGACATGAAAAACTGCACTGAGAACAGCATGGCTAGGGTAGCAGAAGAGATGTGGAAATCAAGGGGATGCTGGGAACTCATAAATGCAGACATTATCCTAAAACTCATGCAGAAGAACAAAAGATCTCAGACCACCAGAGCTTTCAGCTTCCATTAGAGTCCCAGGAACAAAAACAGCACATGGAGATAGTGGGATAGAACAGAGGACCCATAAAGGAACCAATGCAGTCACAGCCACCTGGTTTTTGGCAAAGATGTCAAACCTGTGGAAAAAAGACAATCTTTTTCTTTTTCAACAACTGGTACTGGGAAAACTGGGTATCCATATATAGAAGAATGGAATTGAGTCTCTTTCTTTTACTTTATACAAGCATCAATTTAAAATGAGTCGGCAAGCTTAATCCATGACCCAAAAGGCCAAAACCACTAAAGGATAGCACTTCAAGATACAGGAAAAAGCAAGCACTTTCTGGAAAAGACTCTAACAGCTCATGGAACCATTGCAAGTGTTGGTAAATGGGAACACACCAGATTAAGAAGCCTCCTCATAGCAAAGGAAGCAATCACCATAACAGAGAGACATCTTCCAAAATGGGATAAAATACTTGCCATCTGTATATCTGACCAGAGAATTAGCATCTATAAGACATAAAGAACTCAAAGATTAAGCATCAGGAAAACCAACATTTCAGTTATTACGTGGGCTAATGCAATGATCAGACAGCTCTCAAGAAATACAGGCAACCAATGAAAACAGGAAAGACATTCAATACCTTTACCCATAAGGGAAATGCCAATTAAGACCATGGTGAGATTTCATTTCCATCTCAATCAAAAGGTATATTAATTAAAAAAACCCTACAAATACTGGACAGGAAACCTTGTACACTATTAATAAGGAATGCAAATAAGTATGGATGTTGCTTAAAAAGCTAAGATTAGAACTGGCATACAATCCAGCTGTATAACTTCTGGGGCTATACCTGGAGAGTTCTAAGAGTGCCATAGAGGAACCTGCACACCTATTCTTATTGCACTGTTCACAATAACAAAGATAAGGAATCAACCCAAGTGTCCACCAACACACCACTGAATAAAGAAAATGTGCACAATGGAGTTTTATCCATTTGTATGTCATTAAATTAGGTAATTTGCAGAAAAAAATGAATGAAACAGGAGAACATCATTTTAACCCAAGAAGCAAGACTCAGAAACACAAGTACCATGTTTTCTCTCATATGTAGGATTTAGATATCATGTAACATACATGACAAGAAAGCAGAAGGGAGATTATTTGGAAAAGGAAAGGAGACCAGCAGGAAGGGGGAGAGTGCAGAAGAGGGTAAGGTATTGGGGTACACATGTTCAAAATACACTATGTATGTCAATGGAAATGTCATGAGACACATCACTTTGTACAGGGATTATGCATTGATAAATTTTTTTAAAAAATTTTATTTTATATGCATTGGTGTTTTGCCATGGGTGTTGGGTCCTCTGGAACTGGAGTCACAGACAGCTCTAAGCTGCCATGTGGTTGCTGGGAGTAGAACCCTGGTCCTTTGGAAAAGCAGTCAGTGCTCTTAACCACTGAGCCATCTCCCCAGCATCCTGATAAAATTTTTTAAAAAGAAGAAATGTGTGTGTCCATGTATAGCATGATAGCTCTATAGTCTGCACTTGTTGGATGTCCAGAGCTGCTGGTGCCTACGTCCATGCCTTCTGAATAACAGACTTTCTTGTCCCCTCTAGGTGACATGTGAAGTCTTTACAATATTGGTAGCTTTCAGGTTGGTTAAGAATGAAGATGCTGATACTACAATACTGAAGTGAACTATAGAAAATTCAATGAGCTCATATAGAAAGATGGATGGCGAGAACTCCCAGCATTTGAATAAGATATCAAGATTTTGGTTCTGGACACACACACACACACACACACACACACACACACACACACTCCTCAATCAGGGAATGCAATTAGTTGCTATAGTGATGGAAAAGGTGTTAAAACCAACAAGTAGTTTAAATTTAGCCGGGGAAACAGCCATACTTTTCTCAATGAGTAACAGGCCATATGAAATCAATACACTCTAAAGTTATGAGATCAGTGTTTTCAAAGCTACTATGAGGACTTTGAAAAGGACCTTGATTTGTCATTGACTGGTTAACTTTCATCATTTACTTCTGATAAAGAGTTACATTCGAATGAATTTGGGATTTTGATAATTAAAATAGAGAAATAGATCATCTGGTTAATGAATAATCCTTGACTGGGAGAGTCAACAGGGGCACTTGGGCAGCAGGGGTAGTACTGGAGAAGACAATTCTGAGATTGCTTTTGGTGTATGAATGACTTTGGGGGTGCTTCAGTACTGACACTTGTGGAAAAGAGGGACTGGATTCTGTTAGACAGGGAGAAGAGCCTCATTACAGACCCAACAAGGACAGCTCCAGCTGAGGTAGTAGATGAGGAGCTCTGGAGTGAGAAGGGCCCTTTATCTGTGTCTTGGGTTAGCCAGGCTTTTACACCACCTTATCAGTCAGCCACTGTATGTCTGTCACCCTGGGTGTCATGACCCTGGGTGAGGCACCTTCCCCTCAGAGAGACCAGTAGCTGAAGTTTTTCAGCCAGCAGCACGCTCCCAGCAACAGGAGATGGATTCTTCACTGTAGAGGAGTGAGTCCACATGACAGTGTGTGTGTGTGTGTGTGTGTGTGTGTGTGTGTGTGTGAGAGAGAGAGAGAGAGAGAGAGAGAGAGAGAGAGAGAGAGAGAGAGAGAGAGAGAGCACACTGATAACTCTCATTAGACGGATACAGGGAAATCTTACTGCTGTCCTGTTTGTGTGGCTGAACCTGGATGGAATAATGGACATTGAACAAAAGATGGCAGTATAGTGCTTTTATACAGCTGAAATTTCAGCAGTAAGAGAGTAGAATCATCTTATTGTCTTAATAAAGAAAAGCGATAAGAAAGATGAGATGCTGTTTTCAAGTTTTCCTCTCACAACTGAAATACTTTGAAGAGGTGACATGCAGGGGTGTGTGTGTGTGTGTGTGTGTGTGTGTGTGTGTGTGTAGTGCATGTTAGCAGTGATGAAGGAGGTATCATATAGCAAAGCTGCCTCTTCCTTTTTTGTATCTCTCCTTCTCCTCCTCTCCTTTACTCTCTCCTCCTTCCTAATCTCTCCCCATTTTCCCCCTCCCTTTCAAAATCCTAAATGCCAGCTTCTGGCCTCTAGGCTCTGCATGGGAAGTTTTGATAGATTAAGGAAATGGTACCCCTATGCAGCTTGCAAAATTTAAGTATTGTGGCTGTTAGAAACCCAACTCAGGTTAAGAAGGGATTTAAGATGCTGGGAGGACATGGAATAAGTCTCAGAAGGTGGCAGTTAGAACTATGTTTGAGAAGCAGTTACAGCAGAGTGGTGAGCCCATAGATCTAGAGTCACACCCATGTCTCTATTTGCTGTTTACTGCTTCTCAGGTGCTCAGAACTTAGACAAATGACTTACTCCCACTGGGCCTTTAAATGCACTCTTAGCTGGAAGAATTATTAATGTTTATATATCATAGGTCTGCTTGATGAGTGGCAGGCAATAAGTACAAATGGTTAGGATTGAGTACAAATGGTTAAGATTAATTCATGGCATATTAGAGGGCTTGGAAATGTCTTAGTTTTTTTTTTATTGCTGTGAAGAGACACCATGATCAAGGCAACTCTCATAAAGGAGACATTTAATTGGGATGGCTCACTTACAGTTTTAGAGGTTCAGTCCATTCTCATAATGATGGGGAACATGGTGGCTTGCAGGCAGACATGGTGCTGGAGCAGTAACTGAGAGTCCTACATCTTGCAGGCAACAGGAAGTGGACTGACACAATGGTGGTACCCTGAACATATGAAACCTCAAAGCCCGCACCACAGTGACACATTTCCTCCAACAAGGACGTACCCACTCTAACAAAGCTATGCCTCCTAATAGTGTCACTTTTTTTTTTATGAGGTTATAGGTGCCAATTACATTTAAACTACCACAGTAAATGTTAATGATATAAAAAAATTGTTTAAAAAAATTCTTGAGAGTGTATACTATGTTTGATCTTGACCTGTCTGCTTAGGGAGCAAAGATGAACACAATATCCTCATGGAACTCATGAGATGGGGACACATAACAGACACATAAAATCGGAGAGTATGGTCTTAATACTGATGTACAGGCACAGATTATAGGAGAACAAGGAAGATACAAAAATCCGTGTTGATGGGAATGGGCATGGGGAATGCTCACTGGAGTTATACCTTTTTTTTAAACATAATTTTTTATTGGTTCTTTGGGAATTTCACACCATGCACCCCAATCCCACTCATTTCCCAGTCCTTCCACATCTGCTGTTCACCCTTGTAGTATTCCCCCAACAAAGGAAAATTTAAAAAGAATTAATAAAAGTAAAATAAAAATAAAAAATAAAAAATCACAAAATACGAATAAGAGTATTAAAACAAACAAAAAACCAAATAACACAAACATTAAAAACAAGAAAACCAAAACCAAACAAACAAAAAAGCAAGCAAACAAATAAAAAACACTTTGCTCCTCTGTCTTTCCTGCTTCTCCATTGCCTCTTCGTTCATCTTAGTGGCATTGGACCTGTGGTGTACCATGCAGTATATTCTTTTATCCAAACAGCTTTACTTGCAAATGTTCATTGTGTAATGTGCTGTTGGTCAGGTTCAAGGCCTCTGGCTTCTGGTACACCATTAATACTGGACCCCCACTGAAACTCCTCTCAGATATCCTGATGTTGCCCTGAGTTATGGAGATACTCTGGCTATGGTCCAGTAGGACCAGTTCCTTCACATGTTCCAGCAGGTCACAAGTGGGGTAGATGTTGGGGAATGCTTGGGTGAATGTTGGATGAGTGTCTGGGTGGTAGCTAAGTTGGTCTGACCGGGCCCCTTGGATCACCGCCCCCTCCCCCCCTCAGGTGAGGGGTAGAGTCAGCTCTCTGACTCCCATGGTGAGCAATAGGGCAAACTTTCCCAAGTAAAATGTCCAGCTCTATTATGAGGGGTGGGGCTAGCTCTGCCCACTACTCGTACTTTAGCACATGGTTCAAACACATGGTTCACATGGGCCTCTGTGGTAACACGGGCAATGGACATCAACATACCAGCTGCAGCAGGACCATGGACCCAGACATGGCCATAAGCAGCAACTTGGGCCCAGATGTCACCATGATTTCTGGTGGCAGTGCAGGCCTCTCAGATCAGCATGAGCTCAGCAGCCATGTAATCCCTTGGACTCCAACATGGCCCCAGATGGTGACCCAGAACTCAGACAGTCACACAGCCTTTGATGGTGACAGTAGCCATGGTCATCAACACAGACCCTGGCTGTGGTAAGGCCACAGATCCAGAAATGGTCTTCAGCAGCAGCTCACAGCTGGATGATAGCTTAGCTCTGGGTGCCAGTATAGCCTACCCAGATTGGCATTGCCATGGCTGCAGGGTGGCCCTTGGACACCAATCTGGCCTCATATGTTAGCTCAGACCCCTGGCTCTGCATGGCCTTTGGTAGTAACTGGAGCCACGGACATCAACACAGACCCTGGCTGTAGTAGGGCCATAGACCCAGACATGGTTCTCAGCTGTGGTTCAAACCCTGATGTCTCCTTGACCCCAGATGGCAGTGTAGGACATTCAGATTAGGATGGTCCCTGTGGTGGCATGGCCCTCAGAAACCAATGTGGCCACATGTGGTGGCCCAGACCCTGGGCATCCTCATGATCTTCAGTGGTAACAGGAGCCCTGGACATCAACACAGATTGTGGATGCGGCAGGGCCATGGACTCAGACATGGCCCTTGGCAGAAGCCTGAATGTTAACCATGGCCCTAGGTGGCAGCATGGGGCACTCAGATCTATATAACCCTGACAGTGGCAGCATAATCCTCCAACACCAACATGGCCTCAGGTGCCAGCCCAGACCCTGGGCATCTGCATGATCTTTGGTGATAACAGGAGCCACAGATATCAACACAGACCCTGGGTGTGGTTTGGCCATGGACCAAGACATGGCCCTTGGCTGCAGTTCAGGCCTGGAATCTCCTTGGCCCTAGTCGGCAAGCAGGCCATCATCAGCCTGTTTCTCACCACTTTTGCCTCTTCAGATCTTTTTCTCTCCACAGGACATGAACCATTCTGCCTCTTGTGGGGGATACTTCTTAAACTGAGTCATCAGAACATGAGTGTGGGCATGGAGAACTAAGTGGGAATGACGAGGCAAGAGATAGGGAAGCCAAGCCAGATGCTTGTGAGCAGGAGTTGACTGAGCGTTTAGTGTTGCCAAACGACAGAGTTGGAGAAGGAAGCAGAAAGGTTGTGGGGACAGATCACATGCCTTGTGGTGGCCCTGATCACTGACTGGCTGAAGCTGACCTTGAATTAAAATCTTCCACTTAATAACCTCCTAAATATCCCACCTGTTGATATCACACTAGTGACTGAATTTTGACAGATGAGAGACTGAACCAAGGCAAGGTTCTTGTATTGGGCTACACCCCCAGCCTTTGACATATGAGTTTTGCGGCACACACTTAAACCGCAGCAGCAGTGGGATGTGTGAACAAAGAGATGCTGGGATTTTCACCTAGGCTGGGTGGCTTTCAGGTGACACAGTTCCCTGTGAGTTATGCATCCTCCTATAAGTAACCCCTCAGCCGTCCTCCTATAACTACCCTCAAGAAACTCTGGCTTGCTAAATCTGGCACTGGCACAATTGCTTCCTTTAACTGTCAGGGGACAAGGTGACCCCTGAGGTGCAGCCATCCCTAAACAGACCTTTAAAAATGTGGACCAATTTTAATCATGTTACAGTGTGTGTGACTAGTTCTGTTTTTCCTCATCTTTGAGGACAGTGAAAACCACTAAGCCTTAAATATTTTGCCAAACTAACAAGGATGTAAATTAGCATCCCAGCGTTGATTTGATTTATATCTTCTTAATTATGAATGTGATGAAGCATGCTAAAAATCTATTTATGGGGCATTAGTATTTATATTGAGTTGTATAGCTTTTCCTTATTGATTTCTGAAACTGATCTTACAGTAAAGAAACTAGCCTGCTGTCTAGCAAATGCAGAGCCAATATACTCCTAAGCATTTTGTATTCATTTAACTTTGTTTTTATGAATTCAGATTAACGCTTTTACTTTAGAGGTCCTGGAATTAAATTGTTTTTGAAATGTATTTACCTTTATTTTAAAAAAAAATGAGTATTTTGCCTGTGCATATATCTGTGCACTATGTGTGTGCAGTGCCCTCAGATTCATTCAGATTCCCCGAAACAGGAGTTACAGATGATTGTTAGCTACTGTGTGCTTGCTGAGAATTGACCCTGGGTTCTTTGGAAGAGCAGTCAGTGTCTTAACCATTGAGCCATCTCTCCAGCCTGAGGTTGTGGGTTTTATGTCATGTTTGAAAAATGTCCACTTCAATATTATAAAACTACAGATACTCCTCAATTGACAATGGAGTTATGCTTTTATAAATCCATCATAAATTGAACATATCAACTTAGGTTGTAAATATGTTTAATATACCTGGTCTATCGAACATTATAGAAATACATTGCACTGTGCATTATTGCATACCTTCATGATCACACGGTTGAGTGGGACCAGTGGGAGGAAGTCACAGCCCAGCACCAAGGACAATATCATAAGCCTTATCACTCACCAGGGAAAGAACAAACTTCAGTTTTGTTTCTGTTGTTTCTAGTGAATATGTATCAATTTCACTGTTTGAAATAGAAAAATTATGTCAAATTACCATAAGCCAGGAGCTATTTGTTAGCCCATACTTGTCTATCATATCTATTATTCTATTTTTTGTTTGATGTTTTGAGTGTCTCATGCAACTCAGGCTGGTCTTAAATATATTTTGTAGCCAAAGCTGGTCTTGGAGCTCTGATCTCCTTGCCCTCACTGCCTTAATTCTGGGGTTACAGGCATGTGCCAACATGACTGGCTAATTCTCTTTTAATTTTAAAGTGAATTACACTTTTTTATGAAATTCTTTTTGTTTAACAGAAAAACAATAAAGGAAACAAAAATTTGCCAACCATTGTCCCAACACCCAGACAGGAAGTCTCCATTAACAGCAATTACCATCATTAAAAAAATTATAGATTTAAGAGATTTTATAAAGTTAACAGGATAGAATTTAAATATTAAACACCTATCTTTTTCATGAACACAGAGATCCCTCAATGTGTCTCTCCCAAGAGGTTTGTCTATCTCCAATTTCTTATGTCCTTTCAACTAGAAGTGTAATTATAGAATACAGGAGGGAAAGACAGAAGGTAAAATTCTCAAACACTGAGTTGGCATAGGTTGTCTCAGCTCTATGTTTAACCATTTGTCTTCAATTATGTTAGAGCTTTAATCTCATTATTATTTATAAATGTAACACAATGTTTCATGAATGTTAATGATGTCCAGTTTAATGTCCCATAATCTGGAACTTTCTCTAAATTGCATATATTAGCATGTTGTGTGAATTGTGTGAATGTAAAATAAAAATAAATTTGTCTAATGAGTAAAAGATAAAGGTAAACTTATGGCATATATAAATCTTTTGAAAATGTATGTGCTATGCTGTTGCTTTTCTTCCATTCAATATAAGATGAAATATTATTAAAAATAGAATAATGTACTTAAAAATACCTTTAGAAATTATATCATCATAAGAAGCAACAAAAGAATATAGCCCAATTCACTTTTTTAAAAAGCCAGAGTGATTGCAATGCTCTTTGTTGACTAGGCTGCCTTTTCTACTGATGTGAGATGGCTGTTTTTCCATAGAGCAAAGCCTTTTGTCTATTTACAAGAACTTGACCTGGTTTTCTCCTCTGTCACTAATCTCTACATGATCTTTGAAGAGCTGTATCTACACTGGACCTTGGTTTACTTCTGTGTCAGCCACAGGATCAGGCATTGTATTATTCATTACTGTGATGAAATGAACAAAGATTTCCTTTCCCCACCACGGAGGGGAATGCACAATGGTTGGGACTGGTAGGTCTGTGGTAGTCCGAACTTGAAGAGGAAGAGCTGACCAGAAGGTAGAGAGCTAGCCTAGAGCTGGAGACAGGATAGCCTTCAAAGCCCACTCATGACAAACTTCTAATCCCTGTGTCCAGAGACTTTCGCAGCTTCCCAAACTGGGAAACAAATGTTTGAACACATGAGCCTGTGGGATGTGTTGCTTATCTCCATCTAGCCCTACACTGTATACTGCCACAGTTTCATTGTGATGTCAGGTCCTTCTTTTGATTGGGTCTTTTTCAGCCCATGATGACAAGCTCTCCTCTGTCCTGGTACCCACTATCTGTTCTCAGATCTGCATCACTTATTTTTTCATTATCTTTTTGTTCATGAAACCATTTTATTGAAAAATTGAAAGTATAAGCTCTCTCTCATATAAATTGTGTGATTTGCTGCAGTGGAATAGAAGGAACTGAGAGGATCTTAATAGGTGCTTTTAAAATTGGATCTTTGGTTCTCTGGTCTCTGTATCTCTAAGAAATGGAGGATTGTGAAGACAGCAGTGAAAGATACATTTTTTTAGAACTTTAATTCAATGTAACTACGCATAAGAAATACTCATATTTGTTAATAGAACACAATTATGTTTAACTCATCCTATGCAATCTTGAGAGTACATACTTTGCAATAAAAACACTGCAATCTGGTTTATTTCTATTATGAATGTATAAAAGATCCTCCATCAAATGCTGCAAAAGGCAGCAGAACCTTAAGAAATACACTTTTAGTTTGCCTCAGAAAAGTACCACTTATCACACTGTAAAGGGAGATGCTCTTTAAGAATTTGAATAGCTTTTTGAAAACTGGGATGTAAAATGGCTTTTAACACCAGCCTTCCTTGAAGTGGGTAAGAAGACTTTCTACACAGTGACCACATACTAGTTCATGCTAGTCAGGGGAGAAATGAGGAAGCATGTATTCATTTCCAGGTTCTTTGCACATAGAATTCAGTTCAATTCTTTCTAAAAATCATTGAGATCATCATCATCATTTTCATTGTGAAGATGTAATTAGTCACCCAAAATGCCAGTAGATTTTAAATCCTAGGATTTCAATTTAAGTCCAGACAAAACCTTTGTATTATACTTTCCATATTCCAGGCTTCCTAGAGATAGACATATTGATCATCAAGTATCTTATTGCTTACTTTTAGAAGAAGGCTATGCATTTATCTGCCTTGATAGTTGTAGTACAAAATGTGAACGTAATGAACGATTCATTTTCTGGGATACAGAACCAGATGGCATTGCCTCTGGAACTGAAGAGTCTGTGATAGCACATGCCCCTCAGCAGGTGGCATTGCAAGATCAGCCACGTTGTCAGCTTTTGGGCTCAAGTCTACTTATGGCTCTGGAGACCTGGATGCAGATTCAGAATCTTTCAGTAGGTGGCGCTTCTCCTTTACACTTAATGGGAGTTCTGCCAGGCGAGTCTGTGTTGAGTCTCTTGGTGGAAGAAGACTCCAGGGGATCCCTGTTCTTTCTATTATCTCCAGATGAGCACAGGGAGTTTTCTTTGCAATTGGGTGGGCTTAGGACTAGTGGCCAAAGAGATCGTTCTCTCACTGTCTTTGCTCTAGTGTGATATATGTGAATGGAAAGGCCCCGCTGTCAAGGCTACAGTGAGCGGTGAGTCTGATGACACTAGCATACTAGAGTGGAACAGCAGGAAAAATCATCACAAATGAAGTGTCCTTAACTGGGTACTCAGCTTATAGATGGTTCTAAGAGAGAACTCTGAGCAAACAATTTTATTTAGTTTTCACAATAGTAATTATGTGAGTAAGCTCCAACCATTGCCTTCATTTTAAAGATAAATAAACTAAGCCTTGGAGGGATGAAGAGACTATTAAAAGCCACAAGACAAGAATTTGTACTGTCTAAACTCCTAGAACCAGAACCCAAGAACCCTGGAAGAAGAAATAAGTATACGCTTAAAACCTGTTATTTAGTAGTGCCTGTGGTCATCACCAACATCTAACTTTCTTTTAAAAACTTTGGTGCATGTAAATGTTCAAGAGACTTTATGAAAAAGGGGTAGTTATAGATACAAAAAAATAGAGACTCAGGAAGGTTATGTTACCCTTTCAAAGTCACATCCACCAATCGTGAGCACAGCCAGGACTCAAATGAACATCTCTGTGACTTGGAACATTTGCTCTCTTGTATCTGTAAATGAATAATAGCTGGAATGTGAGCATTCACTAACCCAGCAGCACTAATTAGCTACTCTACAAGCACCAGAGTTTTCAAAGCTTTTGCTTTCACTTAAGATCGGCAGCATGTAAATATTCTTTAGTCACCCAGGTTCATGTTAGAGGCATCTGTCCTAGTATGGTACCCAGCAATCATAGTCAGGCAATACAAGCTTATTTGATGGGATGGGATGAACTGATTGGATACAGCTGGAGTGCTCAAAGTGGTCCAGTTATCTGGACTTTGCTGCCCAAGTCTTCTGAAACCAAATTTGTTGAAACAAATTTGACTCAATATGCCCAACACATGTTGAGTGCCTGCCATTCTTATACCATCATTATTTATCTAGTTTTGGCCACAGCACCTTGCCTGTTGCCAAAAGCAGATTATAGATAGTCATACAAATCTACATTAAGATCTAAAGTAAGGGCAGGAGCCTACTATCCTCATACTGGCAGACTATTAAAGAGATTACCATAAAGAAGGCTATGGGAAGGCAGTTTTTGAGGTTTGGCTAACCTGTTAATTTGCTGTGTGAACTTGAGCAGGAAACACATTTCTGAGCGCCAGTTTCCTCCTTTATCAGATATATTAGATCTTGTTAGATTGTCTCATTAGGTTTCACTAACACAAGCTCCATAGAGGCATAGTCTGATGCCTAATTTTGCCCTTTGCAGAAGGCCGGGCACATAGTAGGTGGGCAGTGAACATCAAAAGGAAGGAAACTAGTCTTTGAAATAGTTGAAGTAATTTTATTATTCCATTTTCAGAAACAGGGAAATTGTAGGGCTCATCTTTGAGATGTTTTTTAATTGAAAAGATTTTTTTTCCCATGTAGTATATTCTGATCATGGTTCCCTTTCCCCCAACTCTTTCCAGATCCTTCTCTCTTCCCCACCCATCCAAATCCACACCCCTTTCTACACCCCTTTCTTTCTCTCTCTTATGGGAATACAAGCAGGCATCTAAAATAATAATAATAAAAGTAGAAAAAACCAGAATAGGAAAAAGCAAACAAACAACAGGAAAAAAGCCAAAGAAAAAGCACCAAGAAATGTTGAGATGTACACATCTAAACAAAATTTAAACCACAATATATAAGATATCTGTAAGGAAAAAATAGTTACCAGACAAAGCATGTGAAACAAAACAAAACAAACAACCCACCCCACAAACCAAAAATAAAAACAAAACCCCCAGTTACTATTGAGTTCATTTTGTGTTGGCCATTTACTATTGGTCATGGGGCCTGCCCTCAAGTGTGGTTTGTGTACCCAGTGAGACTTTGTGGGAGAAAACTAATTTCTTTGTGCATAGCTATCAATTGGAGAGAGCTTCTGGGTTAGGGATGGGGGCTATGTCTACTTCTCTTCTCAGCATGGGCACCCATCTAGCTTAGACTCCATCTGTACATGCTGCCTCAGTCTCTGTGAGCTCATATGGGCATCAGTTCTATTGTGTCCAGAGGATTTGTTTTCTTGGTGTCCTCCATCCCCATGGCTCTTACCTCCTTTCCTGTGGAGTTCCCCGAGGCCTTTAGGAAGAGAATTGTTGGAAACTCGACTCACAGACTGACTGTTCCAATGTCTCTCACTCTCTGCACATTGTCAAGATGTGGGTCTCTATGTTTGTTCCTGTATGCTGAAGTAGGAAGATTCTCTGATAATGCCTGATTAAGATACTGATCCACAAGTGTAGCAGAATATTGTCAGGAGTCATTTTACCACTATGTTCCACTAGAAGAAGTTGTTTGGTTTTCCTCTAGGTTCATGACAATCTAGCCAAAGGTTCTTGGCCACCCAGGCATTGTCAAGCATGGGTTCCATAGTATGGATCAGGCCTTAATTCTAATTATATAGTGCCTGGTAAGTCCCCCAACTTTTGTGCTACTATTGTACTAGTGTATATTGCAGGCAGGTCACCATTATAGATCAAAGGGTTTGTAGCTGGGTTGGTGTTTGCCTTTATCCTCTGGGACTGTGCAGAGTACCTTCTCATACTATAGACACTGGTCACTAGAGATGAAGACTCCAGATAAACATCAGTTTGACTTCTCCATGTTCACTGAGTTATGTAGATGCTGTCTTCAGCAACTGGGTCTCACAGTCACTTTGTAGAAAGCAACCAATAATTTTGGCAATAGCCTGGGTTGTTTGGGGGTTTCCATGGGCCAATTTGGCCAATAATTCATTTAGATGAATTCATTCCTGGCACTGGAGGTTCCATTTGCTGACAAAAGATGTCTAGTTGGAGCTTTATCTCCCCTGTTTTTTGATGATTACAATTTATATTTCTTTCATATATGTACATATTTTAAAAAGCTTCTACTGTATTAGGTTTCCATATGACCCCTCAACTGCCCATCATTTTAGCTGTCCCTTCCCATACTCCTTCCCTTACCCTGTCTTCCCTTCCCATTCCCATTAGATCCTCCTGTTCCAGTTTTCTCCTGCCCTGGTTGGCTTAGTTAGGGTTTCTATTGCTGTGGAGAAACACCAAGACCACAATTCTTATGAAGGAAAACATTGGGCTAGCTTACAGTTCAGAGGTTTAGTCTATTATGGTTGTGGTGGGTGGCATGGAAGCAGACATGGTGCTGGAGAAAGAGCTGAGAGTTCTCATCTTGATCCTCAGAAAATAGGAAGCAATTATGTGTCACACTGACTGTAGCTCGAGCAAGGGAGACTTCAAAGCCCACTCCCACAGTGACACACTTCCTCCAACAAGGCCACACCTAATAGTGCCATTCCCTTTGGGGGCCATTTTCTTTCAACCACCACACTGATTCATTTATAATTGTCCTATTTCCCTTCCCTACAGAGACCTTTCCCTCCCTGCTAGTCCTTTATAACTAACCTCTGTGGTAGCCTACTTATAAGACTTGACATCTAACATCCACCTATAAACAAAAATATAACATATTTTTCTTTTTTTTGGGTCTGTAGGGGTTACCTCACTCAGGCAATTTTTTTTCTATCTCTATTCATTTAACAGCTGAATAATATTCCATTGTGTAAATCTACCACATTTCTTTATTCAGTCTTCTGTTGATGGACATCTAGATTATTTCCAGTTTCTGGCTATTATGGACACAGTAGCTGATATAGATATGATAGGATAAAAGGGTAAATTGCTGAACCTACTTTTAAAGAGCAACAAGTTGTTTAAAATGCTTTACATTGGTATAGATTTTAGTTTATTGATACAAACTCAGTTAATTTTGTTATACTGTGTGTATATTTCTACTCTTGTTTAAGGTGTTATGTTTGTACAGCTCATTTAAAATTGTAATGGATAACTAAATATAGATTAATAATTAGTCATCTATGATAATCATACTTGTAGCCATGTTAGTTAAGTCTTCTAGGTATACCTAGATATATTTCAGATAGATAAATAATCTTCAAATACTTCAAAGACCTACAGAATATGGTATTTAAAATATTTTTAAAATGTAGACTTTCTGGACAGTGAGACATGTCTGCTCCTGGTAGCACTGATTTACTTCAGAGAGGAGGATGGGCATTGAAGACACTCTATGTAGAGTTTATCTTCACCTTGGCAAAAATAGCCATTTGGGCAAGAAACTGTTCTTGCCTGGACTGCTTGATCAACTGGACATGCAGGTCCATAGAAAGGTGACCACTGAACGTTGCTTGGCGAAATGGTCCTTCAGGTTCCTGCTTCACAGAGGAAACTGCCAGACATTCTATAGGACACAGAGAGAAATGACTGAGAGACTCTAGTCCTGTGGCCTGAAGACAGATGCCCCAACTTTACAAAGGAACATTGGATGACTGACCAGGCTGCCAGTTGTCTCTGTCTATTGTCACAAGACTCCCAAAAGTTGCTTGCATCCTTTTCCCATTTCTCAGGTAATATTATATCCTTCTGAGGTCTTTGATGTAGTTGAAGCTAGATAGTTACAATTTTCCTTAGCTATGATAAAAGATAAGTTAGATATAAAACCTTAGACTCACAAATATAAGATAGATAGGATATCTTCTTTAATTTTTCCAAATAAACTAGTTATTATAAATAGACTAGATATTATAACTATAATTCTTGCTTAATAATTGTTTTGTTATCTGTAATTTTACTATGTAAAAGTTAAAACCTTCCTTTTAGAAAAAAATAAAAAGGGAAGTGCTGTGGGATGTTCTGTATGTTACGTGTGGTGTGTTGCTCTGTTTGGGTACTAAATAAAACACTGATTGGCCAGTAGCCAGGCAGGAAGTATAGGAGGGACAAAGAGAAGAGAATTGGGGGAAGTGGAAGGCAGAGGCAGAGAGACACTGCCAGCCGCCACAAGATGTAAGGTACCAGTAAGCCACAAGCCACATGGCAAAGTATAGATTAATAGAAATGGGTTAATTTAAGAAAGAAGAAGTAGATGACAAGAAGCCTGCCATGGCCATACAGTTTATAAGTAATATAAGCATCTAAGTGATTATTTTTTACGTGAGTTTTGGGACTGCAGGGGCTTGGTGGCATCTGGAGAGAAGCTCTCCAGCTACAAGTAGCAATGAACGTGATTGAACAAGTGTCTGTGTAGCAAGATGTAGAGTTCTTTGGGTATATGCCCAAGAGTGATGTAGCAGAATCTTTAGGTAGATATATTCCCAGCTTCCTGAGGAACAGCTACACTGCTTTATATAGTGGCGGTACAACTTTACAGCCCCACCAGCAGTGGATGAGGGTTACTCTTACCCCACATCCTTGCCAGCATAAGCTGTCTTTAATTTATTGATCTTGGCCATTCTAATTGATGTAAGATGAAATACCAAAGCAGTTTTGATTTATATTTTTCCAGATGACTAAGGATGTTGAACATTTCTTTAGTGTTTCTCAGTCATCTGTGTTTCCTCTTTTGAACTCTGCTTAGATCTACTCCCCAGTTTTCAACTGGGTTATTTGTTTTTTTGATATCCAGGTTTTGAGTCTTCATATATTTTAGATATTAGCCATCTATTAGACATGTAGTTAGTAAAGATATTTTTTCCATTCTGTAGCCTGCCACTTTGTTTAAATGATGGTGTCTTTTGCCATACAGAAGCATTTCAGTTTCCTGAGGCCCCATTTATTGATTGTTGATCTTAGTACCTGTGCTAACAGTGTTCTGTCCAGAAAGTCTTTTCCTGTGCCAGTGAGTTCAAGGTTATTCCCCACTTAATCTTCTATCAGGATCAATGTATCTAGTTTTATGTTGATATCCTTGATCCATTTGTAGTTGAGTTTTGTGCAGGACAGTAAGTATGAATTTAGAGATTGTTAATATGAAACTTGTTGGAGTTACTTATCTGAAATAGATAGAACACAGGTTTTCTGAATCTTGGCTTTGGAATGTATTGGGTCTGAATTTTGTTATCTGTAGAAATGACCTGATAAATGATCTCATTGGTCCTTTGTAAAATAACCATCCTATAAATTTGGGGCTGTCATACTGGGAAGTATAAGAAAATATGATTCTAGGTCATAATCCATGATCAGAATTAAGAAGGCTACTCAGAACTCCCTCTTGTTTATGTCTTCACTCATGCAGTATTATTCTTTGGGCATTCACTCTATGCCAGACCTTTTGTTATATTTTGAGGGTAAACACAAAGATGAAACACAGTTCCTGGTTCCACTAAACCTATGGAGT